>NC_045550.1:32217976-32531309 GCF_009769535.1 Thamnophis elegans | reverse complement strand
TACAAAACTACCATGAATATTGGGAATTGTTGAAAATTAAGGAATCTGTTTGGAATAGAGGACAAAACCAGTCAGATATAGCTAAACTGTACCCCAGACCTCCATCAGTGATTTGAAGTTCAGCAATGTGTGGAGAGCTATGAGTTCTTATCCTTGTAGTAGGTCATTTTTTATATTCTAAATTGCACCTGGATGATGATAGAAAGACCAAGGTGTAATTACTAACAACCAGTTCTGTTAGAAGTCAAGCCATAATTTTTTGCAGTGTTTAGATTTCCCAAATAGCTAGTCTCGGAACTCTAAATAAAGAAGGCAATTGCTTCATCTAAAATAAAATTTTGCCATTCATTACAGTACAATACCCTTTGCTGACCCTCTGAGTCAGGAGAGGAGCATTTATTGGAGTTTCAAATGCCAGGAAGAAATAGTTGATATACTGCTTCACCAATTAGAACTTGGCATAGTTCTGTAATTTTTAATTACACATGGAGCATAATGAGCAAAGTTTGATCAATGGGGAAAACATTAGGATTTAATTTCAGCTGGATTATTTACATCATTTTCTTTGATCCAAATAGTTAAGATGAAGTAGATTTTGTGAACAACATTACAAACCTTTGTAAAGTGAAATTCTTGTGGTACCTTGGTAAGTGAACAGCTGGATTTTTTTCGAGCTACTGAGAAAAAACAGCTTTATATATCTAATGTTTTATAGTGTAAGTAGCTCCTTGCCTCACTCATGTTTGAAAGCTTTACCTTGGCACTCTTCCTGAAGAATGTTCTTGATTTTTTGGCAGTAACAATGTATGTGTGAGGGTGTGGAATTACTATCCTTTTCCATTGCTCTGCTGGGTTGTTTTTTTGCTATGTGGAGGCAATGTTTCCCTTTGTTTGAAACACTTGTATAACAAGCCATCAGCTTTATGATAGTGTACCTAGGTTAAGTACTAATTATCTACTGTCTGGAGCCATTATAACGAGCTCATATTTATCTTTGGTCTTCTAAAAATATTGTCTTTTCAAACATGAGCAAGAAAATCTTTGGCTTTAGATTTAACTGAAATTTTATCAAAATAAAAGACCCAATTCCAAGGCACACCATAAGAACAATATTCAGTAGGAAAACTAAGTTAATTAATTATCAGATCATTTATTTCCAACTTGTGAATATTAGTAAATAATTTATGGTATTGTAGAAGGGTTCTGAAACATTTTTTCCTATTTACTACATTAAGTATTGAACTTATTTTAAACTTTCTTTAAAATGAGTGGCAGTGGGATTAGGGATGTACAGTGCATTGGCTCCAAAGCTGAAAAAGGGGCTTGTTGCTTGCGGCCCATAGTCACACAGCTAGCTTTCATGGCTAAGGTGGAACTAGAACTCATAGTCTCCAACTTTATTGATATGAGGATGGGTGCATATGCCATATGGTTTAGTGCCTCCATTAGTAAGCTTTGCCTTTTCCTAGATTGCGTGGTAGTTGTATGATCTCAGGAAATACTCATTTGAATTAAGGAAATACCAACAGAGACTAATTCTAAAGCACCTTGTCTGATCCAGTCTACTCTTCCTTTTCTTGGAACTCTAGCCTTCCATGAGAAACCAGAAAAATGCATTTTCTTTAGGGAGTTACCATATTTTTCGGAGTATAAGACACACCGGAGTATAAGATGCACCAAGATTTTGAAGAGGTAAATTAAAAAAAATTTTTTTTTGCACTCTGCAGACCTCCTAAAACCCTCTGCATGCCTCATTTTTTGTGAAAAACAGAGCATGCAGAGAGTTTGAGTGTGTTCCTGAGGCTAGCCCCCACCCATGAGCAAAAAACAACATTTTTTTTGCGAAAATGGGCCTGTTTTTTTGCCAAAAAGAGGGCATGCATAGCCTTTAGGAGGCTTGTAGAGTGCTCCTGGGGGGTGGGAAATGAGCAAAAAATGACCTGTTTGTCACTCGTTTTTGCCCTCCCCCAGCCCCTAGGAGCATTTTGCAGGCCTCCCAAACCCTCTGCACGTCCATTTTTGTGAAGGGGGCAGAGTTTTAGGAAACAAAAAATGCTGTATTCAGTGTATAAGAGCACCCAGATGTTCATCCTCTTTTTTTGAGGGGGGGAGGTGCTTCTTATACTCTGAAAATATGGTATTCATAGACTGCTATATGTGTCTTTACCCCCCGAAGCACTTTGACTCTAAAGTACAGAGATGTAAGTAAGATGTATTCTTACAATGAGTTCAAAGAAGTATTTATTCCTTACATTTCTGTCTTGATTTTTCACCAGTAGCTGAAGGCTTTGTTGATTGCATTCCTTTCACCCAATTTTCATGGTCAGGAATATTTTGAAATACATAACTGTGAAGAACTTGGATATTTATTTAATTTATCTGCCACCCATCTTACGATTCTAGGCTACTAGTGCATGTCTGAAGTAATTCCAGTAACAATTAAGCATGGTTATTCCTATGTTAGCTATGGTAAAGAAATGATTTAGGAAATTTTGTCTTTTCTTTTCATTACTATCTGATATAAGGATAGGACAAGTTAGATTGTGCAATTTTCCTATGCTAAATCAGGAGAAGACAACTCTTTATATCGTGTTTTCCTGAAAATAAGACAGGGTCTTATTTTCTTTTGAATCCCAAAATAAGCACTTGGCCTTATTTTCGGGGAGGTCTTATTTTTGAGGTGCAGGAGGCGGCAAGCGTGGTCACCTCATGGCTGTGGTGTGTTGCAGTATTTTGGGGGAGGGATTATTTTGGAGGGAGAGCTTATTTTAGCGCATGTACTCAAAAACCCGATTGGGCTTATTATCTGAGGAGGTCTTATTTTGGGAGAAACAGGGAAGTATATTGGCTAATTAAGTTTATTCCTATCTCATCCATTCCTCCAAGGTGTCAATTTATTTATTTAGAAAATTAATTTGGTTGTTTATCTTAAGCAACTGGATATCTATCACACAGTACATTTTAAAAGGTACTTTAATTAAAAACCAATATAGGAATACATAGAATACAGTTAAACATAACAAAATGCTACAACTAAGGTTTCCATAAAGAACTAACAATACAAACACATATATCAGGCTGCACTGTTATGTTAGCCCTAATGCTTGGAGGAAGAGCTATGACTTTCCTGACGGTATATATGGTAATAGAAAATATACTGTATTAAATTTCATTTTAGATATGTTTATATAAACTTGATCATATTCAGGTAGGATTATATTATGTCACTATATTTGGCTCACATTTAATATGCAACATGAACAACACTTCAACCTAGATTTGATTAGAACATCTTTTACTTTGTTTTAATAAATTAGTATAAATTGTATGTGTTGTATTGAGCTATTTATCTCCTTGAAGATAAACTATTTTTACACTAAAATTGATATGCCCAATGTTATGTGAATGTGTTGTTTATAATCGGAAACCATATTGCTTATTGGGCTTTGAAAGGACCTATTTGAATGGGTCAGCTTTTCTTTATGAGGAATAAAAATGATTTCATTTTGATTGTATGTTGATTCTTTATTTAAGATGTTTTAATTTTATATATATATAAAATATGCCTTATAAAAATCTCACTACAGATAAATGCCACTAGTTTTCTAAGTTTATGTTAGTATGTGGGGAGACATAGGCAGAGAAACCAACAAAAGGAAAACAGCTGTGGGGAGCAAGAGAATTTCTACAAGGTATGAATCAAACAAATAAGGTAGAACCAGCAGGATGGTGGGCATTCTCGTTTTGAATTATTCTCCTCAAAGTAAGCAAGCTCCCCTTATCCCAATTTGATTTATATACTTCTTCCCTTATTCTGTGTTTACTATCATGCACATTTGAAGCCACAGTGTTAAATGGTTACTAGTCTTTCTGTGAAATTTAAAATTTCTACTGGAGTCTGGAAACAAAAACATTACCTGGATTCCTGGATTCTCATCCTCTGGAATGCTAACTTTAGTTGGAATTTCCCTGATAGAAATGCACTGGAGGCTGAAAGCTTTGTTGTCCTTACAACAGAGTTGTAACTGGTACAAGGAGACACAGTTATGGCTGACTCAGAATTGCTGTGCTTAGTTTAAGATTTTCATAAAGTTAATGATTATTGAGAATGATATCATTTAATAATAGAGGGAAATTATGTAATTATGGCCTTGGCATAATTTACAAGCTGAGTATAGTCTTAAATCTGAAAAAGACTGCCTTCCCCTGAAAAATCCTGGGATATTGCTGAGTGTAGACTTAAGATATTGATTTGTGGCATGCTTGGCCTTCATGTGGCAGCTCCCGATTGTGTAGGGCCTTCTTCCTAAGACCGTACTTGCTTCTTGTCGAAATTTCATGCAATTTTCTCATAATATTGTGAAAGGCAGGCACATGAAAGAAGACTCGAACTGCACCTGTGTAAAAGAAGGACCCTTCTAGTGGGTCCTACTTCCATGCCAATACAGTTGGGACCTTCTTTTGCACATCTGCATTTTTCAAAGTAGGCGTATGAAAAAGACCCTAGCTGCACCAGTACATAAGAAGAACCCTTCTTGCTGGCTATTTCTGACCTGGCTAGTACACAGACACCTTGGCCAGGGTGTGAATGGAGGCTCTGTCTGGAATGCAACAGAAATCTCGGCACCAACAGAAAGAAGGCAATGTGAAGAGGCCCCAGCTGATATAGTAGTGCACCAGGTAGCAGTCTGCAGGACTGGATAATAGGGGTACTGATGTCAGTAAGTAGGAGAGCAGTCAGGAAGCTGTTATAAATGTCAGTGGGCCAAGTGGACCTGAATTTCATTCATATGACTGCAGGAGAGCTGCAACCGCTGAAACTTTGAGGATTGGTCATAAATCCCTTGCTTCCAATGTCACAATTTTGAACAGTTGCTGAAGAATTGAGCAGTAAGCGAGGACACTGTACCTATTATAATAATTTATATTTTGTATAAGTTTAATGAAATAGCAGTATTAACTTTCTGATATTGGGAATGCAAAGTGAAAGTTGTATCAAGTTCTTACATTTTGTGCTTTTCTTCTTAAAGAATTGTTATCACTTTGTATTTTTTTTTAAAGTCTCACCAGCCTTAATAACAAAGGAACATCTTTTGAGATTGAAACCAAAATGCCTTTTACTGTACGTACTTCAAACCCTATTAACTGACTTTGATCCTGTTCATTTGCAGGTTCATGAGGGATGAAATTGCTAAATGGACTTAATCTTTTTTTTAATTGAAAGACCTTCTTTTCAGATATGTTAAAAGCAAGGGTATAGGGGAATCAAGAATTGTTAGTTTACTTGATTAGATTTCAGCAAGGTGAGCTTTTCAGTTGATATATATATGTGTGTGTGTGTGTGTGTGTTGCATTTGTGCTGATAAATAAATAAAGGGAGACTATCAGCACAAATGCAACACAAATGTAACAAAGGCAACAGTAAAAATAATGGCTTTCTGTCGTGATAGTCTCTTGTGACGAGCTGATAGACAGAGAAAGAAAGCAGTATGCTTCCTCCCATATTTGGGCATACCAGGGGTTGTGACATGACATAACATACATACATACATACATACATACATACATACATACATACATACATACATATATATGATTTTTACAACCCCTGGTAAGCCCCAATTATGGGAGGAAGCTAACTGCTTCCATCATTTGTCAATCGGCTCGTCACAAGAGTCCATCACGACAGAAACCCAATATTTTTACTGTTGCCTTTGTTATATTTGTGTGTTTTTTTATTTGTGCTGATAAATAAATAAAGGGAGACTAGTATAGATCTATTTCAAGCTATTTAGCTCTCATCCCAGTAAGGGTATGGCTAGCTGATGAGAGCTAAATAGCTTGAAATAGATCTATACTAGTCTCCCTTTATTTATTTATCAGCACAAATTAAAAAAACATTATATATATATATATATATATATATATATATATATATATATATATATATATATATATATATATACACACACACACACACACACACACACACATACATACATACATACATATATATATATATATATAGAGAGAGAGGTAGGTAGGTAGGTAGGTAGGTAGGTAGGTAGGTAGGTAGGGGGACTTTCCTGGAATTGATCTCTTGCTCCTGTTGTTTATTTATTTATTTGGAGAGCTTTTGTGATGCTTCAGTCATTAGTCACTGCATTTCTGATTTTGAAAACACCTAGCTATCTCTTTTTGAAGTTCTGCTTGCTTAGCTGGAAAATGTAATAATGCCTTCTTTTGGTTTTACATGGAATATTTCTGAGTTGCTGTTTTGTGAAATTATCTATTTTCTATTTATAATATTGGACAGTAAAATGTATATTGTCAAACTGAATTATCTATCATGACATTGGGATGTATGATTCAACAGTAATAAATATCAAATTTGTTCAGTATTTTTTTAAAATTAATATGGGATAAGAATAAATGTTTGAATGCACTAAAGAATCTGGTGACAAAGTTTTTGCTGTTTAATTTCAGAGTATTGTCTAGTCATTAATTATGTCTGACAACGGAGAGCTCGAAGACAAGCCACCAGCTCCACCTGTTCGGATGAGCAGTACTATCTTCAGTTCAGGAGGAAAAGATCCTTTATCTGCTAATCATAGCTTGAAACCTCTACCTTCGGTACCAGAAGAGAGAAAGCCTAGGAACAAAATCATCTCCATTTTCTCCAGCACTGAAAAAGGTAAAATGTTGCAGTTGTTTGATTGTATAATATTATTCCATTTGAATTTCATTGCACCATTGTGCTTCTGGGAGACACAAATATAGCAAATAAACTTTTATAGTGCATTTGGATCTATAAAAATTACGTATGATACATATATTCATGGAGGTGAATGTATGGGTTCATACCGTGTTTCCCCAAAAATACGACAGGGTCTTATATTTTTTTGTCCCACGAAATATGGCCTTGGGCTTATTAAAGGGGAGGGCTTATTGTTTTTGGGTTGCCAGGCAGCTGCTCCCTTGCGACCGGGCTCCCAAAGCACCGGGCACAGCCTTAGGATCGAATGGCTGTGTTGTGCTGTTGCAACAGCAACACTGCAGCCATGAGGTGACCATGCTTGTGAGCAGCTGCCCGGCAACCCCTCTTTCCAGCTGGGCACAGCGCCGCTGTCTGACCTAGCGGTACCTGGAAAGCACCAAGCAATGTGAGCACCTGTTCACCACTTCCCGCAGCTCGGTGCCTTCAGAATGCCCCTAGGTGAGTGAATGGGGCTCTGCATGGCTGGAGAGGGGGGGGTGCACAAGTGGCTTTTCCGCTCCCCGCTCGCGCGACTCGCAGGCTCACAATGCCTTTGGCTAACTCTACAGTACCTGCAGAGCCAGGGAATCTCCGCTGCTGCTGCCACACACCGTTTGGTTTTTTTTGTTTTTGCGGCTTTCAAAGCACAGAGGACGGATGCCACTCTGGAGAACACTCTATGGTAGCGTACAACCATAGAGCATACTCCCAGAGCGGTATCCTACCTCCATGCTTTGGAAGCCGCAATGGAAGACAGATGCCGCTGTGGGAGTACGCTCTATGGTTGTATGCTCTGCAGCCCACAACCATAGAGCGTACTCACAGATCGGCATCCGTCCTCCGTGCTTTGAAAGCCACAAAAAAAAAACCCTCAAGCAGCAGGCGGCGCCAGCAGCGAAGATGCCCTGGCTCTGCATGTAGAGTTAGCCAAGTGAGCCTGCGAGTTGCTCAAGCAGGGAGAGAAAAGCTGCTCGTGCACCCCTCCTCCAGCCCTGCAGAGCCCCATTCACTCATCTAGAGGCATTCCGAAGGCGCCGAGCTGTGGGAGTCAGAGGGCAGTGAACAGGTGCTCGCATTGCTTGGTGCCTTCCGGGTACTGCTAGGTCAGTCAGCAGTGCTGTGCCCGGCTGGAAAGGGGGTTGCCAGGTGGCTGCTCGCGAGCATGGTCACTTCATGGTTGCTGTGTTGCTGCTGCGACAGTGCAACACAGCCATTCGACCCTGAGGCTGTGCCTGGCTCTTCGGGAGCCTGATCGCAGGAGAGCAGCTGCCTGGCAACCCCCCCCTCTTGAGCTGGGCACAGCGCCGCTGACTGACCTAGTGGTATCCCAAAAGCACCAAGCAACAGGAGCGCCTTTGCCCCCAACTCGTTCCTGCAGCTTGGCGCCTTTGAGATACCGCTAGGTCGGCGAGCAGTGCTCTGCCTGGCCGGAGGGGCGGGATTGTCCAGGGGGCTTGTTTTTGGGAGGGGGATAATATTTTTGCCCACCCGAAATATGTGGCAAGGCTTTAGTTTCAGGACAGGTCGTATTTTCAGGGAAACACGGTAATACACTGTTTAAGTATTTAACAGGAAAACAATCATTTTATAAAGTTTAAAATTGATTTAAATTAGCTTGGAAGATAAACAGAGTGAGAATTCAGTCACCTTTATTTTGCTAGCTAATGTGAGATGTGGTGGCTCAGTGACTTAATGACGATGGAGACAGTCTGTACTCCAGTTTGAGTCCTAGCACTGCATGACAGTGAATGTCCCTTACTTGTCTCAGCTTCTGCCAACTAGCAGTTCAAAAGCAAATTACATGCAAGTAAATAAATTGGTACCACTTCAGTAGGAAAAAATGGTACTTCGAGTGGCAGCACAAGGTGATACTGGTGGTGGAAAAAGCCCTGGATGATGCTACTGAATGCAATCACGTTTTATGAGTGTGAAGCTAGTCTGCCCCCCTGTGCTGCATTCTGGATAGTGTGCGAGCATGAACTAAAGAGACTAACAAGTAGCAGCAGTCAAACAACTATGTTGTAATAACACTGTAGCCTTCTGACTAATGTAACAATCCTGTTGTTAAATAAATTATGCTGACTAATATTTCCTCAAAACAAAGGAAAGAATTTCATTTTCCAAATATTAAAAAGTAAATAAGGGGAAGTTGCCATTACAGGTAGTCCTTGAGTTATGACTGTAGTGACACTTGCCCATTACAGTTGCAAGTTGTGATGGTCATTAAGTGAGGGACCCATATGATCACCGTGCTTAATGACCCACCTTTGCTCTCCCTGATGTTGCTAAGCAGAGCATGGGGTGCCTTGTGTAGGGAGGTCCTGGATGCCTAGTGCAGGTCTGAGGCTCCTGTGAATGACTGGTTGGGAAGCAACTCCAAGCCTGCAAGTTGCAGTAGATTTGGGTACACTGCAGCCAGTCTGAACCTCCCCCGAGTAGCTGGGTGGGAAACAGGCCCAAGGCCAATGTGACCCTGGCAGGGCGGGATTGGTGGGAGAAATATGTTGTGGGGCGCTGCTGCAGTTTCCCTGCAAGCTATCATAAGTGAATGACTTCAGGAGCACTGAAGCGGCCATAACTTTAAAACTAGGTCGTAAGAAGCTTTTGGGGAGGAGGTGTCTATCATAACTTTGAATGGTCACTAATCAACTGGTGATACGTCCAAGATTATCTGTAATATTATATTAGTGAAATTGTTGATATTTGGTATTTTCCAAGTGAAACTTTAAAAGAAAAATTGGATTATGCTCCAAAATAATACTTATTTCTGTTATACAGAAGTGAGCAATTCAGTGTATGTTCAGTGTATCAGTATAACAATATTAATGGCTAAATAGGTCCTGTTTTTGTTTTTTAGGTTTTCTTAGAGTGATAATGAACAAGGAATTTGTAGTTTAAAAGTACAAAAATATATCTCCAGTTGTCTTCTGGTACATTTTGGAAAAGTGGGTGCATTTCAGATCCCCTTTCAGATCATGCTGCAGGCCTATGGAAGCATGCCTTTTTTGTCACTGCCTCTAGCCTCTGAATAGCTCAGTTTCTTCAGTTGTTCTTTATAGGCTAGTTTCTAGTCCCCTATCATTGTCCTTGCCCATCTCTTAATCCTTCTTAAGGGTTAAGCCTAATCTAGACTCAATACTTAGAATATGATCAATACAAAATAAAGTGGAATTATTTATTCCAAAATTTGGAAACTATTTCTTTTGATGGAGCCCAAAATGCTTTATGTCTTTGTGTAGGGAATGTATATGACTGCTGATTTCATATAGAAAGTCTAAATGCTCATAACAATCCACAAAATAAATATAATGAAATCTTCGTCAATAAAACAATAGAAGTGTGTAGAGAATGAAGATAATAAATTGGTGAACATCATCAGTAGAGCATTTGAAATAGATAGAAATTATTTCAGTAGTGTTAGATGACATATTCATGGCAAATTTGTTAAAAGCTTCATGTTCTCCCAAGGTTTTCTAATCTTTTGCAAACAGGAATCCTTGAAGCCCTCATATAAATTGCTTCATTTGCCAATAAGGATTCCCAAGTCATGTGGCTGGAAAAGTTAAAGTTGCCTTGGTGAGGTGCTTTGTTGATACAGATTGAAATCTTAATGTACATGATTGTTCTGCGAGTATACTATTGTCCGTGGATTTTTCCCTAGTCTGAGCTAAACTGTCTCTCAGCAATGGCTATTTGGAATATTGGAAGTCTTCTTATTTATGATATTAGTAATATTTGTCGAAAAGCATTAAGGGGCTAGAAGATTATTTACATGGTGTATTGGTTTCAGTTCCTTTTTCTTCCAAGTTGCTGCCCTGGTCATCAAGAGTTTATGGGGTTACACCCCTGAGGGGAAAATGCTCAGTAATTCTGGACCATTTCTGACATTTAACAGACACTTCAACATCTTTAATTATTGGCATAACCACTTTGTTTGTAGCCAGTAAGCATCACTGTTTTAATAACGGAGACTTTTCTTTCATCACTCAGTTTGTAAACAGTTTTCAGTAAGTGCTTGCAGATTTTTACAAAGAGAGAGCTGTTGCTTTCCAGGTTTGCTAAACCTGGATCTTACATGACCAAACCTGTTCATTGCCATCTCTCTGTCTCTTTCTCTTTCTCTTTCTCTTTCTCTTTCTCTCTCTCTCTATCTCTCTCTCTCTCTATCTCTATCTCTCTCTCTCTCTCTCTCTCTCTCTCTCTCTCTCTCTCTCAGATTCTACTCAACAAACTAATAGCTTCTATCAGGAGTTCAGGTGACATTGGTTGCTTTTTTATGCTAGCTTTGTTTTTTGAGCTATTGAAATATTTTGAAGCAAATATTTTGATCATAGATATTAGAATTAAAAGTGTGTTCATTTATGACAGCTGAAATTTGATTTGATGTCTGGTCAAGACTTTCTGAATATTAGGACAGTGGAACAGTTCTAGATTTAGTGATTTTCTGTTTTAGATGTTACTGACAGATTTATTAAAACTTCAAAATAGTTGAACTCAGAAAGGATGACTCCATTTTAAAACTAAATGTGCTTTCTTTTCCTTATAGGGAGTAGGAAAAAGGAAAAGAGAGACCTGAAATCTCTCCTCCATCAGATTTTGAACATACTATTCATGTTGGCTTGATGCAGTTACTGGGGAATTCACTGTAAGTATATTAAAACTTGTCTCTACGCAGTGTGCACTGGGATACTGCCAGTGTGAAATTAATGCTTAAAACATCTTACCTTTTTGTTACAAAAGTTTTTATATAGTTCCAGAACTAAAACATTTCAGTAATACTTCTTCCTCTTCTCCAAAGATTAGTCATGTACTCGGTACCTTTATGCAAGTAGAATATTCTAAGGAGCTTTATCGCTTGAGAAGATATGATATAATAAATTCTGTCCTTCAGTGTTAAAATATATGAATTTGTATTCCCCCCCTCTTTGCCCCTCCCCCCAGGGAATGCCGGAGCAGTGGGCTAGGCTGCTACAGACGTCAAACATCACAAAATTAGAACAGAAAAAAATCCCCAGGCTGATTAGATGTTTTGAAATTCTATGATTCTAAAGACACAGCAAAACAGAAATATTTGAGTTTTTCTGCTACAGGTATGTCTTTGGGCTAACTCATGGGGCACTTTAAACTCATTAGGTATAAATGAGGAAATCTATGTGTAACAGCTTTCTAGCATTTTGGAAATAATTAGGAAGTGAGTGTTTCAGAAAATGAACGTGGCGTATGTCTGCAATTTTTTAATTTAGCTGTATCTTTTGCCAGAACTGTGCAGCTGTTTTGGAGAGATGGTTTTAGTAATTGCATATGAATTATTACCCATTAAGAATTGGAAGGGCATTTGAGAAAGAAGAGACAATGCTGATGTGAGTTTGGTTTTATTTAAGTAGGGATCTCTGCCGTCTAAAAATTAAAGTTACTAGCTCCATGCATGTTTTAAGGATGAGTTAAGTCTATGATTAGAATTGTAATGACCTTAGACATCATCTAGACAAGTTTCCTGCTCAGTGTACATTCCACTATATGGTTTCACTGATTATCCAGGCTTTGAATATCTCCAGTGAAGGAGAACTCACTACTTCATGCTGCAACTTGTACGGTCAGGAAATGTCTTTAAAGATCTAACCTAAACCTTCTTTCTTGGAGTTTTAATCTATTAGTTCTGGTCTGATTCTGATTCTAGGGCAATAGAGAATAGTTTACTTTCTTTTTTTTGTGTAATAACTCCTCAGTTATTTGAAGACTGCTACCATACCTCTGTTCAGCCCTTTATTCTGTATGCTAAACATACTGAGATCTAACTTTTAGAAACAGTACATGATTTGCAGATCAAGTTCCCCCTTTCAATTAATGAAGGTACAACAGCCCAAAATGCACTCATTAAATATAAACTTGATTTGAAGGGACAATTAAGCTTTACTTTTTAATTGTGCATAAAATATTAAATACTTTTAATTCCCTTGGAGACCTAAAGGGAATAGTACTGGTATCCATGAAATGGAAACATATGAATTCCTGTTTGATTTCTTCAGGCAACAGTTTGCTAGATACTTGTTGTAATAGTGCAAGAGAGGAATATGAGTTTCATTCCTCATCTTTCATATGTTTTGCTTCTTTAGAAAATAGTTGGATCAAGTAGGGCTTTTTTTTTAACTGCAAGTTCATTATACTGGAATAAAACTAAAAGCTAGACTTGTCTCCTTATTTCAATTAGTTCAGAACTCTCTTTGGAACACGGTGTGTATCAACTCACTACATTTTATGGGTGTTGTCATTGCTACATTAATATTTTTTTTTGTTCACTTTTTTTTTCTAGATAAGGATGGATTTCTTTCAGGAGCAATAGCAGTAAGTACATTCACATTATATTTCCTTTCATGTCATGAAATCCTGTTGTTGTACAGTACTTTTAATGGGCTTCAGATATCTGTGTTTCAACCTATTCAGTTACCAGAAAGATAATTTCATCATTTTAATCAGAGGTTCAGTTCATCAGTAGTGCTTTCAAGATCATTTGAAGAGAAACTGTTTTTTATATGTTAAAGTTTCACAAATTAATTCAACTAAACCAAAAGAAAAGTGGGATCTCTTCTATAAGTTAATTTTTGTAGAGAGGTACGAATAGTGTTTTGCCTTGTTGTCTCATACAAAGGTCAATGGAATGGCAGAGAGACAAATAGGAAAAAGGAAAGATTATGTGGTTTCTTGATAAGTGGCAATATCAGCTTTCAGTATGATGACTTAAGTTCCTCTTTCAGATTCAGTTGCCATTCAGTTTTGGAGTTCAATTTCTATGGCAGCTTATATATGTAATAACCCCTTTGTTTATAAGTCCTTATTGGACATTAATTTTGATATATAGATTGCATAGTTTAGATATATGTATGTTGAGTTCTGTGTTTACTCTACCCAGGCATGAAATGTAACAATAATACTGTGCCTGCTTGGTTATAAACATTTAATATGGTAATAATAAATGAAATATTGCATTCTAATATAAAGGTAGTACTTGACTTACAACTATTCATTTATAAACCATTCAGAGTTATAGCAGAACTGAAAAATCTTACTTGTGTCCAGTTCTTACACTTAAGACCATGACATCGCCACAGGTCATGTGATCAGAATTCAGGCACTTGGCAAACTGCACATATATTTACAACAGTTGCAGAGTCCTGAGACCAAGTAATCACTATTTGTGATCTTCCCAGCCAGCTTCTGGCAAAGTTAATGGGGGAAGTTGGATTTGCTTAATGAGCTCATTATTCTTTTAACAACTGCTGTGATTCAGTTAACAACGGTGGCAAAAACCCATAAATTTGGACATGACTCAAAATTGTGATTATAAGTTGAAGACTACATGCAGTGTTTTCAACTATGTATACTTTTTATAATGAACTAATATTAAGTAGGCCTCATAAATAAGTAAATCTTGTATAGTTCAGTTTATTTATTTTCCACATTTTTTAAATCTCTAATTTATAGCTTAATGCTAAAAGGTCAGAGCCTTCAACAGCAGCTGAAGAGGAAGAGGAGGATGAAGTGGCTCCTCCAGTTATTGCTCCAAGACCAGATCATACAAAATCGGTGAGGTTTTATTTCATTTTCACTACTTAATGCATAGCAGAGCTTTTTGCAATTTTTCTGCAATCTGAGGAAGTATAGTTCAAATCTCTATTAAAACAAATGGTCTTGGTTGCTTAGATCTGTTGCTTTTAGCCACAATTCTTTTGTAATGCTATTGTTCACTGTGATATACAGTAGATAAATTATTAAGTACTTTATGGGAAAGGTTCATAATTAGTATTGATTAATTAGGCCTACTTCTTGGCATGTAGTTGCCATCTTAACAGGTCTGTTTCTGTTTTAAAACCAGTATTTTAGCTTCTGAAAAGTTCTTATCTCTCTTTGTCTCTTAGCAACTTAATTTTCTTCTGTTTTGGTCAGCACTCCCCATCTGAATTAGGTATCAGAAAAGTGATTTGATTTTACTTTGTTAGTGTATTTGGCTGCTAAGGGCAAAACATGACTTGAATAATTGCCTCCATATTTATAGAGGATGATAGACAGGCTACCTCAATTTACAACCATTTCTTTAATGACAATCCAGAGTTACAGCAGCCTTAGGAAAAGTGATTGTTAACCATCTTTGAAGTTATAACCATTGAATCATCCTCGTAGTAACATGATTGTAATTCAAGCATTTGACAATTGGCCCCATGTACAATGGTTGCAGTGTCTTGTAGTCATGTAATGTGATTTGTGACCTTCCCAGCCAGTTCCCGAAAAGCAAAGTCAGTTAGGGAAGTTGGAATTTGCTTAACAATCACGAGATTCACTTTAGGACAGCTGTAAAAATGATTGTAAAATCGGGTCCAGTCATTTAATGACTCATTTAATGACTTCATTGCTGAGTGACCAAAATTTCAGTCCCAGTTGTAAGTTGAGGACTACTATAGTAATGTTACAGTACACCAGATAATGCAGACCAATCCTCTTTATTCTCATAAAGATAAAGACATATTAGAATCAAGCTGAACTCATGGTCACTGTGTGGAAAAATCCATGCAGCTTTCTTTCAAACAGTGTAGAAGTGATTTGGTCTTCTGGGCTATTGTCAACTTCCTAGTTTGATGGTTGCCCTAGTTTTATCTTTCATATACGGTAGAATCATAGAGCACATTTAGAGACTAAATCTGTTTTGGATTAAATTACATGACCCTTTCTTGGGAAAAAAATTAAGGCTCCATTTTTATAATCATTATAGACCAAACTTAGTGTTAATCAGCAAATTCAATTAGTTACATTGCTATACAATGGTGGCTATAAATATATATGGCAGTTGAACTTGAAATAAATCAGATGTTAAAATACTACGAGATTACAACCTAATCTTGTTTGTTAAGGTTTATACACGATCAGTAATAGATCCCATTCCAGCACCATCTGGCGATCTAAGTGACAATGCTAAATTAGCTGATAAACAGAAAAAGAAAAACAAGATGACAGATGAAGAGATCACAGAAAGATTACGTAAGTAGGAATTTGATAGTCATAAAAATAAGACATTAATTATCTCAAAACCATATATGCTGCATAGTATTTATGAGTCTGATTTATTCCTAGTAACCACATGAATGCATCCATGTAATTTTCTGGGCAATTTTTTGGCCCTGCTTCTTCTGGGATGTTATTTTAGATACCCCAGACAGTACTTAGTTTTTTTGAGATCAAACAACAGATTTTGTGACAACAATAAACTTCATTTGTGAAAATGGTTATTTCCTTAGCATAGACGTTTCCCTTCATTGTCAATTGTATTGTGAATAAAATCTATTTTCTGAATGTTGCATATTTTCTTAAAAATATATTTGTAAAACCATACAATCCAGGCAGTGTTTGAATTGGGGGCTGCACTGGACTCCATAAAACTTGCTAAACAATGTAAAGTAGGCAGTGCAGTATGTCTTTGCTTTTGCATATTGAAATAAGAGCTTTTTTCCTTAATCCATCTCCTGACAATCTGGTTTCAGAACTTCATTATTAAAAATGGCAAGTTGATAATCTT
This sequence comes from Thamnophis elegans, assembly GCF_009769535.1. Taxonomy (NCBI): domain Eukaryota; kingdom Metazoa; phylum Chordata; class Lepidosauria; order Squamata; family Natricidae; genus Thamnophis; species Thamnophis elegans. Next base: position 32,514,990 of record NC_045550.1, on the reverse strand, counting down.
AATTAAAGTTACTTGGTACTGTGGAATTTTATTACCTTCATTTCCCAGTGACTACCCATCCTCCCAAGATAATTTTTCTCAGTGAAATTAACAATGGAAAAATTGCGATCTGTTTTCTGAGATACAGTTGTTCATTAAATGAGATAAGAAATGACTTTCTAATGTTTTGCAGAAAAATATGTGAGACTGCAGATGATTTGTAGGTTGTCTGCATACTTTATACAGGATGAATTCAATAACCACTGTATTGAGAAAGCAGAATTAGTGCTATTAAAGGAAGTTGTCCTGTCTTTGAATTACCTTTGTGTTCTAGAGATAAAGAGCTGCATTGGTACAATTTAGAAATAGTGTTTTATATGAAACAGGAATGTTGATAGAAATATATCCTTCCTCTTTTCATTAAACATAGAAATGTTGAATACAAAGCAATATAAGAGAAAATATTGACTTCTAATGACAAGTCACTATTGTTTGTGTTACTGCTTTGGATCTGATACTATCTTTTTTTAGTTTATTATAGTGTTATAATTTCCTTTTAGGAACAATTGTTAGTATAGGAGATCCCAAGAAAAAATATACCAGATATGAAAAAATAGGACAGGGGTAAGTATTCCTAACTAACCTATGCATAATTAATTAAATTAAATGTTGTTATTTTAGCATACATATGTGTTGGTATGAGTGTATATCAGCATATAAATCAAACCATACATTCAACAAAATATACTGTATTTTTCAGCATATAACCTTTTCCCCTCAAAAAAGAGGTTGAAAATCTGACTGCATCTTATACACTGAATACTTTTTGCCTCCCAAAACTCCACCCCCTTCACCAAAATGGTGATGCACAGCTTTTAGGAGGCTTTCAGAAAGCTCCTGGGGGCTGGGGAGGGCAGAAATGAGTTTTTGCCTCCCCTCGTCGTCCCCCCCCAACACTCTAGAAGCCTCCTAAAGGCTATTCATGCCCCCCTTTTCCGCCAAAAACGGGCCATTTGGGGGTGTGTGTTGCAGAGTGCATTATTTTTTTAATTTGCCTCTTCAAAACATTAGTGCATCTTATACTTCGAAAAATATGGTAAACCATAAAACAATTATTAGTGTGCTGTACTATTTACAATATATGTAATGAAAACGAATCTGTGACCATGAATTCCAAGCATGAGCTTTTTCTCCCTCTGTGGAAGAGAATAGAGTTTATTCTAAGCCCAAATATGCAGGCTATACATTTGTCCAGATGGTTTTATTATTTCTTTCTTTTGTAAATGAAAGATTGAGTTTTTTCTGTTATTTTGTGTACCTATTGATCTTATTGTCTGTTAGTTTATGATTTATCCCACTCCATTTGTCTTTAAAATACAATGATATTCTCCAGGAAATACAAAGCTTTGCTGTTCATGCACATGCATGTTAAATACCTGAAATGTTACAACTAATTGCAAATTGGTTTTCTTAGGGCTTCTGGTACCGTTTTCATTGCAGTAGATGTTGCGACAGGACAGGAGGTAAGAACAGATTCAAAGTTGATACTCATTTGGATATGCTGTGGAACGTATTGGTGAAAATTTATAAAATACAATGAAATTTAAGAAGATAAACTGGGATCTACTAATAAATTTCTGTCTTGTTTAGAATAGCTAAGGAAGACTCTCCAGTTCTGTTTCAGCCACAATAATTAGGAGTAAATTATATCGCATAAAATTATTGAATCTTAATAATTATGAGAGGGATTTAGATCATCAGGGTTCATAGCTCATGAAAAAAAGTTGATAACTACCATAGCTGCGACTCGTGAATATCAAGGTTCTATTAAAACTATTTTTTGTTCTAACATTTTATTTTCCTGCAGCTCGGCGGGAGGGGCTACAACAGGATTAAGTCACAGCCTGATAGGTCCAGAGACTGAGTGAATTTTCTTAAAGTCACCATCCTTCCCTATTGGCTCCCAGTTTCCTCTCAGTTTCCTGATCCAAGCACTTGTTTTTGGCTCCTTGAGATACTAATAATTGCTGTTTTAATTCGATTAATTGGATACTCTAAATTTCTAAATTATCAGACTGCCGGCCATCGAGTCTGCTAGTCAGTCTCATAAGAAGGCAGGGCTCCCGGTCGTTGCCTCTGGGCTGAAGGGGTTTGTCCAACTCCTGGGTGTGCAGGGGTGACGAGCTCCCATTCGCAGCTGAGATTCCTAGAGGCTTTAGGCGACGAGATAGATAAGACGACGGAACGAGCCAAGTTGCCGGGATTATCCCAGACGTGCCCTAATGCCGCCGCACCTTAACAGCTTGCTGCGGCGGAGGAAATTGGGTGCGTCATTCTAGCCTCGCCGAACGTGACTCCTAAGAGCGCTTCGGAAGCCTATACAGTAACACGGCCAAAGCACGTTGGAGCAGCGCTAATAATTGACTTGCCAGAAGGCTTCCGCCTCAGAGTCAACTTACTGGGCGACCTCTATCTCTTTTCGCCACGAGGTGCGGCAGCCATTTTGGAGCAACCTCGTGGCGCCAACCTCCGCACGGGCAAGGCCTACATCGTGAGCAGTCTCTGAGGCGGCAAGAGCCCTTCTGACCGGCAGCACGATCGCATATCGAGGCCGAAAGGGCTCTGGTTCAACTTCCAAGCAGACCAGCCACGTGAGTGAGGCATGGTCTCTACAAAGCATCGGGGCAGTGCAGGCCCCTGAAGGGAGCAATGGGGTGGAGAGAGAGGAAGGCCAGGCCAGGTTGAAGCCTAGAGTGACGACTTCTAAGCCGTCTGCGAATCAGCGTCCCTGTAGAGCCACAGTGAGAGATGAGCTCCGCAGACAGAAGGCTTTGGAGTAGAGAGTGGCCTGAGAAACTATCTCACCATGTTCGACCCACTTCTCCAGACAGATCCAGGTCTCCGGTGAGGCCCATTCCTCCCCCCTCTCCCTTTCTTCCTAGAGGTTTCAGTCCTTCATCCCCTTCCGTCTCCCCAGTCAGACGTGGCAGGCAGGTGACCTCCCCTTCCCCCCCTATTTCCCCAAGATCCTTTAGGGATGGGGGTGGTGAGCCTTCAGATAGGGGATCTGGGGATTATCTACCTCCCTTCCTCCTAGCCCCACAAGGTCTGTCTGCCGTGCGTCCCTCAGAGGAGGACCTGGAGGATTTAGACCTCCTACCTGAGAGCATCAGGAGGCTTATCGCCTGAGCAATCTCTAGAGGCATCACATCAGGGTTAGTCGAAAGGGACCAGTCATCCTGAAGAGCATCTAGATCCTTCTCTGATAATAGACGCCACAGGTCTCCTTCCCTGGCCCGGGGCCTAGGCCAGGCCAGGCCAGAGCTCATTCCCCATCGGTGTCAGTGAGGCCTCTGCATTGGGGGAGGGTGCTCATCCAGAATTAGGCTTCTGAGATGGCGAGGAGGCTATCCCTCCAGATTCTCAGGCCTTCCTAGGCCTCTTTACAGCTCCAGCCTTCAAGCCTCTATTAGGCAAGGCCAAGAAGACTACTCAGATTGGCACTGGGGTCCCGCCAGTCTCTCAACAGAGGGACCCTAACCTCGCTATGTTTATTAATCCAAATTCAGATAAGGAGGAGGTTCCAGCTCCCCCTTTTCCTGGAGGTAGTTCAGAACCAATGGTCCCAGCCATCTTCCTTGCCCAATCCAGGAAGCAAGACGGCCGCTTCTACAATATGGAGCAGGCATTTTCTAAGGCCCTTCAGTTACCGACCGTAGATCCTCCCATTCCACTCCTGGCCAGTTACCGACTGTAGATCCTCCCATTCCACTCCTGGCCAGCGCCTCCAATGTTGTCTCCGGTGATGTAGCAGACAAACTTAAGCCCGAGGATAAGCGAGCGGAACTCACCTTATGCAAAAATTTTACAGCTTCCACCTGGGCGATTAAGTTAGTGGCCGCTGCTTCCTAGTTTAACTGGACAACGGTCATGTGGCTGCGCCAGTTGCAGGATCGCATCCCAATCCAAGATGAACGGGTCCATTAGGACCTGGCAAAAATTATTGTGGCCACCCAGTTTTCGGCAGGTGCCACACTAGATTCCATCAAGTTTGCATCCAGAGCATTAGCTACTTCTGTCACTTCGAAACGCCTCTTGTGGCTTCGCAATTGGCAAATGGAGAACAAGTCCAAGCGGGGGTTGGCTGCCGCTCCTTTTACCGGTCCGAACCTTTTTTGGGGACTCACCTGAACCAATCCTTGTGGAAAACAAGGATAAGAAGAAGGTTCTCCCTTCTAATTCCAAGAAGCAGGATGCTCGTTCCTCTTCTTACAGGAGACCTTCGTACCGGCCCTCTGAGCCCGACTTCAGACAGCAACGCTATGCCCCCTACAGATATGACAGGCAGGGCCAGCAACCTTTCTACCAGGATAGGGTTAGATTTCTGGGACAGTCCAAGTGCCCCTTTTGAGGGGGTAGGGGTAGCCACCCTTTCTGCAGAGGGAAATTACTCCAATCCGAGTTAACCCATAGGTGGCCGCCTGGCATCCTTCGCGGATCAGTGGGATCAGATAACATCCGACGCTTGGGTCAGATCCATGATCAGGTACGGCCTCCGATTATCTATCTATCCTGGGAATTTGACGAGGTGACTTCATGGCCTCCATAGACTTGACGGAGGCATACCTTCACATTCCCATACTGCCAGCTTACTGCAGATTCCTCCGCTTCTCCCACAAGGGACGTCACTTCCAGTACAGGGTACTTCCATTCGGTCTAGCCTCCGCTCCATTCACGTTCACAAAGATTCTAGCAGCTCAGGCGGCTCACCTACGATCCCATCCATTGAGACTCCACTGTTATCTGGACAACGTGCTCCTTCTGGCCCATTCCCACACTCAAGCGATACATGACGTGCAGCTGACCATTCGAACTCTCCATTCCCTGGGGTTCTCAGTCAACTTTCCAAAATGCCACCTTTCTCCCTCGACAAGAATCCAACATCTAGGAACAGTGATAGACTCTGTAGCAGGACTTGTTTGACACTCTCAGGAACGAGACTATAGTCTCCAGTCCATGATGCGACAGGTCCATGCAAGTCGGTCAGTTTCCATCCTGACCTTTTCCCGCCTCCTGGGCAAGATGGTGTCGTGCATAGGAATAGTTCCCTGGGCATGGCTCCACTCTCGGACACTGCAGTGGTTGTTCATCCCCTACCAACGTCATCCCATGAGCAATTCCTTACATCTGATCAGATTGCCCCCAGACCTCCGCTGGTCCCTGAGGTGGTGGTTATTTCCGGCATTACTTCACAGTTCCAACATCTGGGAACCGGATCGCATTACCATCACCACAGACACAAGCCTTTATGGCTGGGAGGCCCTGATGGACTCCAGAATTGCACAGGGTCATTGGACAAAACCGGACCTTCACCATAATATCAATTGGCTGGAGCTGAAGGCAGCTCGCCTGGCTCTCTTGTGTTTCCGGTCATCCATTGCCACCCAACATGTCCTCCTCTTAACAGACAACGTGGCCACGAAGGCACACATAAATCGACAAGGGGGGACCCATTCCAGATGTCTCTGGCTGGAGGCTCAGAGCTCGGCCTCTGAGCAGAAAGGAACCTGGCCTCAATTTCTTCAGACCACATCTCGGGCATTGCCAATCATCAGGCCGACTGGCTGAGTTGGGCAACAGTCGATGGGGGAGCGGTAACTGCTTCCGGAACTTTTCCATGAGATTTGCCAAGCTTCGGCGCCCGCTGGTGGATCTGTTCGCGAGTCTGAGCAATGCACAACTGTCCTAATTCTTCTCCCACTTCCCAGCACGCAATGTGGAGGGGACGGACGCACTTAGAAGCCCTTGGACTCCTTTATGCCTCCCCCCCTTCTCCTGATCCAAGGGACCCTGAGGAAAGTAATATTAGAGAGGGCACATATCATCTTAGTAGCCCTGTATTGGCCATGGCGGCCTTGGTTTGCAGACCTCCTGCTGCTGTCCATTTCTCCCCCATGGAGAATTCCCCACGAGGAGATCGCCCTGTGCCAGGGGGTCCTAATGCATCTGGAGCCCCAGTGGCTCCAACTGACCTCCTGGGACTTGAGCGGCGCCTCCTAAGGGGGGCTCACCTCTTGGCTAAGGTTATTTCCACAATCGAAGCGGCCACACAGATATATAATTCCACGTGGTCAGCGTTCGCCTCCTGGTGCGAGAGACTTCGTCTCTCCTCTCTCCATACGTCCGTTGCCCAGGTCCTAGAGTTTTTCCAACACGGCCTGGATCTCGGCCTTTCCAATAGCACCCTACGTAGGCAGGTGGCGGCCCTCTCCTCCGTCCTGGCAGGGGATGGTCGTTTTTCCTTGTCCCAGTTTCCCTTAGTTAAGCGGTTCCTTAAAGGGGCGGCGAACTTGCGTCTACTCCTCGTACATCGTTTTCCAACATGGGACCTTTCTACCGTACTCAGGACCCTCATGGGCACCCCTTTAGAGCCTCTGAGGACAATTCATCTCAGATTCCTCACTTTGAAAGTAGTTTTTCTCGTCACAGTCACCTCGACGCATATCAGAGTTGGGAGCTTTGTCATCCAGGGACGACCTTTGCCAATTCCACTAGGACAGGGTCGTCCTTAGATTAGACCCTACCTTCATCCCGAAGGTCAAGACTCTGTTTCATAGATCACAGGAAATCATATTTCCCAATTTCTGCCCATCTCCTTCTCACGAGAGGGAGCACCTAAGGCACCAGCTGGATGTACGACGCGCCTTGCGTATCTACCTTAGGTGGACATCCCCTTTCCACCAGTCAGAGGCTCTCTTTCTATCCTTTCAGCCCAGCACACTGGGTGCTAGGATTTCATCTGCCACCATTGGTAGGTGGTTGAGACAAGCCATCAGTGAGGCCTACTTTGTCTCGGGTAAGGCTTCTCTCCAAGGGATCACGGCCCATTCCACCCGCAGTGCCGCTACCACGGCCATGTGGGCCACTAGGGCCTCTCTGGACGACATTTGTAGGGCGGCCACCTGGGCCTCCCTGACACCCTTTATTCGACACTGCCATTTGGACCGTTTCGCCTTGGCGGACGCGTCTTTTGGGCGTCATGTCCTTCAGCAGGTGGTGACCTCCCCTTCCCCGCGGTCTTCATCCCACCCAGGGGCTTAGCTTGGGTATGTCCCTGTTGTAGCCTCTCCCGCCGAGCTGCAGGAAAAAGAACATTGGTCCTTACCTGAACGTTTTTTTTCTGCAGCAAAGGCAGGAGGGACTACATCCCGCACTAGGCAGTGCAGATAAGCCCGGCGAGGGCGGTTGGGGGGGGGATGTGTGTGTGGTCTGTATGTGTTTCCGGTTATTGCCTTACATAAGATTACAGCTCTTCCATACGACTTTGAGGAAACTGGGAGCCAATAGGGAAGAATGGTGACTTTATGAAAATTTCCTCAGTCTCTGGACCAATCATGCTGTGACTTAACCCTGTTGTAGCCCCTTCCGCCTTTGCTGCAGAAAATAAATGTTCAGGTAAGGACCAATGTTCTATCTCATTGTAGTTTGATTTGTTATCTAGAATCAAGGCCACAAATGTTGACTTCAAGATGTGAAGTTTATGTATTTTATCAAGAACAAGGACATACCCCTTTCTGTTACTAATTATTTATTTTGGTTGTATTTATATGTCTATAAGGGGTGTAATTTTCAGTTTATTCAGTCTGTCCTCACGATGGAACCAAATGGTATTTAACTTGGTCTAGATTTTTTTCCATTAACTTAACTTAAACATGCAGAAACCATAGATTGTGTACAAATTACCTCTATTTGAATATCAGCTTCTGATTTCTTTCTTTATTTTTCAGGTTGCTATAAAACAAATAAATCTACAGAAACAACCCAAAAAGGAGTTGATTATCAATGAAATTTTGGTAATGAAAGAGCTGAAGAACCCAAACATAGTCAATTTTCTAGACAGGTAACTAAGTACAACATGTAGCTGATGGAAAGTTAAGTTTAAGCCAGAATCAAAACTCAAAAGCTTTGGCCATGTCTTATTTTGTCTGTTTTTGCATTCTTAAAATACCAATATGTTATGTGTCTTAAAGAAATTATAAGCATACATAAAAATTAGTACATAACTTTGTAATTCCAAATAAGAAACATTTTATTATGAGTTGTTAGTACCATTTAGAATTATACTTGTATTTTAAAATAAGTCACTAAAGGCCAACAATTTTTGATAATACTATTGAAGATTTTCATGCAGCAATCATTACTTACTTTCTAGAAATGGCTATTATTACTACTTATTAATACAATATAATTATTTGTGTCCTATATTTTAGGATCAGAGTTCTTCTAAACTTGGTTACAAAGAATATAGCCCATTGCAAAAAACAATATAATAAATGTTTTAAATTATAATCTTCCTGGGCTGTTGGTGGTAATGATTAGTGGACAGGGAAGAATTCAGCTGAGCACACTTTTGTGGTGATTCTTATGTGCCTTCATTTCTGTCATTTTCTTTGATAGCTTTTATGTATAAGAATTACTTAATAATAATAAAATGTGAGTATATATGCAAGAGGATTAACACTAGATATGTGACTGATAATCAGGTAACAGCTGAATGATCTGGGTAGTTAACTGCCTTGACAAAAGTTACTGTGAGGGTTGAAGTTACCAAGACGTAGTAAAAATATCTGAGATCAGACAAGATCATCTTCAAAAGATGATGTGGTGCCTTCCACATTAATAGCTAGGAAACATTAAGAAATCTGTTATGATGTGAGAGAAGGACCCAAGATACTTATTGACTGACTAATTAACTGACAAATAGATAGATAATATCATGATACGTATACTTCTTTCTCTCACACTGGATGCCAGAAACTAACAGTAGAAGAGTCATTCTGGAAAGCAAACACAAAAATAGTCCATATGCTGCTAGACTGTGTCCATATGATAAAAGTATATTGCCCTATTTTACTATACTTTTATGCGGATATTAAAATTCTCCCTTATCTGAAACCTCCTCTATACAAAAACACTTTTTTGGATTAAAGGGGCTTCTATTTCCTTAGATTGCTGAACTTTGCATGTCAACAAGATAAGATCCAAGATGATTAACTGCCACATTCTTTAATATAGTGCAACTTGGCTAATCCTTGAATAACTCTGAATTACACACAAACATGTCTGTCTTAGAATTTTATTTCCACATTTTAGTTTTAAACAAATGACACTCTGTTTCTTAGCTCTAGAGGCATAATTTATACTGGTATTAGTGGTAATAATATTCTGTAAAGGTAAATCCTTTACCTTTGTATCTAACTTTCCCCTTTTGTTTTCAAGCAATTCGTTAATTGTTTTGTTCTATACTGGTCTTTTGACTGAAATGTATTTATTTATTTAATTTGTGTAATTTGCATCCTACCTTTATTATTTTTACAAATGACTCAAGTCAGCAAATGTATCCAACAAACCTTCCCCCTCCTATTTTCCCAGATGAGATGAATTGGGCTGAGAGAGAATGACTGGCTCCAAGTCACCCATCTGGCTTTCATGGCTAAGGCAGGACTTGAACTTGCAGTCTCCTGCTTTCTAGTCTGGTGCCTTAGCCATTAGACCAGTCTGGGTCTCTCAAAGTGAACTTTGAATTGTACAATAAAACAATCAAGGTAATTTCTTGCATAGATAACTTGCTTTTATTGTAGACACAAGAAACCTTAATTTTAAAAAAAAGCTCCTTAAAGATGATACCGTATATACTCGAGTATAAGCCGACCCGAATATAAGCCGAGGCACCTAATTTTACCACAAAAAACTGGAAAAGTTATTGACTCGAGTATAAGCCTAGGGTGGGAAATGCAGCAGCTACCGGTAAATTTCAAAAATAAAAATAGATACCAATAATGTTTTTGAATATTTATTTCAAAGAAAAACAGTAAACTAGCGGTGTATTCAATGAAATACTTCACTCACCTCATGATGCTGATGTCCCGCTGTGATGATGATGTCCCGTGCAGCCGCGGGAGCGATGTCCCGCCTCCTATGACACACAGCACAGTGATTCCTATCATTGGATCACTGTACCAGAGGAGGTGGGACATCGCTATGTGGCTGCTTGCCATAACAAGGAGGAGGTGGGACATTGTTGCAGAGCGGCAGGAGGGGGAGGAAGGGGAATCGTAAGACAGCCCTGCATTACATTAGAACGTGAGGAGGGGGGATGGTGCGGTGCGCGCTGCGCGGCAAACTGACACAGAAGGAGGGGAAACTCACAGGGGCACCGGGCCATTCACGAGTGTCACCCAGCGGCATGGCCCCACCCCTTTTTCTCCTCCATTTCGGGCAAATTTTTCACTGACTCGAGTATAAGCCGAGGCGGCTTTTTTCAGCCCAAAAAGTGGGCTGAAAAACTAGGCTTATACTTGAGTATATACAGTAGGTAGATTCTAGCTGTAGACAGGTTCTTGCTCCTTTTGTCAGTGTTGAACTGCAAGATGTACCCTTTTCATACATGGATATGTTGTCATGATGCACAAACAGAAAGGGTGGAACTTGCATTGTGTGGGTGTAATCATGTGTTTGTCATTCTCTTTACCACCTTCTCCATTCTCAAGGATGGTGTTGATTCCAGTAATCTAGCCCATTCTGTGTATCAGACCCAGGATTTATATGTTGCATCTTTTTCTCCACCTTTATGTGATAATGCACTTTTTGTTGATTTTCCCCCAACCAAGGATAGATAAATGCCCTGTCTGGTCTAGTGCAGATTCAGCTCTGATAGTCATGGGAGAAGATGGCCAAAGGAAGAGAATACTGCTACGTAGTTATAAAAAAGCATTCCAATACCTAATCTCCCATATTTAATTCTTTTGTTTTATTGCTATTTTAAGTGTTTACAAACTTGCAACTTGTGACATATGATGAAAAGTGCTCATAACACAAAAATAATAAAAAATAATCATAGCAAATAATTAAATTACCTTAAAATGGGAGCATGTAAGCAATTATGCATTGCCCCAGAAAAGCTTCACTTATTTTCAAAGACCAATAGTATCATACCTAGCTTAATTTCTGGTTGAAACTATTCTACAAGCACTGGGCCATAATGGAAAGTATGTATTGCTCCTAGCTTTGGCTCTTAGTTTCCTAGTAGTGGGGGGATCTTCAGCAGTGTTTTCCAAGTTGCTTATTTTAGACAGGACTATTGTGGTTGAAGGAGGCAAGCCCTCATGTCTCTATGCTAAGCCAAAAGGACTTTTATAGGTTAAAACTAGCATGTTAAACTGTATTCAGAAGCCAATTGGTAACTAATTCAAGGCTTGCACAATATATAATTCTGGTACTAATAAATTTGTATTGTATATTTACTTTAGCTTCTTTTCCCAATCTAATTTCAAACAGTTGTTTCATTGTGTGAAAATTTAATGTTGATTTTCTGTCTTCAGTTATCTGGTTGGAGATGAACTTTTTGTTGTAATGGAGTATCTGGCTGGTGGATCCCTTACTGATGTAGTTACAGAGACTTGTATGGATGAGGCACAGATTGCTGCTGTCTGCAGAGAGGTGGGTGATTAAGGGAAGGAATAGATTTAATTACAACTTTGGGAGATGTCAATTATATGATGGATATTGATTGATTGATTTCCTGAATGTAAATAGCACTTAGACTTATATACGGTTTCATAGTGCTTTACAGCCCTCTCTAAGTGGTTTACAGAGTCAGCACATTGTCCCCAAAAATTTGGGTCCCCATTTTACCGAGCGCAGAAGGATGGAAGGTTGTGTCAACCTTGAGCCTGATGAGATTCGAACTACCAAATTGCAGTCAGCTGGTAGTCAGCAGAAGTAGCCTGCAGTACTGCATTCTAACCATGGCTCATGCCGAGGAAACATATCTTGGATAAAAAATAATTTCTGAATCTAGAAATTCTAGCTATAAACTCCATGTTAATGGGAATAAATAATAGTGTGAATTAGCCTCTTGGAGCCAAATTTGCATTAAAGTTGTTTATTCATGCTACACAGAGGTCTGAACCGTCTTTACCTATGATACTGGTTGAATATATAGGAAATATTTGACTAAAAATATAAATAGGAAAGAAAAACTTGATAAATATTCTTTCCATATTTTCACCTAATTTATTAATAAACATGTTAATAATTAGAAAGCCAGGAACTGAACCATTTGGTAGCACTTTAGTAGCACACCAACAAAGAATTTTTTAAACTAGCTACGTAATTTAAGTGTCTTATTTAACTAGCACACATTGACCAGAATGTCATGGGGGTACTTTGTCAAATTGTTTGCTAAAAGGAAGAGTTATTATCTCTAGAACTCTCCCAAAATTTAGTTAGAAAGTTACTTCATTTAAAAAATGAGGAAAGGTTATGGTAATCTGGCAAGATTATTAAGTACAAATTCATACTACTGGTAATTATTGCTTCTTATTCAAGGTGCTCACAGTTTGCTCTTTTTATGAACTGCTTGGGGAATCTTACAATTTTAATAATATACAACTCATTTGCCCTTAGAGTATTAAACTATTTATAGAAAATAGATACTCCATGACTGTGTTTCTGGCAATCTCAAACTTCATTCTTGCTTCTTCATTCTGCTGTTCACAATTGCCTAATGAAATCTACTGTTTTGGAGAAGATTGAGTCAAATCAAGAGTTGAATTGCTCTTTTTTCACCTGTTAGCATTTCACCATCTTTATTGAGCAGGCATCCTCACATCTTTTCCATAATTCTCACTTAACAACAGTAATTGGAACCAGAATTTTGGTTGCTAAACAATGTGGTTGTAAAGCGTAATATCATGGGACCACATTGCTTAGTGACGTGGCAGTTCTAACAAGTTCCAGCTGCTATTGTTAAGTGAATTCCATGCTGCCTGTTATTAAACACAATGTTATCTGGTCATTTGCAACCTCCTGCCAGATATTCCATTGACTGTGCTTGTTAGAAGCTAGCACTGGAGGTCGCATAGGTATTGATCACATGATGGTGGGACTCTGCAACATTGTAGACGTGAATTAGTGAGTGTCTGGATTGTGATTGCATGATTGCATTTGATGCTGCAACTGTCATAAACGCACTTTGTAACTATCACTTGTTCAGTGCCATGCATTGTATAGCATAGCTAAATTCAGTCATTTCAACTTTTTAGTAAATGTGGATGTTTTTAAGATGTGTAATTTCTCCTTTAGAACAAATTGTGTCCTTTAGTATATTCTAGTTATAAATTATTCCAAGTCTTTACAAACTCCATTCAAACATTTAATAGTTTTATACTATTAAATATAATATAATAGTATTATATGGATAATATAAATCTTAAAATTGGAGGAAAGTATTTCACTATAGAAAAGAAGCAACTGAATGGCAATATATTGCTTATCAGTTTTCATAATTGACAATTCATGTAATAGATTTCATATGTGGATACGCAGGTATGTGCACTCAGTGCAGTACAAAATTCTTCTGAAATATTTATTTCTCTCTTTGAGTCTGGAAGTCTTTTTTAATGAAAATTAATGATTGTTAGGTTAAAGATTTGCTTTGTTGCAAAATGAATTAGGAAGATGAATCAGAGTATTTAAATTAAATACTATGCATGAAGAATGACATAACTGATCTCCATATGCATAGACAGTAAATTTAGATGAAGAAATGTGTATGGTAGAATATAAATAGAACCATAAACATTCAACCATCATGGTTGAATAAATATGTAGATAAATTCTTAGACAGAAAGTACTTCTGTGATTAACTAAAATTTATTTAAAACAAATATAATTTTAAATGATATATCAAATGGACTAAGATAATTACTAATGTTATGCAATTAATATATAACATTGATAAAAGATTGATCATATCATACAAAATACATTGAGATTTTATGGTATGGAAAAGAATATAAATCTTCGAACTTTGTGTCAAAATTTCACTTTTATTGCTATTTGTAAATGCTAAAAAAAGAAGAAAAATGAAAAAATATTATAGACAAGTATTTGGTTTCTGACGTACATTTTTATGCTCCAACTAATTTATAGTATTTATGGTGTCTAAAAGGCATATGTTATTATATATTTATACAGTATTCTAAATGTTTGTATTTCCTCTGCTGCATGATATATATTACATAGGGAAGCCATTCCTGCTTAAATTTAGTTAAACTTCTGTAATGTATATATTGTATTAATTTTGCCATTTTTGCATATTCTCTGTTTAAGTTTCAAATAAAATACTGTGTTTTTATTTATATGTTCTGGGATAATATCTAGCAAAAAATTATTGTTTCATTTCAAATTTAATTTCTAAGATATTATCTAAGAATTTTTTTCTTTGCTTAAGTAAATGTGAAATACTCTGGGGGATACAGGTAATCTTCGATTAATGACTGCACTGTTTAGCAACCTTTGAAGTTCCAACCATTGCAGTCTCCCCATGGTCATGTGATTGCATTTATGATCATTGCAACATTTGCAAGCTTCACAGTTGGCTTCTGACAAGCAAAGCAAATGGGAAAGCTGGCAGTAAAATTGGAAGTTGCAGTGACATCTCAGTGAATATGTGTAATTCCTTTAATGTAACTACTATAAGTCTGATGTGATTGTGTGATATTTCACTTAATGGCCGTTTTACTTAGCAATGAAGTTCCCAGTGTCAATTATGTTCTTTAAGTGAGGACAACCTGTACTTAAATCTAATTTAGCTATTGAGGTAACTCAATTAGCCAAATATAAATTTTGAATTTGTTTAGACAATAAACCTTTCAATTATCTTCATGCAGTGTTTGCAGGCACTTGAATTTCTACATGCCAACCAGGTGATTCACAGAGATATTAAAAGTGACAATGTGCTTTTGGGAATGGATGGTTCAGTTAAGCTGAGTAAGTACATGATAGCTGCAGCATTCACATTATAAAAGTAATATTAAACTGCATATCACCATTAAGTTTTCATTTTTAAGCCAGTAGGTGGCAACCTTGATTAGACTAACAATGAAATTATTCAACCACCCAATGTCCTCTGGACATTTCCCTCCCTTCCTATTTTAAGATGTCACCCAATGCTTCAAAAATAAGAAAGTACAAAGCTGAACAGGTTTTGTGTTCAGCACAGTCATTTTAACAAATGCATTGCAATATTAATAAGCAAAAGTAGTAATTAAAACCTATCAGTCTTATTTTTATAAAATAAGAATAAAAAAAGAAATTTAAATTGAAGAGAGAAGTTTTAACAGTAACAGAGTTGGAAGGGACCTTGGAGGTCGTCTAGTCCAACCCCCTGCTCATGCAGGAGACCTAAACTAGGGATTCAAGCCACCTACCTTTCTGATTAGCAAGCTCATCTGTTGTTGTGGTTATGGATGGTGTGTTTTTAATGATAAGAATTCTGAACATTTTTAGTATTTTATATTGATGCATCTGACACAAAACCTGTAGTCCAATCAATTGTAGTGCTGTGTGAAAGATAAACTGCAGGTACATATTGCAGTTATAAAACTTAGAATTTGTACTATCCCTTCTGTTTGCATGCATTTTTAAAATAAATATTAATGGACTAAAGTTGGTTATATGATTGAAGTATGCAGAGTTTATGCTTTCTATGCTGGCTTTTTTTTTTTTAGGAATTTTTCAGGGACCATACTATTCCATTTAATTAATCAAAATTTGCTTTCATTCTATTTTATAGCTGATGTATAGATTAAGTCATGATTAAAACAGACATACACCCAAACACGGATGAACAAAAAATAATATATTATTTTGGAATATGTATTGCTTATTAACATTGTCACTACTTTTATAGTTTCTAACACTTTTATGATGTTCCTTCTCAATTGCATAAGAATCCGTCCTTTTCAATTTGCATCTGAAACATAATGTTATAATGTTCTTTTTTCCTATGGATAAATCAAATAGCTTGATCAAATCTGCTTGGCAAGAATAATGTACTTTTTTGGAAATTTCTTTCAAAATTTGTCTATTTCGGGACTTAAATGTGATATGTGAAACATTAGGAACATTTTTAATTAATAGTGGGTGCTTATAAACTAATAGCTTGATCAAATCTACTTGGCAAGAATAACATACTTATTTTTTTGAAATTTCTTTTGAAATTTGCCTATTTCCTGTCTTAGTCACTGAACTATTTTAATATTGGTATATAGTTTTTAAATATGGGTGCTTAAATGTGAAGTGCGAAACATTAGGAACATTTTTTAACTTTAGATTAATAGTGGATGTTTATAATGGATCAAGCATAATATTATAGTAAGTCTGATGATCCATTCTAGAGTTTTCAAGGGTAACCTAGAGTTTTCAGGGGTCTTCACTCTCAAAATTCAGTGTTTGAAGAAGCAATACAAGTAGTCGTCTATTTACAATCATTCATTTAGCAATCATTCAAAGTTACAATGCCATGGAAAAAGATCACTTATGACTGGTTCTTGCACTCAGGATCATTGCAGCATCCCCACAGTCACATAATCAAAATTTGGGGGATTGACAATAAGCATGTATTTATGGTGGTCTCAGCATTCCAGGACTCCATGATCACCATTTGTGACCTTCCCAGCTGGCTTCCAACAAGCAAAGTCAATGAGGACGCTGGATTCACGTCACTGTGTGATTCATTTTACAGCTGTAATGATTTGCTTAATAACTATGGCAAAAAAGTGTAAAATTGGATGTGATTCACTTAACAAATACCTTGGTTAGCAATAGGAATTCTGATCCCAGTTGTGATCCAGGACTATCCGAATCAGCATAAAATAGCTCTTTGTTCAGGATAATTGGAATGATAAATATTTCAAAGATGATTTCAGTGACATATTTAACTCATGTTTGCTTCCCCCTCCTTCTTTTTCCTCTGCAGCTGACTTTGGGTTTTGTGCTCAGATAACTCCAGAGCAAAGCAAACGGAGTACAATGGTTGGAACACCATATTGGATGGCTCCTGAAGTGGTCACACGGAAGGCTTATGGCCCTAAGGTGGATATCTGGTCTCTAGGTATTATGGCTATTGAAATGGTTGAAGGTGAACCTCCCTATCTCAATGAAAACCCTTTGAGGGTAAGTACTATAACAAATCTAAGAAACCAATAGTGGTGAGGAAAGGAAGCAGTTGAATTCATCCCAACCCTTAGTTGTACATAACAGAGTGACATTTATTATTATAGTATATATACAATGCGAGACACATTGTGAGCAAAATAAAAGTAAAAAGCTTCTCATTGAAATAATGATGAGCAGCGTGATGGGCATCTGTCAGTCTTTTTTTGGTTTTTCCTTTTTGGGTATTTCTATTCAGTTTTTAAGAAAACCAGGGTTTTCTGAAATATACTAAGCATGGGAAATATACCATAGAACAGGGCTCTCCAACCTTGGTCACTTTAAGACTTGTGTACTCAGCATAGCATATCTGGCTAGGAAATTCTGGGAGTTGAAGTCCACAAGACTTAAAGTGGCCATGGTTGTAGACAGCTGCCATAGAAGACTACCACCAAGATTGAATAATCATATCTTCAAATTGTATGTATACAAAAAAAATCAGCTTTTGATTTATTAATATTAAAGATTTTTTTTCTTTACAGGCATTATATTTAATAGCAACTAATGGCACCCCCGAGCTGCAGAGCCCAGAGAAACTGACTCCAATATTCCGTGACTTTTTAAATAGTTGTTTGGAAATGGATGTAGAGAAAAGAGGGTCAGCCAAAGAACTACTACAGGTAAAGAAACTAAAGTGTTATAAATTTAAGAATAATGTTAAATATAAATAAAATACATTTCAATAAGGGGAAGATATGAGAAATTCCCTAGTCTGATTTTTTGGGGAAAGTTGCTGCCTTTTTAAAATTCTTGGCTATCTAGATAGAATCTTCCTGTTCCTCTTGTATGCAACAATATGTACTCTTCTGGAAAGAGAGGAGCTGTATGTGCTTCTACAATGCCATACAGTAAACCAGTGGAAAACAGACGTCTACCCTTTCTCTTCCTTGACATATTGCAGTATCCCCACCATTCTGACTATACCTCCCTTTTCCACTTCAGCTTAAACTGAGATTAAAAGTCTGTCTTTAACATATAGATGCAAGGTTCACATTGCTAATACAGGAAAATTGTCATGAAGGGAAGAAAGGAAGACAACTACATGGCCTTTGTAGATGCTTGTAAAAATATACTAAGGATAGTCGCTATTGTATATAGAAGGATGACATCTGCAATTCAGTGGAATTCCTTAGGATAGGAAGAATTTGCAGAAGTCTTGGTTTTGTTCCATTCAAGAAAGATATTGTTAGTGCCATTTAATAAAGTTTAACAAAGTTTGAAAATTAAGAGCCACAATTTACTGGACTTACTTTCATCTTATCTCTATTCATAGCGTAGTAGGGCAGGTAGAATCATAATTATTTAAATATTCTGGTAAAGAAATGGTGGGAAAACATTCTTCTCCTTTGCTTCTTCTTTCTTTTAATGTACTCTTATCATTACCATGTTTGTGTATAATTTAATCTGTGGATTGCTTTCAAAGTATTTGTTTTGAAATGCTATTTTGAAATACCTATCCATTAAAACTTGCTGTTTCTCTTTCCATTAGCATCCTTTCTTGAAATTGGCAAAACCTTTGTCAAGTTTGACACCACTGATTCTAGCAGCCAAAGAAGCCATGAAGAGTAATCGCTAGCATTGCTGTTGTGTTCTTCATCATTCCTGGTTTTGTTTGTTTGTCTGCTTTGTTTTTTGTTTAAATCTTCCTATAATATACAAGTTGTTGCTCTTGTTAGAGATGTTGAAAATCCGCAGAAGGGAAAAATTCACCTCAGCTCTAAGATACAAGAGAAGAAAAATGGTGATAATAGTGAACTTTTCTGCTAGTCTTGAAGAAGTTGTAAACTGAATCACTGGCCTTTTTACAACTTCTATAGACAACTCAATATTTTGCTATGCCAATGAGTTGTTTTTCAGTGACTTTGCTGTACCAGTTCCCATCTGTGTTCTGATTTGAACATTTGCAATACTTGAACAATCGATTCAAGCTTTTAGAGGGAGGTATTACTGTAATCTGCTAACCTTTTTTCACCTTAGGTTACTCAAGACAGATAGAAATGTGAAAGTTCCTCTTTCTCCTTTTAATATGCAGTTAGGTATAACCCTTATGTTAACCATCCAGATACCTGGGGACTGTAATTATTCAGTAACAGTTCTGAAACAAAGAACAGAAAACGGAGTGAAAAGAAAGCAGCTCAGCACAACTGGATGTAGAAATTTGTGCATGGACTTTGTAAAATAAGGGAAAGATGCCTCTGAATGTTAGAGGGCAAATGCCTGCTGGGTAATGGGAAAAAATATTTTCTTTTCAGTAATGAAACCATCCTTTGAGCTTGGGGAGAAAACCCCCACTCCTATGAATTGTCTTCCATTTGTTCCTTGCCTGTGTAGGCTGATTGGTAACCTTTTAAAGGGATATCTTGGAAAATGTGTTGTTTTATAGCAAAGTGCTTTATCCATGTTCTGACTTGGGCTATGGGCTACATGCTGGTGCCTTCTGATTTTTAAATTACCTTTCTTTGTATTAAATACATTTTGTATATGTTGTACATTTTCTCTCCAAAACAAATTTAAAATTGTCAGGACTAAGAGGTTTCTTTCTTTATATATATATATATATATATATAAATATATTCATACTATTTCTACTAATAAAAGACCTGGAAGATTTGCAAAAGATCCAAGATTTTTATACGATTCAGCTGACTAAAGCCTCAGAACACCGGAAGTGCTATTTTATACAGATAGAAATGGGAGAGGGAATAATTTAGGTTCAAAATTATTGGAACTGTCTTGTGAGTGACTAAGAAACTTTGTCTTGGTGATTCTTAGTAAAAAACTTTACTAAGGAGAAAAAAAAAGATAAAGTGCCTCTCATGATAAAAGAAACTGATTAGATTAATAAAGTAAGCCAACATCTGGTTAAATGGGGCAAGATTTGGAGTTTCACATTGCTCAAATTTAAAATCACTGTATTTTTGTGACTTTGATAGAACATTTCTGAATAATAATGTGCCAAATAATAATGTAAGACATTATTTAATTTGGTGCTACAGTTTTCTTGCATTCCTAGATAGTATTTTTGGGAGAACTTCTGAAAGTCCTAGTTAAGAGGCTGCCTCTTGTAGCTTTTCTCATGGTCAGTGCTAAGCCCTTTTTCTATTTGTGAACAATATTCAAATACGAAGATCATGATGAAGGTATTGTAAAATGGCTGCTGGCCATATTCCAGGTTTTGGTCCACAATAATACAAAGGGCTCTAATTTTTTTACACCTTGGAACTTTTTTTGCTTTCTGATTGATACCAGCAATGCCTTATTAATGCAACTAAAACAATTCCACACTTGTACATCCATATCTTGTCAAAAGTATTACTCTAAAAATCGTGTAACAAACCAGTCTATTTATTTTCAGAATATTTTGAATGTGCTTTGGTTTGGTCCAAGAGGGTGTCATGTTCTAGTCTGAGATGTATTTTTAAGTCCAGTTCCTTCTTTTAAAAATGGCTTTCAATGTTAATACAGAAGTTAAAATAATTTTGATCTTATATTGATAAATTTTTAAGACGTTAAAAATTCCAGTTAATTTAATCTTTTATTGGGTCTTTGTCTGTTGCTGGCAATGGAATATGTAGAAATGAAGGCTTCTATGGATATGTATGTTTTAGTGTTTTTTTATAACAGTATGAAAAGGTAGTTCCCTTCAGAATACTTAAAATTCTTAATGTTTATTGTCATAATAAAATGGATTTTAGTAGATAATGAACTGAATTTTAATGATGTTTTTCAAATGACTCAAAAATTTCTTACAATGGAATTAACACAGGAGTTGAAATATGTTGTACACTTATTACTTTGCCTGAAGGTATCCAAGTACTCCAAATTGTGTCTATTTGATATTCTTAAAATGTAATATACAGCTAATATAATAATTAAATTTTGTGCCCATTGTTCATTCAAAAAGATTGAAATCAATTGATGGGAACATTCCATTAGATAAATAAAACAACAAAGTTTTGTTTGTAATTTGTATACTTTGGATTGAACATACGTTACTTGTTTCAGACACAGAAGTAGAAATTACATTAATCAGATTTTCAGGAATAAAATGAATAAATATTGGCTGCTTCATTCAGTCATGAAATACATATTTCTGAAACATAATTAGTGTTGGTCAACTTAAAACATTGAGCCAGATTGAAATTTAAAACTCCATCTTAAAGCAATTTCCTAAATCAAAATACTGTTTTGTGGAAATTGCTGAAGAGAGAGAGGAGATTTTAATTGGATAACTTTATGTATTTGTCACTTTATATGACAAAAAGTTCATGAGTATATGAGTTCATAAACAACTCATCACTTCCATCAAATAACTAAATCAGTTTTTGGATCTTAGGCAAGATTGCCATGTATGTTTGATGGTGTGATACTGTAATGAGAAAACATATTTCATTAATGCAAGGTTATCTGGAATGTTTAGCTCTTATTCTCCCCCCCCCCCTTAATGTAAAGTGAAGCATGTTTGGTTTGGGTGGTGTCATTCATCATTTGAAATTACATCCAGTTAACTTAAATTATCAGAGTCAATTCACTTTTCTGTTTGAGTCAATTAAGTGCTGAAGAATTTGTTTTTGTAGCTGGAATTAATGATTTCTTTATTTGTTCCTTTCTTATGTCAGATGGAGATGGAAATAATGCAAGCTTTTAATTTTTTTAATTGTCCTCAAATTTTGTATAATTTAATCTCATTCTGTTATTTAATGTTACCACGATATTAACTACTGTATTGTCTATGTTTAATGATTCTTTCAGGGCTAGAAATAAACATTTTTAAAATGATTGAGAGATCTTTTTTTCACCCAGCACCTTGATTAATAATAGATCAATCAGATAACATTTGTGTTTACTTGTGTATGGCTTTGGTGATTCATTGGAGCATACTTGCAGTGTCATTTGTCTTCAAAGCTTCCATGACAGTGAACCAGCTGAGACATCTTGGTGCTTAATTTCTTTGCTTAATTTCTCTAGACAAACAGCTATAAACATGTTAGAAGAGTGAAAAATATGAATTGATTTGTTGACCATAAATTTCATTTAACAACTGACAGCAGTAATTGAATGTTAATTCAGTAGTTTCCTATACCAGTTTCTTATAACAACCCTAACCAGTGAACTATCACTGCCTATTACTTTAATCGTTTAGATGATTCTTGAACTGATTGCCTTTTGAAAGAGGTGCCAGGGGACATCTTACATTTACTACATTTAGGGGTTGGGTTTTTTTGGTAATGAAAGCAATTCTATTTCAAATCTGGTTGAGGCCAGTATTAATCTCATTAATTTTATGCTAATAATTACTGGGAGGGATTTAAAACATAAAAAATATAGATGACACAAAACCAAATGACGCTGAATAGTTTGTCATCTGTATTATGTGAAATTGACATTTTCAAGCTTATCATTGACTTAAGGCTGTAATATTACAGGTAGAAAAGTTACAACAGTTCCTTTAGTGACCGAAGTTACAATGGCACTGAAAAAAAATGACTTATGACCATTTTTCACGCATTTGTTGCAACATCTCCAAAGTCACGTGATCAAAGTTCAGACACTTGGCAACTGGCTCATTTATGATGGTTGCAATTTCTCAGGAACTCACAATATATAATTTATCTGAAGAAAGATAAGACAATGTTCAATGATGTTAATAAGGGCATTTTAAGTTCTGAAGCAAGTTGAAATATTGTAGTAGAGAAGTCAAAACAGTGACAAGGAAAGGATCTGTAAACTACCCAGAGTCATCTTGGCAAGATGGGTGGCATAGAACTCTTAACAATAAATAAAATAAATCTAGAACTTCCCCTCCATACCAATGAGATTTTAAACTAGCATCCATTGTTAGCGTTTCCCTATGTGTGATCTGAACTGCTGAAGTTCCTCAATTGCACAATCAAGCAAATACATGCAGAAGTCTCCATAGCCTTCCTCAGGTTACAAAAATAAGAAAAAGGACATTTTTCATGGGACAGTAGGGAAAAAAGCTTGATAAAGTTGGAAGGAAAATGTAGAAGGAAAAACTTGCAATGTCTTGATTGTAACAATAAGAACAACTATGGGTATCACTCTGATAATGGTTAGTCACTAACTGAAGATAACACTTTTCAAGACAACTGTCTAGAGGGCTGCCATGAAGCAACATTGACTTGAAGGCAATTGATAACAGTAGTAGGAAAAGCCATTATCTCTAGACAGTTAAAAATAAGCTTTTGAATTCAAGAATCTTAACTGCTTTGCCCTTGAAGTCACCTGCTGGTTTCACTGGATTCGAGCCAATTCCAAGCTGCAGCTTATTAATGTTTTCTCTTAGAGGAAAAGGCTTGGGTAGAGTTTCTAGGGATGGAAAAGGACTTAAGTGGGGTTTACTGGAAAAGAAGACCAAAGGTGAAATTCTGGTTAGAGCAGTTGTGAAGTAATAAGGGAGCAACATTCTATCTGAGCCAGTTTCTCCATGGTGTTAAATACGTTCATTTTCCCAGACAATTCTGTTACCCTATTAATCTGGTACCTATCAAACTATGCCACGTTTTCTTAAATATGCTTTTAAGGGAAGATTAATAGTTTCTCCTCCCCTCCCATGCAGTGAAGATTTTTTTTTGGAGTGAGAACATACTACCTCTCCAGTGTATTTACCAGAATGTCTGGACTAAATGTCTCAATCATTTTTTTCTTCTCAGTTGTAACTCTTTGTGAATTTGCTAGGCGATTCTTCAAGAGAATTTTTCCATCTAAGGTGTATTTTTGTCTTGCTGGTGAATTAGCCAATTCCTTCCAGCTATGTGCTTGCTACCTTGAATTGAAGATGCTAAGGGAGATTGGCCCATGGGGTGGTGGCTTTGGCCCAGATGTGAGCCTGACTCTCTTATTCGTTATCTTCTTAGCTCATGGTGCTTCTTTTGATGGAACTGCTGCCAACCCTGTAGCCTCACTTCAGGAATTTCTAGCTTTGGATTGTTCTTTTGTAGGCAGCATTGTTAAAATTTTGGCTCAGTTTCTAGGGATGGAAGCAGCTTGCGCTTTTACCAAGAAGTATTGGTCCAAGGAATTTACTCACTTCCATATGATCCAGAACTTAATGGCCCAGGATTGCAGCTCATCTCTCAATAGCTCTATTTCCCAGGGCATTTTTGTAGAAGCCATGGGTTCCTTTCTTTTACAGTTAATTATTCTCAAGCTTCACACCTGCTCTCCAATGTACAGAGTTCCTATTGTGGCCCTCAGTATCACTGCCTTGACCTATACAGGTAAGGATTGCTATCCAATCTTGCTTTGATGTACATTGAGAAACTAAAACAACTATTTAATACTTGCAGTGCTTCTACATACCTATGGCATGCAATTAAATATGTTTCAATGCTTACATTCTATTTACATCAGCATGATTATTATAACCTGCCTTTCCTACTTCAGAAGTGATGAAAAATGGAAACAAATCTTGAAGCATTCACTAGAAACTATTTTTTTTACTATAATGATGAACTTAGTGAAAAAAGTATATTTTCCCAAATTAGACTCTTAAGGTTTCATATAGATAAAGTATTGCTGGTTTTGGCCTCTGACCTTATGGCAACACAAAACATAGAATCCAGAACTACTTCAGTTAAAGAGAGACTGTAAGAGTCTGATAGGAACAAAGCATTAAATAATCACTTTTTTGTTCAGTTTATCAATTTTCATTGTTATCAAAGAGGTGCAAAAATTGAATTATCTCCTGGCTGCTAATAGCTGCCAGCTGTGATGATTCTGCTTTCAGATTTAGTATAATTTTTTGGTCATCTAGTTTTTCTATTTGCATTGCTGCTGTCCATATCTGCCTTAGAAAGTTAAATTATTTGGTAAGTAAGACTGAATATTCTGCATTTATTCAATTATGTATTAAATTTCTTTGATTAAATTTTCAGTTCAGACTTTTCATCTCTCTATTATAACTATCAATCTCTTCTTGGATCCTTGGTGACTGATTCCCAGAGATACCTTGTCATGCCATTTTAGACACTCGTTTAGTTATTTTCAGTGGGGTATCAAAGTCCAACTTTCCCCAAACTGATGCCCTCCAGTGACAATAGTTACTGCCTCTCCTGAAGTAAATTCTGGGAACTGAAGCTCTAGCACAAGGATGGTCTAAATATTCACGATGCTAAATTTATATTGCCTTTATTGCATCGTGAATAAATAATGATCAGCAATTGCAAGATACAGAATGAATCAACAATGTGCAAGTAAACATCTGTTTTCAAAAGCAGAGCTGTTATTTCATAGACGAACAGTATGATGGGATATATGTTTAATAGAATCTGCAGTGGAGGATAGCACAGATACAGTATACTGGCACAATGTACTTAATATACTGAATTAAAAGACCTTTAAACAATAATGTAATCTTAAATTCTTGATTACAAGGTTGATGGGAGATGTCTGTAACTGTCTTAAATGAAGAGAGATTTTGTTTGTATTTACACTCCTGGTGAGTGTTACTGTGTTGTGTTTTATTTGTTGGTGTATGGCTATTTTTCCATTAATATTCTACTTTGCAGTTAAAGATGTTTATTTTGGTATTCTTTGCTTAATAATTTTTAAAAGCTTCTAGCTCACTCATGTGCTTTCTAATTTATTAATCTGCCCACAGTGTAGTGTGGCAAAACAAATGGGGAAGAGTACTATTGACTCCTTGCAGTGGTAAAGATGACAAATAATTGAATCTAGCAACAGTTCTAGGAATCAGGTATAAAATATTGGTATAGTAGTCAGCAGCTGAAAAGGATCCACCTAGACAGAGTAAGCACAGATTTTTCTATAGACTTATATTTTTACAAAATGCCTCCTGTTTCATTTTAAACCTCTCTTGAAGTCTAATATGTTGCAAAATTTTATATCCCTTGCCTGATAATCATAAAGTTGGAAAAGTTATATTGCAAAGTGAAGGTAGTCAAGGCGCTCTCAAAATGGTTAAGAAGCCAACATGGCAGAGCTGCATGCAAATGTCTTTAGGAATGTAGCCAGATTCCAGCATCAATTAAATGTTGGAAACACATAGGAGAACATGCAGCAAGGCTCTTAAACCTGTGTTTAAGCCAAGTGTAAGAGATGAGCAGGTTGAGCCCAAAGGTGGGATCAAACACATCATCAGTTTGGAGCTGCTGTGCTCCCACCAGAGACCCAAATAATCATCTACTACTACTACTACTACTACTGCTACTACTACTACTACTACTACTACTATGCACACAAACACACACACTTCTGATGACCCTTATCTAGTGCCAATTGGCTTGATTATTAGTAGATCAGAGTCTTGTGTATAGATATCTAATAAACGTGTTGTGCTCCTGTTCCTGGATACTTGCACCTGACACTAAGTGGCTCATGACTTCTATAATTTTTGTATTGCATCTGGAAAATAATTGTTGCTGTAAATTTTTGTGTGATGTGCAGTACGGTATTTGTATGATTCTGAACAAGGTGGACGTGAGTGTTAATTGTTTAACATGTAGAACATCACTGAATTAAGAAAACAAGACATGTGAGATAATTCTTAGATGAGTATTTTATTTCACATAACATTTAAATGAGATTTGTCTTTAAGGTTGGCTGATTTTCTAAATATAGATTAAAAGGTTGCTTTCCAGCTACCTGAAAATATTTTATTAAACTTCTAACTCAATTGTATGCAATCAGAAATATTTGCTTCTAATCACTTTCCTGGTAGATATGCGAAATAAAATGGCATTTGTGCTAATCAACTGGGTATTGGGATGTTGCTCTTTGAGGGGAGTTTATGTGAGTATCCATTGTATTGTTGAATTCTTGCCAGGTGGTGGTTCAGACTCTGAAGTAAAATGGGAATCCCAAATAAGAGGAGAGGTGTTAAAATCTCTCACACCTAGATCGGTGCTTCTCAACCTCAGCAATTTTAAGATGTGTGGACTTCCAATTGCTGGAATTCTGGGAGTACATACATTTTAAAGTTGTTGAGGTTGAGAAATGATGCTCTAGATCAGTGTTTCTCAACCTTGGCAACTTGAAGATGTCTGGACTTCAACTCCCAGAATTCCCCAGCCAGCGAATGCTGGCTGGGGAATTCTGGGAGTTGAAGTCCAGACATCTTCAAGTTGCCAAGGTTGAGAAACACTGCTCTAGATTGACCTACTGTTCCCAGATGCTGTTCCTTAAAAAAAAAAAAAGGAAATATTCAGTAGTTAGGGTGGAGTCCTCCTGTCTTTTAACTTTTGCTCCAATTTGAACATATTGAATCTGATTAACTGGGGCACATGTTCCTACATGCACCAGACTAAGAAGAATAGATGGATTAAACTGTTTGCTTTTCCTCTGCTGCAGCTGCACCTGTCACAGGTGCCTTTTTTAACCCTGCCTTGGCCTCTGCTATGACCTTTTCCTGCTCAGGAAACAGTTTACTGGAGTATATGCAAGTTTATTGGCTGGCACCCATCTCAGGTGAGGCTCTTCCCAAAGACTTCAGGAATTGTAGCAGTTATTGTAACAATATTTGAATTCATTTAAAGGAACTGTAATGTTCAAACTAAATACAGGTAATCTTCACTTAATATCACCTGTTCCATGAATATTCAAACTTGCAATAGCTCTACATGAGTGGTATTTACAACGGGTCCTCAAAATTCTGGCTGTTGCAGCATTCTGTGCTCATGTGATCACTATTTGCTATCTTTATTGCCAGATTCCAACAAGCAAAGTCAGTGGAGAAGCCGGTGGTGAAATTGTGCCCTGCCTGTTATACTGCCCAACCAAGTGGCCTTCCTTCCTTCCACCAGCATGACTACCTGGGGCTATGTTGCATTTTATTCCCTTCTCGTAGTGGTAGAGCTACGCCTTTCCTATGTATTCTTGCTTCCCTGCATCAAAGCAGCTTGAAGTAGAACAGAACAAACTACAATAGCCCTGACTTTGCCCTTCTTCCAGTGTGATGCCCTGCACTGGGCTTCCTGAAAGCTGAGACAGGCTTTCCAGATCGCCAGGGTGGCTCACTCTATATCTGCATCTTCCACTGTGCTACTTCTGCTGTTTTAGACCTGAATCCTCAACCACACACAGTGTTACTGGCTAGGGGGATTTGCAGAGAATATCGCCTAGCTCCTGGGTTCTAAGCAGCCAAGATAAGTTTCCAATTCCATTCCTTCCCCTCTGGTTCTTTGGCTACCAATTCAGCTCTAGATATGCCTTGGCCAGCACTCAGCAGGCATGTCTAAATGCCCTCCTACAGTTCTCCCTCTTCCTCTTGCTAACTTGCTACACCATCACAATAAGATGCCAGGGTCAGTGGTAGAGAGGAACGCAGTGATAAGTGGCTGATTTCCTAAGTATTTTGTGAGTGTCCCAGGGATGAGCTGGCCGACAAGGTGAGTGGTGAGAGTTATGCTTAATAATTGTCTGAGATTCGCTTAATGACCAAAACCATGTTGGTTCATGAAAACAAATTATTCACCTATCTAGGAAGCTTATAGAGGTTAACAAAGAAAAGAATAATTTTAATTAACTGAGAAAAGAAAGTAGTTCCATTTTCCCTTATGGAAATAAATTTGCATATGTTTTAATAACAAAAATATGGAGAAAATTCTGGAAGCAAAATAATATATCATTAAGACAAATTAAAATTGTTGTACTGTTAATAGTTGGAACCCAGGCCTGAATTGTTTGAAAGTACTGCATTAAACAAGTATATAACTTCAAGTTAAATTGTAACCATCCAAAAGCTTAATTCTGACCTTCTATAGCAGCACACCTTGTGAAAGGCGAAACTTAAGCCTCTAATACAAATGCATAGTTATGGGATAGCAATAATTATCAACATTAAAAGAAAGCTTACTGCAGGGATCCTTTCCAGAATGGGGGACACACATTGACTCACAGAATGATCTATTCTCCCCATCTCTCCATTTCCTGATCACCATCACATTTTTTTCATTGATATGCAGAAGCATACTAATTAAATAGTAGTAGTATTCTGTTTATATAATCCTTTTGAATACTCTTGCTTCTTAATTGTTAAAATACTGTTAAAGGAAGACTTTATATAACCAAAGCAACACATTTTTTTGGGAAATGGCAGAACAAAAATCCATTTTTCTTTCTTGAGTTTTTGGGGGCTTGCTCTTCTTTAGCAGTTAGACTTATATACCACTTCATAGGGCTCTCAGCCCTCTCTAAGCGGTTTACAGAGTCAGCATATTGCCCCCAACAACAATCCGGGTCCTCATTTTACCCACCTTGGAAGGATGGAAGGCTGAGTCAACCCTGAGCCAGTGAGATTTGAACAGCAGAACTGCAGAACTGCAGTCAGCTGAAGTAGCCTGCAGTGCTGCATTTAACCACTGTGCCACCTCGGCTCTAATTCTTTTGTTCCAGTGTGAGAAAAATACTTGAAGCCTGGTCAACCATGCAGATTTTTTCCCCTAGCTTTTTCTTTCCAATAATTTGTTTGGGATTTCAGCAGAATCTGTGTTGGGGACTGTATAAGTTTGCATAAAGAAAAAAAAGATGCATTCCCTGGCTGAATAGTTTTATATTTTTTTCCCAAAGCTGTCTTAAAACATATTACTTTTGTGAAAAAAATACTTTCTTTCCCACTCTGTGTGTAGAAGCAAACTGAGCTGGCACCTGAATCTTATTTCAACAATGATGCTAGGATAGTATCTCTCATTGTATGAGCAGCAGACCAGGTTCAGTTATCAGCCGGTTCATCATTCAGCACGTCACTGTTCTGTAACCTGTGCCATCTACTGGTCTTGACCCCTACTCATTCTTGTCTCAAAGAGAAAAAGACGTAAATCACAGCAAATCAAATAGATGAAAATTTCCTGTTGCTGTTTTTCCCCCTGCAGGAATGCTGTTAGCCCTCTTTGTCTATCAAGGAAATATTCCACGCTTGTTCCAGACAAACCTGCTTTATAGTCAAAAGAAAAAATACAGAATATTTAAAGGGAAAGTAACGTCAAATTCTGTTGCTGAAGAAAGGCAGACAAAAACAGAGAAGAAGAACAGCCGTTCTGGACTGATTAACTGAACAGAGCAAAAGGGATTAAAACTGCTGGATGGAAGGCAAAAGCTACTTTTCTGTGTAAATGGCAAATGAGGCTAAGAAAGAGCAGTTCACATGATATTATGATGTTCCCAAAACTGACCTTCAAATTTGCCAAATTTCAATTCTAGCCAGCATGAAATGTGTACTATGTCTTTTAATTGTGGGAGTTCTAGCGCAACATATTAACCAGCAGAAAATTGATGAAGAGTGTACTATTAGATGCAGGAAATAACAGCCTTTCATCAACTGTTACAATTTGCATTCATTATTCAAATAGGAGTTTAATGCTATATGTTCAGGCCATCTTCTGAAGAAAGTGGCTATTCCTAGGTAGCGGGGGTGTTCTTCAAACTATGGTATGCTTTTGAACAGATAAATATATTTTTATCTGCCATGGTATGGCATAGGGTATGGCTTGAAATAAATAGTGAAATTTTAACACTTTTTCAATGTATTAATAAATTTCATGTGGAATTGCACTTGTGATTTCCTTTGAAAAAGTAAAATGTTACATGAGATAAAATGTTATATGGCCTTTCTTTTCAGACTCTTCTTGAAATTTAATTAATACAAGCAGCAATCTGGGTTACTTTAATGCAATTACACCTATCTGATGGTCAAAATAATGTGGCTATCATTTCTTATTTCTTATTATGCGCATTTCTGATATGCGCATAATAAGCATATAGAATACAATTGTGCTATATTCTCCAAGGTTCTCTTTTGGTGATGTATGAAATATCCCAGTGGTGGTTTCAAAATTTTTTGGAACCTCTTCTGTAGCTGTGGCCTGCTTTCCGGGTCCCCTGGTGGAACCTCTTCTAACTGGTTCAGTAGATTTGACGAACCAGTTCTACCGAATAGGTGCGAATTGGTAGGAACCCACCTCTGAAATATCCTTAGTCAAATATTAATACTCAAGGGCAAACAATACAGTGATAAAAGATGCCTGGAGCTGAGTAATAAGAGTACTAGAATGGTATCCTTTTTGAAGAATTTGGCTTCCCCATTGAGTTACCTTGGCAGAACGCTGCAAAAGGGGAATCACATGACCGCAGGATATTGCAATAATCACAAAAATGAATCAGCTGCAAAGCATATGAATTCTAATCACGTGACCATGGGGATGCTGCAATGCTCCTAAGTGAAAATGGTCCTCATTTTTTTCAGTGCCATTATAACTTCAGTCATTGAACAAACTGTTGTAAGTCAGGGATTACCTGTAAATGTTTTAAATAAATAAATAAAAACTGAACTAAAATATGGCTGCTCCTAATGCTTATTGTTTAGTTTCAACTACCTTGATATGCGTTTTGAATGGGAAGTGATAAACAGCATAAACATAAAACAGTGCCAAGCAGAAGAGAACAAAAGAGCCAGCCTGCAGTTTTTAATTTCTATCTGGGTCCCAGGAAGAATCTGTTGATTTCAAGGTTTATCTCAAAAGCCCCTTTGACACTTAATTATTGTGTTTGGTGCCAACGGAAACAGGTTTATTGCAGGTTAAGGAGATATGATTGAGAAAGGCGTCAGAGATTCTGATAGACTGAGGAGGTTAGAGATTATGATCTAGTTTGAATGCTCAAAGGAATTGCATTATGTTACCCATTTGATTAAAAAGAATTATAACTGACTGTTCTGAAATGTGATAACAATCTTTTCTGCCTGTTCCACACACCAGTCTTAAACAATTTCTCTCATTGTCATAGATCTAAATTGTAAGTTAAACAGTAATTCTGTGTTGGTAAATGCCTATCATGAGGCCCATAGAGTATAGAAACTGCAGTTAAGGTCAAATAAACATACAGGACTGTATTGATGTGTCATGCACAACAATATCATTGGGTGCTTGGATGAATTTATTTGTGCAAATGAAATTTATAAATGAATACATATAGATGGAATAGAATGTGAAGTTAATAGGAAGTATTAGATATGTTTGCCACCTAGAGTTGACCATATATATATAAAAAGGTGAGATAAAAAAAATCTAATAATGACATCATCATCATCATCATCAACAACAATATATAGGAAAACATACAGAATAAATTCAGACTACTGAATTTCATTTACTTTTATCACCATTATGGACATAAATACAAATGCTTGCTTTTGAAATTGGCATAGATTTTCTTAGATCAGAATTCCCCAGTCAGCCATACTGGGAGTTGAGGTCCACACATCTTAAAATTGCCAAGGTTGGGGAATCCTACCTTAGATATAAATACATACATAACTTGCCATAACTGCAAATTATCCATGATACCACTATTTATTCCTGTTTTCTACTTCTTCCTCTTCTGTATATGAGACTTGTATATATGTAGGTAATTATGGAAGAATTTGTATGGATTCATTTCTGTGTATTTTTCCTTCAAACAGTCTTGAGAATCAGTTGAGACATTATGTCTATAGCCCCAACATACCATTCAAAGAATAATGTAGTTCTTGGATCTTGGTCCAACAAAACATTCAGTCTGTAATCTTTTCATAACCTTTTGGAAAATGGACAGTTACATATATATAATGGAAGATACTAATCTGAAACCAAAAATAGCTGAGATTTTTGCATCTTCCTCATGGTCACCTAAGGAGGTGGCATTCCAAGTTCAAATACAGAGAATCAGAATCCTGAAGATTCAGTAAACTATACTTTACTATCTCTAAGACTACCTCCAAGGTGTTCTTTTTTCTCATCACCAAGATAGAATAAATGTAAGTTAATAAAAAAGTGCTACCTCTATGGCAAATTATCCCCTTCCTTCACTTTCAGAAGGAAGCTGGCAAAATGGCTACCCTAATGTGAAGAAAATGATGGCTTCTGTTGCAACTTACGGCAATTGCTCCTTTAAATTTTCTTGTATGGGAATGGAAATCCTGACTTCAACATTAATAGTTCCAAGCAAGAAGAAACAAACTAAGAAAACCTTTGGTTACTTACTACATGAGGAACTATTGTCTCAGAGAGAATAGGCATTACATAGCGTACCTGAAATAAATAAATTTAAAAAAAAACAGTTGTGAGCTGTATCTGATGAAAGCTACATTCTGATAGCGGAAAAAAGAACAATACACTTAATGCAGGAAAAATGCCCATCCATCACTAACACCCATAAAAGTTCTTGCATTAACTTAAGACTTTCCCTTATGGAAAGTGTCGTAATGAGAAATAGCTCTGCAAATATCCCCAGACTCAGTTTTCATCCTCCACAAATATTTCAATCTGTTTTTCATCTCAGTTGACAGATTGGAGTTCTTGCACCATCAGTCATACAATGGCACTTTGTGCTAAAAACATATCAGAAGATCATACTTTTAACTAATAAGCACGATAGTTTTTGTGGCAATAAAATAAAACAGAGACACTTACATCATCTTTTGGATTTGACACATGATTTGATTAACGGAGCCCAAGAAAGGAATCTGCACCGTTGAAATTAGCCCAAGCTGTTCATAGATAAGGAAGAATTGTCTTTCTTCTCAGACAGGTTTATCTTAAAAAAAGTCCACCCACCATAATTGTTTTGGTGGCTGTATAAACAGAATCAGTATTTTTATTGTGAGCTAGTCTTGCCTTAAGTTGGCATAAACCATGGACTGCCTGGAATTCTCCATTTTATTAATGAAGCATTACTAATGGGGAAAAAAAGCTACAAATACAAATATAGATTGGGGATAGAGAGAGAAATTCATTCAGTGACCTCATCTCTCTCTCTCTTTAGTTAATATCTGATTGAATGCCTCGTTTTAAGAAAAGTGGCAAATAGTAGCATTCTTAATTCCTCCACACAGACTCTGTTAATGATTCATTTAGAATTTGACTAGCTAGAAAATCTTCCAGACATTTAAAAAAAAAAATTGTTACATAGTGCCATCTACTGGGCTCAATGCAGAAGAACCTTTTCAGTATTTCTGCATTGAATTTCATTTTGTTTTGCTTCTTTCTTAGAAAATGAGAATGAGACAAAAATACTATTTGGGTTCACACCATACCTTACTAGTTTGAAATGGCTGGGGTAATTTGTGGCTCCACATCTAATTCTATGTGAACCAGCTTTCTTCCCAAAGTTCAAAAGAGAAATTTTATTTCTTGTTAATGTGAATTCAGCAATTGTAATTTGGAAACCTGAATATAAAGCTATTGATTGAGGTTAAATCCAGTCCGTGTCTTATTCCAAACCAGGATAGAGACACAGACAAAGGAGAAAAAAGTTTGAGGCAAGCTGCAATTGGAAAGGTGGTTTATTGGCCCAGGAACAATGGGAAGCAATGACAATAGCAAGTGTTTCTGGAGGTAGCTAGCAAATTGAGATTGTATATTTTATTCTGGTGAGGGGGTAGTTTTCCTGCTTAGAAAGGATTAATGTCTCTCAGAGCAATTCATTTTGCATGTGGTGGTTTTGCAACATATTATTGGCTTTATGATTAACTGTCTATGTCTTAATTATTTTCTAATTTGCCTCGTCATTCCCATCCCTTATTGGATGGATCCAAATGCCTAAAACCTAATCCTTGTAATCTGCCCCTTTTAAAAAACCATTCTTGCACAATGGTGTGAAAGTGTAAATAAACCCCAATTAGAGCCAGTTTGTTTGTTTTCAAAGCCATGCACTCATATGAGTAAGAGGTGTAATAATCAAGGCAAAAATAAAACCTATCCAAAAGAAAATCCATGGAAGCAGAGAGCTGGGGAAGAAGGAAACCTGAGGTCACAGAATAAACTAGTTTTTGCAAAGGGAAGTCCTAGCAAAAGGCCCATCTAAACAAATGAATACCTAGGGTGCCAAGTTAGAAGGACATAGTTGTAACAACAAAGCAAAACAAAACAAAAAATTACTGCCCAGATTTGGTGGCAGTGGTGAAGAAATTGCCTCAGAGAGTTCTTAATTGTTTGCACCTTGTGCAAATGGCAGTGTGGTGGCATCCTCAGCATTAGCTGAATTTCTCTTCAAATGCTTAGGTTGCATATTAATTTGAAGGTGATTTCCTGAGATTAATATCTATTCAGTAAATTCAATTGTTCATCACTCTGAACTTGCCCAAACATGCCTCTGCTATGATGTGTATGATGTATTGCTCAGTGAGTTATGACTTATTGTCACAGTGATGATTCTCCTGATTCTCAGTGCTCTTCTATGTATATGCAACAGAAGACAAGTGGAAAGACAGAAAATAAACTTGGTCACACCCATGTACAAGAATGGCCTTTTAAAAAAACAAGGGGGGGGGGAGATTGCAAGGATTAGGGTTTAGACAAGGTGTTTTGCTAGTCATTTGATATGGAAGGGAATGACCTGGGCAAAGCACATTAGAAAATAAATAAGATATAGACAGCTAGTCTCAAAGCCAATAATGTCTTGCAAAACACATTGCAAAAGCTTGTGCTAGAACCTCCCTATCAGGAATGGTTGGTTTTTTTTTCTGGTTATGTATACAGGAAGATCTATCTGACATTAAATTTTGGACATTTCCTCATTGGTAATTCACAGTAGAACCCAGCCTTTCTTGTAGTAATAGAGTTGTTGTCACAGTGATCTCTGTCCATGCTCCTCTGTATATTACACTGCAGAAAATCAGGGGCAAAGACTGAGAAAATAAATATTAGGTAGTTTGCAACATATCCAATGACGCTGAACCACAAAGTTAAATTGAGGTTCCCACATCATTTTATGATGAGCTTGCAAATGGCCTTCCAATAATCCCAGAAAGTCCCTGGATGAATTCCTTTGTTTCGGGCAAAGTTTAGCAGTTCAAGTTGGTACTGAAATGTGGTGATAAGTATCATTTTGCAATATTTAATCTTTTTAAAGTGTCAAGTTTACTTTTGAGAGATGGTGGTATACTTTTTAGTTTTTACTGTGGTTCTACCCAGTTTTCGGTTTTGACTGTAATCGGTTTTGGCATTCCACTTCAGGTAACCACTTCAGGCATAGAAATCTGTTATATCTTCTTGCCGAAATTTGTCAGGTTTTAGATAGGTCATCTAAACCTGCCTATTTAGATCAACTAAATTAATGCAATTCTGTTACTTTAAAAGAATAGAATAGAACAGAACAGGTTTCCACATGTCCGGTGGTCTGATAGTTGGTAGGATTTATTTTCTGTGAAATGTGGACAGTATCTTCAAATGCTGTTCAATTATAACAAAGTTAAAGATACTTGTTTTCCAATAAGGTTCAACCTAAATACTGAAGTTTCAAATCACCATTATTTGGATCTGGCTCCAACCTCTGAATCAGATTGAAACAAATTAGGCTATTTTAGAATAATCAAATCAAGATTCAAACCATATCTAGTGGTCAGTACATGCCCCTACTTCAGTCATATGAGAAAATATAAAGTCCTGAAGTGATTAACAAGAAGTTAGATTCAGTAAAGTGCCCTATCTTGAATGCAGAACCCAAAAGTCAACCTCCTAACTGATATGTGTGTGTGTGTGTGTGTGTGTGTGTGTGTGTGTGTATTCTCCTTCCTGCTTCCAGTTCTAGTTGCATAGCCTTGAATGCAGAGAAAATGACAGTAGTAAGTCCATTTACTACTTTAATCTTGGTGGTATTTTACTTATGTTGCTAAAATATTGTGTCCCTTAATCCCTCAACTTCATTAGATTTTTTATAAATTTTGAAGCGATGAAATTAGGGTCTGGATCTCTGTAGACAAGATGGAATAATTTCCTGTGGTAGCTTATGTGCGCTTATTGATCCAAACCCACACTTAGTTCTTATGACAAAGTTCAAAGGTCATCAGAATCCTGAGGGATGCAGTTTTCACTTCTGTGTCTGACTGCAACTATCAGCTTGATTGTCATAATGACCTTTTAGTGATAGCTTTTGCATGTTGATGATTGACTAAGGAAGAACAGCCAACAAAGATCTTTGCTAGATCTTTACTTGTGGGGATCAGCAAATCCAGAGAGAGGACAGGCTGTAAATTTAAAGTGGGAAGTGAGACATAATGAAACAATGAAAACTAGTTTTCCTTCTGAAAACTCAGAAAGATTTAGATTCAAGTGATGCCATACAGTATTATCTTAAAGCAATTTAGGCAATTGTTATTTGTAAGTAATAAACTAGAAAGATGGATAATAAAAAAGTAAACTTTTATTATAACCATAGTTAAGTTTGCAATCATATTTACTATAGAGGATATCAAAAGATTCTTTGTCACTGCACTTTTTGTTCTTCTCTCTTTCTTGGTTCTCTCCATTTTATATTAGTTTGCATTAGTATTTTATGTTTCTAAGTTTAATACTTTTAGCAAAACTTATTTAAAAAGTAAGTAATAAACTGTCTTTAAAAATGATAGCATATTGTAAAAAGATGGGCTTTTGATGTTTGATCATCACAAACAGCTTGGACAAATCTGAGCTTTAGTTTTTCATAACCAGCAAATTAGCCCTTCAGAAACAAACATGACCAGCATTCAAAGTGCATGCAGTAGAAAGAGTCACAATTCACAAAAAACTAGTGAAGATGAGATTTGAAACAATAGACAGGAATAAGGGCAAGATAGTGGAGAAGACCTTACAGATGTTTCTGTATGATGCTTTGGTTCAAATTTTTATTTAGGTTTGGAAAAATGCATCTAAGATACAGAAGCTTGGGAGAGCATTAGGAAGAAACTTTGGAAAAATATCGACACTTATGAAATCACTCTACTAATTAATATAAAGATTAATTACTGCTTCTTCACCTGGTTAATTTAAATTAATTTGCAGCCAGCTCATAAAATTTGTCAAATTCTCATTCTTTCAGTGAGCTAGGATATAAATTGATCTAATTAATGGGAAGAACTGCCAATCCTGAAGAAGATATTACCTACATGACCCTTGCAGTACTGTTCCTAGTAGGAAATCTTAGTTAAACCTAAAACTAACCAAACAGTTAAGAACCTGCCTAATGAGGAAATGATCTACTTCTTGCAATCAGCTGTATTCACTCCAAACCACAATGATGCCAAAATAATGATACATGTGAAGTATTGTCATAGGACAAAAGCGTTGGTTAATGCTCGTGTACGTACATGGTGACATTTGCATAATGATATCACCCAGGTTTCATCATTATCATCACTGTCACTAACACCTTGCCCTACTACCTCTGCAGACACTCAGGAGCATAAACTCAGAACCAATTGGTCTCTCCTATTCTTAATCCTATAATCCACTGGGTTAGTTCACCAAAGACAAAGCAGGATACAACATGATTACCAACAATTTCCATCCCTCCCCCTCCCCAAAAGACAACTGTGAGAGGCTGTAGTTAAGGGTGGAAAACCCATGGTGGAGGATGGGAGAAGACTTCTTGACCCTTTTCCTGCCATTTATTTCACAGCAGGTGAGGCAGTCAAATTGTCAGACCTTAAATTACTCACTCTTTTAAGTTTAAAGCCCGCATCTTAAATTGTGCCCAGCAGACAACCGGTAGTCAGTAGAGTCTTTTAGTTCTGGCATTATATAATCTCTGACAGGGCCGGATTTTTCTATAGGCTAACTAGGCTTCAGCCTAGGGCCTCAAGATCAAGAGGGGCCTACATTCAAATTGTTAGCAAAATTAAAAGGATTATATATACTCAGATTAAAGCAAAGGAAGGATAACAGCATTCGGCACAAGAAATTACACTTGTATTATGTTCTACATTTCTATCTCTACGACGTCATTGTTTTTTTTTTATGAGAGCGACTAACTAAACCATACTTGATACGCTCAAATGCAATGAAAGAGGCGGGCTTTATCCAAGAACGACAACTTTGTCTGCTAATGGTTAATTCCGCGATAGCCAATATGTAAATTTTCGGGGGTTGAGCGAGGGGGACGTTTCAGAAAACCAATGAGAAGCCTTGGAGTTGAGGAATGGCGTGGTCCGGGACCAATGAGAAACCAGAGTTTGAATAGGGTGAATGAAGGAATCGGGTTAGCCGTCGTTGTGTGAGGTGAAGAAAGGCTGTCGGGAGCGATACCTCGGGAGGAGGTCATGAGGGGCTGACAAAGTAAAGCCTTCCCGCCCGCCATGTCATTGCATGGGAAGCGCAAGGAGATCTACAAGTACGAGGCGCCATGGACCATCTACACCATGAATTGGAGCGTCAGGCCCGACAAGCGCTTTCAACTTGCCCTCGGCAGCTTCGTAGAAAAATGGGAGGTGAAAGGGCCTCATAAGTGGAATAGCCTAGGGCCTCTTTTCATCTAAATCCAGCCCTGATCTCTGTACCTTAATTAGCTGCATTTTGTATCAAATGAAATTTCAAAAAACCTCCATATAAAATATGCTACAGTAAAAGTCAAGAAAGATTGTAATCGTGGATAATTGTCACTTAGTATGCCCCCTCTAGAAGGGTTGCTGTTAGTGCACTAGCTATAATTATACAAACTTCCTTCACATAAGAGCCACCATGTTAAATTCAACAACAGCAGAAGCAGCACTCTCCAATTGTGAACTGGCTCTTGTACATCAAGAACAGGCTTCATCTCAATTCTGAGTCTAGCTTTCTTTTTACAAATAATACCTCTGTCTTGTCTGGATTTTATTTCAGGTGTTCTTCCCCCAATCCACGACTAAGTTTAGGCAACATTCAGGGCTACTTGTTCTTGGCAGTAAATGATAAGCAGTAATGGAATTGACAGGCCTCAGCATATTCTGTGGATTCTTCTCCCAAGGATACCAAAGTTGATAGTAATGAAAGACACTGAGAAGTCTACAAGAACTATTCACTATTCATTTAGTTTCTGAACATTTCTTTACCAGGGTAGATAACATCATCAGCGGGAGTTTTGTAGAGGTGTCTTGTCTTATTCTAGCTAAAGAAGAATAGGAAACTAAATGGCAAGCTCAGAGCAAACCACTGTCCAAATCTAAAACCCGAGCTACAAGTATTTTCTATTACTTCAAAATTATATTTGTGTAAACCACCTTTGTTTAGTGTCTATATTTATAGATTCATTGACTAGGAATTGTATGTTTTCATCTTTTTTTGTGAAAAACTGCTCTATCTATGCAGAGTTCATTCAGAAGACAAAATATATGCCATAGGAAGCTTAAATATTATTAGGTCACATTTATACACAGGCTTAACTGCAATTAGGATACATCAGAGGTGGGTTGCTCCCAGTTCGGCTGAACCAGTAGTGGAATTCACGCCAGGGTCACAGAACCGGCAGTGACCCAGGCCTGCCACGCCCCTGAACCGGTTCCCTCGCTGCTGCTTAGTCACTGCCATTTTGGATTTTAGTGACTGCACGTGCACAGTTCACTGTAAATTGTTCTGCGCATGTGCAAAGAACAATTGACATTGAATGGTGCACACGCACGCAGCGTGCGTCTGGCGTGCACAGGGGTTGCAAACTGGTGGTGAAACTGGCAGCAACCTACCCCTGGGACATATTTAAATCAACTATTTAGAAAGGCTATTGAGTTCAATTCTCTAAAAGTGCATTAGTATAGGATGATTGCAGTTATACACACAATGTAACAAAATTCCAATCCTATCAGTACTTACTGAAAAGTCCCATTGAATTCACTGGGACTTAAATTTTCTGAAGAATGTCCTGTAATTTGGAGCTTTTGGCAGAACTTGCTTTAATAATCTGTTCAAGGTTGTGTGACGATCAGATGTTTGCTCAGCCAGAAGCTCTTTGTTTGCAGGTAGGGTAACAGATTAGTTTTGTACCTTTGCTCTGCAGATGTTAGCAATCTGTAGGCTGAATCAGCTAATCCTGGGGAATCTTTGCTTATGCATAATAACATGGAAAAATTTTGTAATGTTTTATACCTGACTTCTATGCCTCTTATAGAGAATTGTGTTTCTATACACACAATGTCCTTAATAGTTTATGCTAGATAGTAAACACTTCTGGTTTATAGAGAGATAGTTAGGTTGATATATTGAAGCAAAAATAACTAAATAAGACTAAAACTATGTCACCTTAATAATACAGTTTTGTGGACTACAGTTTTGTGGACTACAGTTAAAACCTTCAAACCATCATAAATTGCCAGAGAGAAATACTGTATATGAATATGGCTTCTGCCCTGGTGCTAAGAATGTAGTTATCTAGGTAAATGTTTCTCAACTTTAGCAACTTTAAGATGTGTGGCTACAGCGTTCTAGGAGTCCAAACATCTTAAGGTTGCCAAGGTTGAGAAACATTGATTTGGGTGGAAGCTCTATTTTCAAAATGGCTTTCTCTTATGAGATAGTCTTCAAATGTTTTCAGTCCTAAAAAATAGACCAGACCAAGAATCACATTCTATGTAAAATGTCTTTTATTAGAATGGCTATGGTAACAAAATCTTACAAATCTGAATGTGCTTTTCAGTGGGTTCCGGATCCCGTTGCAATCAATACGGTGCAATAGGGTTGGGCGTCCCCACATGAACGAACGCAGCATGCGGATGCATACTTACCTCCCATGACGCTCCACGATGCCTCCGCAATGCTCCAGCTGCTTGGCGGAGCGTCGCGCAGGTGCCATACGCTCCGTGCACATGCCGGTAGAGGAGCGCGGGCAGGCGAGTGGGCCCTCCGGATCACCATACCGGAATGGTAGCTGGTGCTCCTGGCAGGAACCGGTATGCTCATACCAGGCCTTATCGGTTGTAACCCACCACTAGTACTTTTTCTCATCTTTCTTTAATCTTCTTGGGAGCTGGGGTGAGGAAAGTAACCTTGTCTTAGACATTTTCATAAATTTCTCTCTTTACATGATGTTAAGTCATGTTGAATTGTCTTGATTATAGTTCTCCATCAAGGTAATCCTCTCTACTGTCTACAGATCGGTTGGGATTGCAGTTCCCAGAATTCTCAACCATTATGCCCACGAATCACTTTGGCTTGAAATTCCAGGACTTGAACTTCCTATATATTTGGAGAGCACTAAGGTGTAAATGCCTGGTCTGAACTGTCACTAAACAAGATTTGATGAACGAGAACAGCTGTCAATACACAAAAGGATCTCACAATTCATATAGAATATTTCTGCTAAATTATCAAAGGCCTTGAAACAGTGCTTTTTTTTCTTCTAAAATTTGTTTTGAACTGCAATTTTTATTATGACAGAAAAAAGTGTTAAATATACGAGGAAAAAATGAATTATCTTTAGGCCTGATTATAATTTTATAAGACCCTGTACAATATTTAATTATATATCTCTGTTCCTTTTGTCTTTTAGTGGAATGTGAGACAGGGCTTTGGATCCCCTGGCATGGAGAAACTTCAAAGCTGGAATATACTGGCAACTTATCAAAGGTTTTAATAACAGTCAATGTTGGTTCTTAAGACTTACATATTTATTTTTATAAAACTACTCCCTAGGAAGAAGATAAAAAAGAATAAACAAAAGAATCACTATTTGCTGAATCATTCCTTTGGAAGTTGAGAAAAAAAAGAGGTTTATTAAATTTTGCTGAGAGATTTGGCAAGTTCCAATGCATCCTTCCCTGACATGGCATCGTTCAAATGTGTTGGGCCAGAATTCCCAAAATTCTTTCAGCCATGCTGGCCAGCGAATGTTCAGCATAGCTTGATCTGTTGGGTTTGCAGTTCTCAAAATACTTA
This sequence comes from Thamnophis elegans, assembly GCF_009769535.1. NCBI lineage: Eukaryota > Metazoa > Chordata > Lepidosauria > Squamata > Natricidae > Thamnophis > Thamnophis elegans. The sequence goes on along the minus strand of NC_045550.1, from coordinate 32,472,343 downwards.
CATGGTCATTCCTTTTATGACTCTGAGCTCATTAAAAGATAGGCCTGAGTAATAAGGTTTCCTTACTTGTTTGCAAATATAATACTAATGATTTATTAAACTTGTATGCCACCCAACCTCTACAACTCAGCGGGGGAGCTCAAAACAATTGAACAAATAAATTACAATAAAACCAATAAAACACAATAAAACAGAAGATAACAGATAACAAGGTCAACAAACCAGATGGAATCAAGTGAGAGATCTCATTTTCCTCATCACAGGTGAAAACCCAGTATCTTCTCTGCTCTTCTGAACAATGAGGGGTGGGGAATCCACAACTTGGGTGAATATCATTCTGGAGGGGAGGGTCTGCAACTGAGTAAGTGACTTTCAAGGTCTCAATAGATGGTATTGTTTAATCAGAGGAACCAGAGCATGCCATTTTAATCTGCCTGCAAGATCATCCATAGGGATGAACCCCTCAGTAGGATGTAGGGCAGTGTTTCTCAACCTTGGCAACTTGAAGATGTCCGGACTTCAACTCCCAGAATTCCCCAGCTGGCTGGGGAATTCTGGGAGTTGAAGTCCGGACATCTTCAAGTTGCCAAGGTTGAGAAAACACTGATGTAGGGTATGTGCAGAATGATCCCCTTGTTAAGCAAATAATGTATGAACCAGATTAGAGCTCCCCTGACACCCAGATGATCAGAAAATGATACATTTATAAAAATTGCAATCCAGGATATGACTTTATCGTACCATGTGAGCCTGTATGTCACATCAAAGTCACATGAGTGAAGCAACATTACACTGTCAAGGTTTTGTTTTCACAGATAAAAAAGTTTCAGACTTAGTTTTGAATTTGGGCCATGAATTCAGAAAAATGAAACAATACCAGTGTGTAATATTTAATTTCACATTTTTATTTTATTTTATAGAGGACAATATAAGGGCAATTAAAGAATGAAAGGTATGCACAAGCTTGTCAAAGGCAATTTGTTCCTGCTGGTTGCCTGAAGTTTGTAAAGCAGGAGAAAGGGTCCTGCAGAGTGAAGAAACAACAATTCTTTCCAAACCAAGAGGAAACTGATTTAGAAACTGATTTCTCTATCCTTTAACAATTGGTGTGAACAAGTTCTCAATATGAATCTTCATTACTTTCATTTTTATGTCAATTTTCTTTTCCTTTCTAACCATTTGGAACTCACTGTATTCAGAGTTTGCATGTTTGGGACTTAGCATACTATGTGAGCTCAGTAACTATGGTTCGTGAATAATAGTTTATGGCTTAGCATCAGGGGTGGGTTTCTCGCCCCGTTCCAACCGGTTCAGTTGGAACGGGGCCGGCGGCGTCCTCGTGCACGCGCGCAGTGCACGCATGCATACTAGCGTCTGTGTGATGCTCCAGCTGCTCCTGGAGGATTGCACAGGCGCTGTATGCGTCCTGCGCATGCATGGAAGCGCAGAACTCGTCAAAACCGGGTAAGGAGCGCGGGCGGGTGGGAGGGCCCTTCGCTGTTCCCAGAAGTTACTTACTTCCGGGTTCGCCGACCAACCGGTTCGCAGGGACCGCCGCAAACCAGTTGAAACCCACCCCTGCTTAGCATGTTACGTTAATTCAGCAATTGTGGCTCATTTAACAGCAATAGCAATAGCATTTAGACTTATATAGCCCCCAAAAGTGTTTTAAAGCACTTTCTTTAACCACGCTCTGAGTGGTTTATAATGTCAGCATATTCCCCCCAACAATGTCAGCATATTGTCCCCAGATTGTTGGGGACAATATGCTGATATCATAAATCACCAAGAAAGCACTTTAAACCCTACGGGGTAGCATATATTTTATCAAGCTTGGAATGATGAGGGCTGAGTCAACCTTGAGCCCCATCAGGACTGAACTCACATTGTGTGCAGAGTTTGCCTGCAAGACTGCATTCTTAACCACCAGGTTAAGCCACCAGGACTCTTCATTTTTTTTCTTTTTACAACCCTGTAATCCCTATTCGGGATAGAGTTGGGGTGGCTGGATAAAGCTGACAATTTACTGGCCAGATGCCCTTCCTGACACCTAAGTGAAGTTTGCAGCAGATTTTTTTTTCTTTGCGCCCTAGGAAGGAAGCATCTGCTGCTACCTAGGATTGAATTCTCAACCTTCCGAGTGGTGACACCACTAGGTCACTATGCTGCTCCAGCAGGGCTCTTTATTATTTAAGAAATACTTATCAATTTGTATTCTGGCTGGGAATTTGAGAGATGATGTCTATTCACAAGATAGATCAACTTGGAAAGGCTGATTTTAACATCTCAGGACTGATTAATCTGGTTTTGCAGTGCTGTGTGAATCACCTGTTGTGCTTTATTTAAGCATCAATAAGCAAGCCATGTCTTACTGCAAAATGTGAAGTCAGTTTATAAATATCTTTATATCTACATTATGGAATATCTTGAGACTTATTTATATAAGGGACAATCCCTTCAGCATGAGAATTGCAATTTTTACATGGCACATGGGAGGTGAAGGAGAAGAAAATGAGTGTACAACAATGTTTTCTATGCAAATCTTTTTAGTATCTGGACAGCCCAACTCAGAGTCTTGACTAGATGGCAAATCCCTGCAAAGCAGATAACAGAATTAAAAACTCTTTATTCTGAAATCAGTAGAAATGAAAAAAGTGTATCAGGTTCTCTAGAATACATGCCAGTAAACTAGTTTTAAAAGAACATCAGTATTTCCCCTGGCCAAGCATGCAGTGCTCTTTATTCAATACTATATAAACTAATCAGCGCAATTTCAGCAATTTCAAAATAGAATATGAACATACATAATATGTGGTAAAGTGTGAGGCAAGAATCTTTTCTTGTTTCTTTCTTACAAAATAGCTTTCCACATCAAGCCTTTCCGAGAAGCTTAAGGATTATAGTCTTTCTGTAAAGAGGAAACAATATATTATTATCATTGGTGATGGTATGAAGTGTATCAGGGTCAGCCAAGCTTAAAAACACCAACAGGTTGAAGCAAACATTCATCTATTATCTCTGAATTAAATGAGGAACCATTCTCTGAAATACCAGAATATTACACAGAAACGATGACCTTAACATTTCATGTGATTCTTAACTTATTTTTTTGGTTTCTGATTTTGACTCTTAATTTCAGCTGTGCAATTATTGAAAATCAAGTGTGTGTTTCCCATCAAAATCTGTGAACAAAGATTTATTTTTTTTAAAAAATGAAGAAAATAATAATAATTGGCCCCAGCCCAGAAGTAGCTTCAAACATTGTGATTTTGATCTCACCACATGTTAAGTGTGAGCCATAAGCAGCCATTTTAGGTAGCTATATGATCTTTTAAATAAGTAAATATGTTGGGAGTCGCCAAGAGTTACTTAAGATGGGTGGCAATATAAATCTTTTAAACACACACACAAAATACATGCATGCATACATACATAAAATAAAGAATTGCCCAACTTAATACCTTCAACAACTGAGGCAGAGCAGAGGCAGACATAGCAAGCAAGCAATTAAACAAGAAATCAGAGTAGCCATGAATGATCTTAACATTTTCTGAAGTAATCTGAAATGGAGGCTGGCATATTTTACTTCTTTTTCAAATCCTACCTCAGATTTGGGGAATCAATGCCTCAGAGCTCATCTGCAGAATTTGCTTGTCCTAGAACAAAAAAAAAAGAACACAAACTGAGGAATACACAGTTTTCTCCAAAACCTGTCCCAACGCTACCTCAAAGGTAAGCATCTTCCACTTTACTTATTCTGCATCAAAGATAGTGTTTCCTGATTCTTGCTGACACAAGCAATGTGGAACAGTTCACCTATTGCTCTTCATTTCATTGTAGGCAAATGCCCCTGTCCATTTGTGTGCTGTAGTGACAATGCCCCTTTCCTTCTGGTCACTGGTGGCTGCTTTCAGTGAGCATTTTGTTCTAGGCTGGTAGGCTGCCCACCTGCTTCTGAAGGGTCTATGCCCAGATGCGTCAGTGGCCCTCTGTCTTTTTGGTTTTTTTCAGAGGAGGATCGGTGATGTAGTGAATTTCTGAGTTTTTAAATTTTTGGTTTTTTGATTCATTGGTCCACCAGAGAGAAGGTGAAATGAAGAACCATTCTTTTTAAACTGGGTTAAATTGGTTATTTCCCTTTCAGCTCAAGTGACAGGAATGTTGTGGTCCTTCCTTTCTTCCTTCCTTCCCTCCCTCCCTCCCTCCTGAACTGTTTAAGTAGGAAGGAGCTGATAATGAGAGTTGCTTATACAACAGGTCTATCAATGGAAACTATTTGCCCTCAAAGACCTTCTCAGGGAAAAGAAAGAAAGTAATTGGTGCACTTTTCTGAGCAGGGATGGGAAGAATAGAAAAGCAAGGATTCAAGAACATTGTATAGAACATTGAGCCAACATTCCTGACAAATCTGAATATCAGATTGAAATCCTGCCATTATTTTTTTAAAAAGAGTTTCATTTTCAGCGGTTTCTGCATGGAAGACAAGCATAATAAAGACCTTCTTTCATTCCAATGTGTAATCCACAACTAACTTCCTAATTTAGAAAATTATTAAATATTACCAAAGGAATAAGTATTACCATTTCTCAGCTCGGCACCACCCTAATATGACAGAGTACAATTCCAATTGGCCCCCCTGACTAACATGGGTAATGACTGTGCTGGCTAAGAATGATACATGGGGAGTTACATATCCGGAGGATATCTGGTCAGATGTATATGATGTGTCCTGAATCACTGAACATGTGCAAAGTTTGGTTCCTTTGTTAAATCCTACCAAAACACAATTTATAATAGCAATTATGACTAATTGCTGTTTATAATTGTCATATTGTCATATCACACTAATCACAAACAGAAGACAAGAGGTGTGATGATGCTTCCTCGATTCCAAAGCAAAGGTCAGGAGAGATCTGCTTGTGTGCACATTCAATCTGAACAGGAGGCACATGAGAAGAAATGAAATTTGTTTCTGTCAATTTAGAGCAGTGATGGGATTTAGCCGGTTCGCACCTATTCGGGAGAACCAGTTCGTAACTTTCTAAGCAGTTCGGAGAACCAGTTGTTGGAAAAAATCTTATTTTATTTTTTTCACTTTACAGGGATAATCTTGTAAGGAAGGCAGGAAGGAGACATTCTGGTGTTGTTTCTAGCCTAATCTTTATTGTCCTGCTTACAGAAACTGCCTCTCCGGTTTACCCTTATTACAATGTAACAGCTAAGGTGAAGTGCCCCTGAGTTGGCCACAGCCACATTGTCACAGGATCACCGAGCTAGGCCTACCCAGCTGGTCATTATGGCAGAGAACCAGTTGTTAAATTATTTGAATCCCACCACTGATTTAGAGTAACTGGTTTGGTTATTTGTAGTGCATTACTAGTGCAGCACTGACTGTGTACAGATGCTGTGTGAATGTGCTGGGGAAATGGCCAATTGCTAATGAGGGGTATTCTGAGGAGTATCTGGTAAAATCCTACATTAGGTGGTCAAAAATATGGATGCTGTGGATGCCATGTTGGATCCATCTTCTGTAAACAATGTTGTCACCCTTTTTCCTGTGCTGGATGTACGGATGTTGATAACACTTGACATGACTTTCCACAACATATTTCTCCACAGGAAGAAGAAATTGAGAACTTGTATTTCCAAACTGGTTGCAAGGATTCTATTTAGCAATCACCAAGAAAATTATTTAAAAATATTTTCAGGTTGCTTCAACTTTGGAAAGGCAAAAAGTATCACCCTGATTACTTAATAAACTGAAGACCTGATGTTACTTATGACCTGAACATGAGTTGCTTATAAATAATTAAGTATGGTCATACTTTATTCAAACTGTAACATAAATGTAAATAAATATATATCTTAGAGAGACTATGTAGATATGGATGTTGTTTCTATAAATGTATTGTTTTTGTGTTTTCTTCCTTTTTTATTATTTTATTTTTTCTCTTTGTTCTTTTTATTAAATAAAGCACACAATTAAAAAAACACAAATAAAACATGTTTATTTTCAGTTCACCTCCATACAGGTTACGATTATTCCCTGTACCAAGTCATGGTTTATTTAATCAAATTTAGCCGGGTTCATGAACCATTATTTACAAACGGCAGTTAGTTGGATTAATACTACAAATGTACAAAATGGATGCATTCATTTCCAGCATGTTTTGTTTTTCCTGAACATTCTGTCTTTTCCCAAACTGACAGAACTGAAATTCTGGTGACTGTTCATCCTTTTGGGGAATTGTGATTCCATAGAAGAGAAAGTTATTGTGGTATAGTTTTAGAATACCATAAATCTTTTACAATTCCCCCCAAATCTCCAAATACATGAATGGCACTTGTCTGAAGGAGATGCCATATTGTACAGCTGAAAATATTTTAGAACAGTAATATCTAGTCTTTACTGGTTTCTACATTATATCCTACACACTTGGTGTTTCTCTGTCCTCCTCCAACTGTAGTTTTTGTACGCACAATCTGTTCCTAAAAGACTAGGGAAACATAATAAATACAATAACAAAGGAAGAAAGAAAAACTTTCAAAGTACATGCAGAAATGTTTTATGTGCAGGTGGGACTCATTGAATCACTTAAATATGCTTTACTCATAAGTGTGCCCTGAGAATACTCATAAAAATGGTTCTAAAAGTCTTTTTAGGAGCACTATTGTCAATTTGACAGCTGACTATTATTTTAAAAATAGTATTATAATTATAAGCTACCCATAATTCTTGTTTTTGCATTCTTGTTTCCTTGAGTATCAGTGGAGGTTTGGGTTTTATTGAGAGTGAGTTAGGTATTCATATACTCTTGTGCAATATGTATTTAAAGAAATAAGCTTCCCCCTTTTCACTTTTTGGTTACTTAAGATCCATTTATCATATTGTTTACTTCTGGTATTTGGCTCTGCAAAGATTGTTGTTTCTGTTTGTTCAACTTTGTGGTTAGAAACAGGAAATATATCAGCAAAGTAAAACACAGCAAAATCTTTCCTGCAGGAGTTCAACACATAATTACTGGCTAATCCCATGTTGAGATAATTATTGTTATATAACTATCAAAAGCATTTGTTTCCAGTACTGCAAAACACTAATTACTGACAAGACCCAGGAAACTATTCAGAAAGAATTTATTGTTCCCAGCATGAAAAGTGAATAAGCATATTCAGACATATGAACTACAGGCATTTTTATCTGATTCCTAAATTCCATTTTTTGCATAATTTTTATTAACATTTTTAAAGAGAACATAAAAACTAACACAAATTAATACAGAATAAACAAAACAGAGAGAGAGAAAAGGGAAAGCAAAAGAGCAGAAAGAAAGAATAAAAAGATATAGAAAGAAGCTTCCAATTTCCAAATATAACTATAATTACAAAATTATCTTACTCTATGATTACAAAAAATGCACTTTTTTCTATTATCCATTTTTTAATCATCCAAATCACATATCATAAGTTTATTCTCATGCAAAATGTGTAAAAGGATTCTAGTCAGTCATATATGTAGATATTGCCTTTTCAAGGAAGATGTGTTAGCATCTCTGCATGTTCCATGCAAAATGGTCTTTACCAACCATTCTCCACCTGTTGGTAGTGTCAAACCTTTCTACTTTTGAGTATATAATAATCTTGCTGCAGCTGTCACATATAGAAAAACAGATCTGTGTTTTCAGGAACAACCTATTCACTCATAGTCTCAAAACGGCCTGACTGACATAATAATTTTTCAAATCTACATTAATCTTAGTTTTGTCATACATAAATATCTATGCCATTTAAATCTCAGATCAAATTTCAATAATTTTGATTTCTTAATAGTCACTTTTTCATCCAAGCTAAACAGCAGACAGCAAAATATAATTTCAAATATGGTAAACCCAATCCTCTTCTTTCCTTTGAATCTTGTAGTATGTTAGGACTGTTTTATTTTGCTATGCAAGTCTAGATATATCCTTCTACCATTGCTTTAAATGGTCCTTCAATCATCAAAACAGTATCGGATTCTAAATTTCAAATATCCAGACTTGTATAGACAAATCCTGGTCCACGCATGAATGTCTACGAAAGTTCTCACAATGAATTTTTAATGATGTTATGGATATCACTGCAATGAGGAGGAGAAGGAACAAAGCACTGATTATTTTAACTTGTGATGAGAAGTTCCCTTCTTTGACAGAGGACTTGCACAAAAGATTGCTGTTACCAGCAAGGAGATATTATGGATTACATAAAATGGTACACAAATATACGTGTGATGGAAAAAAGCTCAATATTAGAAAAAGAACATATGAATACATCATAACCTGCATTTAGTTATAACTTTCAAAAGTATAATTATTCAAATTCCCTGATCCTATCTATCATTCAAATTTATTATTTGAATTCTGTTTTTCACTAATAAAGAAGACTACAGTTTCTTTGATTTTTAAATAGGGGATAATAATAAATGTATCTCCTATCTCATATGAAGCCGATATGCCTGCTTATATGTACAGTATGCATGTATCCTCTCTGAGACATTCGTTTCCTGCCTTCAGGCAGCTTTGGAAATGATGCTTTTACAGTAGTTCAAATGTACCCATTACACATGTCTTAGATTAGCAGATATTTTAACTTGTTCAGAAGTTACTCACAATTGCTTTGTTCACAGAAATACTATGAAGATTTTTGTAATGCATACATTAGCAGAATAACTGAAGGTCTGAAACTGGTAACCCAGCATGAATTTGAATAATCCCAATTAAAATTTTAGTTATGCTTCATTTGTCAAAGGAATAGAATCCCTGTATACTAGTCTCAACATATTTGTAAAAATAATACATAAGCATAACCTGCATTTAGTTATAACTTTCTAAAGTATAATTATTCAAATTCCCCGATCCTATCTATCATTCAAATTTATTATTTGAAATTTGTTTTTCACTAATAAAGAAGACTACAGTTTCTTTGCTTTTTAAATAGGGGATAAAATATCCGCTATATTTTATTTATACCTAACTATATTTGAACAAGTGTTTAATGGAAAGGCATTTACAATTAATAAAAAAATAATGGACCATTGGTTTGTCTGTAAAGTTATAAAAGAAATTTATTACTGTGATTTTTATTAAATACTTTTATAGTATTTCAGTCAAATGAATCTAACATCTTACAAGTATAATATAGTAACTCAACAAATAACCAGAAACAGGGCTCTCAATGACTTTTCACTTTTATGATAAGTTATCCAAAAGTCTTATAGCATGATTGTTTTTCAGTTGTCTCAGTATGATGGCTGAAGAGAGCTCCATGAACAAGGAAGCTCTACTTCCCCCTTAATATCAGGAAGATATTACCAGCCCCTTGAATTGCACCTGGCATCAAGCTGGTAGCCAAAAGAAGCTAACACTACACTGTATTCATCTATATCAAAGGTTTTTGAATCAATGCAAGAAAGCTTCCAAGTACAGGGGCTACCCACAGTATTGTCCTTTTTTCTTTTTCATTTCCTTGTTCCTCATTATGGACACTCCAAGGGATTCTACCAGTCATCTATAAACTCTTGGACTTCCTCATTACAAACTCTCCTCAAGTGCAGCTTTCAAATGGTCCACCCTCATGATGAAAGAGATCTTTCCAGATGTGACAGGTCCTTTACAGATAAAGCAGACGGTTCAGTAATGGATTTGAAGCCAAGTACTACTTACAAGGAAGACTGCCATGAGTGTTATGGAACAGAACTAACAAGCTTTTTTAATTACTGCAAATGTCTGCCTTCAGTTGCATTTTCTTTCCGAGGTGGCGCAGTGGTTAGAGTGCAGCACTGCAGGCTATTTCAGCTGACTGTAATTCTGCAGTTCGGCTATTCAAATCTCACCGGCTCAAGGTTGACTCAGCCTTCCATCCTTTTGAGGTGGGTAAAATGAGGACCCAGATTGTTGGGGGCAATATGCTGACTCTGTAAACCACTTAGAGAGGGCTGAAAGTCTAACTGCTATTGCTATTGTTATTGCTTTCCTTGGTTTATCAGTCATTCAAAAACAAATATCACACATCTTTCTGTCTTGGACAGACAATAGTTTTGCCTAGCAAAAATTAATTATGGGGTCCTTGGTGCTCTCTGAGTTGGCTGTTTTCTTGCAGTTGTTTCACTACTCAACTAGGTAACATCATGAGTGCTAGAAGGAAATGGAGTTTGATCTCTATTTATATACAAGTGGTCTGCTCCATCAGTGTTGGTATAGAAGGGCCCAGGCAGGAGAATTCATGCTACACAAAATTGACAAAAAATTGGTACTAATCAAAAGATATTCCTAGTGGTATTATTCAACATTTTGGAAACCAAACCCTACCCTCCTTCACTATCAAATGCATCTTTTTGAAAGATATATTTGGAACTGAAAAACCACACACACATACACACACACACACAGAAAGAGAGCGAGCGAGAGAGCGAGAGATACATATGTGTTCATTTGTTTGTTTGTTTGTATCTCACCTTTATTATTTTTACAAATAACTCAAGGTGGCAAACAAACATAACAAATCCCCTACTTCTGTTATAACAACAACCCCAAGAGGAGGGTTGGGCTGAGAGAGTAACTAGTCCAAAGTCATCCAGCTGGCCTTCATGGCTAAAGCGGGACTTGATCTTGCTTTCTAGCAAGATAGAAAGTATTTGTGGGAATTACTTTGATTTTGCAAGTATATACCCTACCCAAAAGCTAAGGCAAAGAGACTACCATCTATCAAAATCCAAAGAAATCTATTAAAACATATTTAATTTAATGTAATTATTTGAGAAGTATCAGATGCAATAAGAATATCAGATTAGTTAAAACATTTGGTACATTCATGAAAATAATTACTGAGTGTATTATAAACAAATCTGTGTCTATTGGCATCAGTTCTGATTAATTTACAGAATAGCGCATGAAGTCAACATGCATTGTTTTGTTATTAGCCTCCTTTACCTGCCTCCTACCCAAGAAATCATGATTAGGACCTAGGATGAGTTATGGGCAACCTTGATGGTCCTGCACCTCTAAATCACTACATTCTGTTAGCCTCCAGCTACTTTTCCTCACAAAGAATTCAGAATTTGAGAAGAAGCCTTAAGTTCTCCAGGAGGGAATGTCTATTATTAATTCTTGAGATTATATTTAATCAGTTTTACCATCCTCAAATAAAAATATCTCTTCAGATAAATGTTAAAAATTCTAAACTATATTTTGGATGAATTCCCTATTTATCTGTGGCCTCTAAAGCACCAACATCATCCACACCTATCAGAAAACCTGCAACATATTTTTGCTGGGAATTTTTAATGAAGAACACTCCCACCTCTCAGTGTGCCAGGTGTGTTAATCCCTTGGCACATGTAATAAATCTGTTTTGGGTAAAAAAAATAATCATCAGGAACTCCCTATAAAGGGTTTACATATGTTCAGCCCCAGTCTCCTTAAGTGATATCTCCATTTTACTGGGATCATTCATGAAAGCTTTAGATGCCAACTTTTGTTTAATAACAAACTGAAGAAAAAAATGTTGGCTTGCAGGCAATAACATTACTCATCCTATGCTAAGCCTTAATGAGATCTCTTTGTGACTTAGTGTGCTGTAGGAACAATTTTGATTTGTATGCTTTGTACCTTAGCACTGTGTGTGAACCAGCTCCTAAGGGCTAGCTCTCTCCAGGGACATCCTGTCATATATCTTTCTGTTGATAGGACTGGCTCTGGACATTGGTTGTACAGTTAAATTGCAGCACTCTCAAATTATGCTTCTATAGATATTTTTAAAGATATTTTTTGTAGGTCATGAACTGTTCTATTTATGGCTTATCTTTTTATTGCTCATAAGGATCTGCCCTTTTATTGCTCATTTTGAAATCCTGTAACTTTTTCTGCAAGCTCTTTGCAGACAATATTCTATAGGTCTTATTCAAATATGGAGCACCTTGTAGCAATTGGTAAATATGTTTTTCTTCTGGCAGTGTTTTATAAGAAATGTAACTTTTTTTTCTTTACTAAGAGTTAGAAAATATGAAGGAAGAATAATTGCTTTTAAATCAACCAAACACTCTAGTCAAATTATATTTCATAATAATCTTTTGATGGTACTCCTCAGAGTTCCTTGAAAAAAGTATGTCAAACTCCTGCACTCCTGTGCAATTATGCTGAATTTCTGTTAAATAATAATGACTGTGACACTGTCCATGCATACATACATAGGCTTACCTGCTACTTACAGAAGCTTCTCTTTTCTTTAATATGGTTGTAATTGATTTTCAACAGAGCAGAATAGTAGCAGCTGGTCCTTTCCTTCATGCTTATCTGCCATTTGGACTCATACAGATCCCTGAAATCAGCAGTGCTCATAATCACAGAAAAACAAAACTAGCCATTTTCAGAGTTCCTTGAAATTGAGAACAGTTTTGGATCTGCCCTATTCTGTATCCACTAGAAAATCATTTTGGGGTCTTCTATGCTCTCTGTGCTAGGAAGATGTTGCACTGGGTGGGCACTTGATATGGAAAAAGTTTTTCTTGCATTTTGAGAAGATTCTAATCCTTATAAATCTAACTGTTCATGAGTGGTGGGACTCATTAGTTTTGCTCTTTTAAAAAGTTTGGGTTTGTGCTCATAATTTTTTGTTCTTAGTTATTGTTGTAAAGCTTTGACATTATTTTCAAGTTTTAAATTGTCAACATGGCAGATTGCTTTGGGAGCCTTGCCCAAAAGTTAAAGAGCTATTGTGTTATAAAGATCTAAAATGAATGCTTTACACAAATGTCCTAAAGATCCAGGAACATAACATACTATATTAACAGTTTGCTCCTGAAGAGCAGAGATATATTTGTTATTGTTTGTGATTGGGAACTACCTTAAAATTGAGAGAATCCCTGATTAACATTATATACAAGTAGGTAGGAACCATTTTAAAACTAAGTTCACACCCACATTTTCTTTAAATCTCTCTTTTGAAGAACAATTAATATCCCTTCCAACTCTCATCTGGAAAATCATCAGTAGGTGAGGGGAGGCGGAGTGACTGAAAAATTGATATATTACTAAGGTGACCAGATTTTCAGATTGGTAAAGAGGGACACCAATCTTGGGGTGCTTGCTTAAAATTTTTATATTTTGTCAAAAGGTCACACAAGGCGATTATATGACCCCAGGACACTGAAACCATCATAAATACGAATCTGTTGCCAAACATCAAAATTTTGATCACATGACCATGAGGAGGCTGCAACAGTTCCTAAGTGTGAAAAATGGTCGCTAAGTGTGAAAAATGGTCACTAAGTGTGAAAGTGGTGATCAGTCACTTTTTTCAATGCCATTGTAACTTTGGTCACTAAATGAACTGTTTGAAAGCTAAAGCTAGCTTGCATTGTAATGCCTTTTGCTAGCTTACATTTTCAAGAGAGAGAAGCTAAACTCCTTATTAGAATTGAAATAGAAATGAATAGAGTAGAGTAGAGTAGAATAGAATAGAATAGAATAGTTTATTAGCCAAGTGTGATTGGACACACAAGGAATTTGTCTTTGGTGAATATGCTCTCAGTGTACATAAAGAAAAATAAAATAGAATACATTCATCAAGAATCAGAAGCTACAACACTTAGTGATAGTCTTTCTCTCTCTCTCTCTCTCTCTCTCTCACACACACACACACACACACACACACACACACTCCTCCTCTGGATTCACTGGGCCGTTTATAAATTCCCCCTCCTGTGCACACCTTCAGCCTCTTTCTCCCCTCTTTCTGGATTCGCTCCGAAGTTTTTAAAATTACCTTTTCTGTATAGAGACCAGGTTATCAGCCACGTGAGACGTATGCTGTGTTTCTATGGCACAGTAATCCCCTCCCCAAACAACACGCAATGCCAATTTAGAAGCCCCAAGCAGCCGAGGCGAAGCAGCAGTCTGGGTGGAGGGGGAGGGGCTGAGCTTGGACAGCCTCGGAGGCAGCCACTAGCTCCGAGAGAGAGAGAGAGAAAGAGGGGGGAGGGGCTGCTCAAAGCAACAGAAGAAGAAAAAATCCATGAGGGAAGCCCACGGTCTCCACATGGAGTAAAGTCTTCTCCTCCCTCAGCCATTGGCAACAGCTCCCAAGGACGCGTGGGCGGGAATGCGCTCGGCTCGAAGAATATACACTCACAGTTGCTAGGAGAGCCTCAAGGCAGCTGGAGGCTTTTTCGTAACTTAAAAAAAATCAGGAGTTTTTAAAAAAAAACCGGGATGCAGGTCAAATTGTTCAAAAGAGCGACTGTCCCGCTGAAATCGGGACGTCTGATCACCTTATATATTACTGCCATTTGGCAAAAATATTGTGACTGGTTTCTCTTTTGCAGTTCAGACTTTCTCTATACAAACTACAGCTTTGGATAGCCTCAGAACAAAGAACGACTGAAGTCTCAAATTGGTTGGTTTGACAGGATACTTACTACACTGATTACAGTCCTTCACTTTCCCCATCTCCTTCCCTCTTTTTTTCTCTTGTTCTACAAATTACACAATTACGATTGGCACACTCTCCAACTCGGGTGGCCAAATCACAGCTTTAGAAATATATTTTGAAATGCAAAAGCGGAGATGAAGCATTCTACTGTTTGAAAGGCTCAAAACAGCTCAAAAGGGGAAACTCCACTTTAAATAACAAAATCCTCTCCAAACCAAATTAAGAGTAGCAAGGAAAGACATGTCAGCCCAGCTCTATTAAAATATTATCTACCTATAATATTAAAATATTATAAGTGATTAGAATATGGGTTAGATATTAGCAACTGTTATAGTGGTTTCCACCAAGATCCTCTGTTCCAGCGGGAACAGAGATTCAATCTCATTGGTCAAAGGGCCTGACAGCTCCATATAAAAGGGCTGCTGTCAGACTGAAGCTGGATTGTATATACTTGTTGTGTTACAATAAAGAGCTATTGCCTAAACCTCAGTGTGCCTTTCTATTACCCGATCTAACACTGGTGACGAAGGTGGAATTGGAAGGCAACTAGGTGAACCAAAAAGGGTGTAGCAATTCAGCAAGTAAATCCAGCCCGGAGTTCAGCGCGGCTTCGAGCAGCCATTTTTGAGTGGCAAACTCAAAACGCCCTCAGAACACAAAATGGCCATGCACACCCCACCGACTCTGTATGACCCAGTCACCAAGCACTGGGAATCATATATGCTGAGGTTCGACTGCTTCCTCGAAGCCAACAACCTCATGGGCCTTTCTGAAGGCCTCAAGAAGAACATGTTCCTGGGTTACTGTGGATGGGAAGTGTTTGAAACAGCCAAAGACCTATTAGAGCCAATGCCACTCCAGTCACTTGGTCGGTGCTCCAACAGACACTGAGGACACACTACGCTCCCAAGCCGTCTAAACACATTCACTGGCACAAATTTAATATTCTCAATCAGAAGGAAGGCAAATTGATCAATGAGTACATTGCAGCGCTAAGAAAGGCCGCAGCATACTGCAAGTTCAGAGACCTAGACAAACTCATACTAGACTGGATCATATGTGAGGTGTGGGGCATTAATTTACAGAGGAGATTACTTGCCAAATCTAATCTCACCTTACAAATTGCCTTGGACGAAGCCAGGGCATCCGAATTGGCTGTTAAGTCTACAGAAACTCTGCAGCACCAAAGCACTCTACAAGACGTGCAAAAGAGTGCACGCATACGTCGCGAGGCTGCAGAAGCAGAGAGCTGAGAAAACGAAGACGGCAGCTGCTGCATGCGCAGTATCCGCACCAAGTCAGCGCGTAAATTCAAATCACGTTTCCCACCTTGCGCAAGCTGCGGAGGAGACCATGTCAGATTGTCTTGCTGTTTCCACGATGCCATATTCCAGCTTTGCGAGAAAAAGGAGCACATCGCCAAGGTTTGCAGAAGCGAGCACCCTAGAAGCTGACCTAACCGCCAGCAGAGGCCCAACCAAGGGGGATGGCAGCCACCACCATGGCACTCAGAGGGCGACACCAGAGTCACCTATCACACCTAAATCGGCCAAATCCACACAAGGCGGCCAAAAAAGCTGAAGGTCCTCGCAGGTCACAGTCCTCATTGAGGGCTCTCCATGAGAGATGGAGATCGACATGATGATCATCACTGATCGTCATGTCATGGTCTACACTCAAGCAGGCTATCCCTAGCCTGAAGAAACAGCATTTACGTGCCCCTTATATCCGCCTTCGCAATTACCAGGGGAACCGAGTCCCCATCATGGGCCAGGGCACCTTCTGGGTGCAATTCAAAAACTTCAGCGGCCAGCTCCCAGTGACGGTGGTCAGTGGTGACAGAGCCTCCTGGTACTTGACTTGTTCAAAGCCCTGGACCTAGAAGTGACTGGTATTAACACCTTGAAAGACGAGAGCGCCGAAGAATTCTTTAAGGAGTTCAAGGACATCTTCGGCACTGGTCTAAGTAAGTATGTAGGGACCCCAATCTCTTTTAATTTGGACCCCAACATAACCCCCATCAGGCTAAAACCCAGGAGAGTACCTTTCGCTCTCCACCCTAAAATTGATCTGGAAATTGACAAGCTCATAGGCCAGGGAATCCTAGAGCCAGTTGATCATGCATGCTGGGAGACCCCTATAGTTACACCTGTCAAGCCTGACAAGTCTGTCCGCATCTGCTCGGACTACAAGTGCACAATCAATAAAGTGTTACAACAAAGCGCTTACCCTGTACCCATTGTACAGGTTTATTACATTCCTTAGGCCCCGGCAAAAAAATCGCTAAATTAGACATGGCACAAGCATACCAACAATTGCCTGTAGATGGCACTACGGTGGAGGCCCAAATCATTGTGAAGCACAGGGGTGCATTCAAATGTAACCGCTTGCAATTTGCAGTTAGTATCGCCCCTGGACTGTTCCAAAGCATCATGGAACGGCTTTTTCAGGGGATTCTAGGAATTGCCCCCTATTTTGATGACATATTGGTATCGGCTGTAAATAAGGCACAATTATTTAAAAGATGGGGAACTGTTCTGGCCAGAATCAGAGACAAAGGCCTCCATCTCAAAAAAGAAAAATGCCAAATTAACATGCCAAGGGTTGAATTCTTAGATGGCTCTGGGGTTCACCTGACCACTAAAAAAACTAAAGCAATCCTGGACGCCCCTACACCTTGTAATCAGACTGAGCTGCAAGCGTTCCTCGGACTCCTTAATTTCTACAGCATCTTTCTTAGACAGAAAGCCACTGTTGTTGAGCCCTTACATCATCTCCTGGCAAAGAATGCAAAGTGGTCCTGGGTCAAAGTCAAAGCAGCCGCATTTGCTGCGGTAAAGAGACTACTGTCAGCAGACACGTTCCTGGTTCAGTACAGCCAGACCCTGCCACTTGTGTGAACTTGCAACGGAGCCGTCCTCAGCCATTGCATGCCCAATGGAACCAAGACACCCATTGCTTATTACTCAAGGACCTTGTCTGCTGCCGAGCAGAAATACAGCCAGCTGGACCATGAGGCATTGGCTGCAGTGGCCGGTGTAAAAAGGTTCCATGAGTACCTCTACGGCTGTGATTTTGAACTCATCATGACCACAAACCGCTACTAGGCTTGCTGGCTGGGGACCGGCCTTCTCCTGTGTCATTATCGCCACGAATGACCGGATGGACTATTTTCCTAGTGGCCTACAACTATTGCCTCATCCATTTACCTGGCTCGACCTTGGGCATGCCGATTCTTTGAGCCACTGCCTGCTGCCAGACCTACTTGCAGACCCTACCCCCAAGATGCCAGTCCTTCTTATTGACTGCTTAGAGACTGGTCCTGTCTCGTCTAGTGACGTTGCCCACCACTCTGCAAGAGACTCCACCATCAAACAAGTTTTGAACTGGGTGTGGATGGAGTGGCCCAAGGGGCCTGTTGGGTCTGATTTCAAAATGTATTATTGTAAAAGAGATGAATTGTCTGTTATTAATGGCTGTTTGCTGGGTGGGGGGACTGGGTTGTTGTTCCACCCAAACTGCGAGTTGCAGTATTAGAGGCTTTACACGTAGGGCATCCTGGAATTGTCAGGATGAAGTCTTTGGCTAGGAGTTATGTGTGGTGGCCTAACATGGACAGGAAGATCGAAGAATGGGTGTCTACCTGCACACCGTGCCAGGAGTCCAGACCAGCTCCCCCAGAGTGGGAGCAATCTCAAGCACCATGGTCTAGGGTGCACATAGATTTTGCTGGTCCAATTCATGACCAGACATTCTTAGTAGTTATGGACTCGAAATGGCTAGAGGTAGTCCTCATGACTTCCACTATGGCAGAAGTGGTCATCAAGGTACTATGGACTTTTCTCCACACATGGCCTGCCCAATGCCCTGGTCTCTGACAATGGGGCCCAATTCACAGCCATGCAATTCGAGACCTACTTAGCAGCACAGGGAATCAGACATGCCCTGGTCGCACCATTCCATCCCGCCTCCAATGGTCAGGTGGAGAGAATGGTGAGATCTGCAAAAAAGTCCCTATTCAGAATGGTCCCGGGAGATTGGAAAATACGAGTTGACCAATATCTTCTAATTCAACACATCACACCAAGCACTTCTACGGGGAGAAGCCCTCCGAGCTTCTCATGGGTCGCCGACTAAGGTCCCACTTAGACCGGCTACACCCAAACTATTCTGCCGCATCACCCCCAGACTCCACAAGCAACATTCAGAATTTTAGTGTAGGGGATTCAGTTTACTCCCACAACTACGCCGGGGGAACTCTGTGGATTCCTGCCACAGTGATAGGCATCACTGGGCCTCGCTCTTATCTCGTAGAGCTTGAGGATGGTCAGAATTGGAGAAAGCACGTTGACCAACTCCGTGGCCGCATCTCCAACTCCACTCTTAGGCAGCCAGAGGTAACTCCTGCACAGGTTAGCCAAAGCCCTACTCAAAAGGAGTACGAAGTCACTCCTTCCACAGGCAACTCAAACCCAAAGACACCGGGATACTTAGCTACTTGTGTTGCAGGCCCGCGGTGAGCTCTGAGCAAACCAGCACTCGAAGCGCCAGTTGTGGCCTGTGAAAGATTCCAGGAGCTTCCACCAAGTGAAACTGCAGAGCCAACAGGTCCTTCCGACCTGTCTGAAGAACCCGCTCTGACTGAATTGCGTAGGTCTGGCAGAGCTACCAAAAAGCCCACCTACCTGCATGACTACATTAACAGTCAGATGATTCCATCTAAGAGGGGAGAGGGTTAGATATTAGCAACTGTTATAGTGGTTTCCACCAAGATCCTCGGTTCCAGTGGGAACAGAGATTCAATCTCATTGGTCAAAGGGTCTTACAGCTCCCTATAAAAGGGCTACTGTCAGACTGAACCTTTGCTGGATTGCACATATTTGTTATGTTACAATAAAGAGCTGTTGTTGCCTAAGCCTGAGTGTGCCTTTCCATTACCCAATCTAACAATATGTTTTTCCTGGATTAAGTAAATGAGTGTCTTATCTACTGAGTGGACTATATGTAATCCTATAATGACTCCATTTATTTAATGTGTTTTAGCATAATCTAGGGGTAAATGTATGGAGCCTTATAAGGAGTTTAGGAGATACAAATAATTCAGAACTCCAAATATATATCTTCCCTTTGAGAGTGGATCACCTGACGCACCATAAACCCCCAAACTCAATTTTTGCAGCCTCTGGAATTTCTCCTACCACAATTGTTAAATATTCTAATATTTAAGATGAGATTAAGAAATACATATAATATATGTGGGTATATGTTTATTTAAAAGGGACATGGTAGCTTAGTGCCTTAGACGCTGAGCTTGTCAATCAGAAGGTCGGCAGTTCAGCGGTTCGAATCCCTAGTGCCACATAATGGAGTGAGCTCCCGTTACTTGTCCCAGCTTCTGACAACTTAGCAGTTCGAAAGCATGTAAAAAATGCAAGTAGAAAAATATGGACCACCTTTGGTGGGAAGGTAACAGTGTTCCATGTACCTTTGGCATTTAGTCATGCTGGCCACATGACCATGGAGATGTCTTTGGACAGTGTTGGCTCTTTAGCTTTGAAACTGAGATGAGCACCGCCCCCTAGAGTTGGGAACAACTAGAACATATGTGCAAGGGGAACCTTTACCTTTATACTTATTTATTTATTGAGTCATGTTTATGCAGTATATATTAGAGGAAGAGAGCCTTTGAGCGCTGTATGCAACGGAAGTTCATTTTAATGTATGCCAATTAGTGTACATTCAAAATGACAATGAAGTTATTTTAAGTCTAAAGTTATTCTAAAATAAAATAATGCAAGCTGAAAAACAAGAACATCGCCTTGCAAATGTAGGAAGAGGGCAGAAAATATGGCCTCCCCTCTCCTCTCTCCTCTCCTCTCCTTTCCCCTCTCCTGTCTCCTATCTCCTCTTGTTGTTTCTTTTGTTGCTATTTGGGAGCCAGTGACCTCACTATGGACTTACCTAGAAGTACTGTAAAACCTCTGCCCCCCCCCCCAACATCTCCTTTCATTGGTGCTCAGAAGACCCACACATTCTGTCATGGGTGGAAATGATAAAAAGCAATTCAGTTCAGGCTGAATTAATTATCAATGAGATAGAGCACCTGCCCAGAGTGGAGGAAGGGGGTGAAATCTGGAAAAGGGTTTCTGAAGGGTTTTATTTCCAGCTGTGGGTGACAAGCAGCTGAAGGCTGTAGTAGAGAAAAGCCTGTGTCGGGTTCCTGTCCACTTTGTGTCATTAGCCTGCTCAGTATGGCCATGGCTCTCAGATATCTGAGGGGTGCTCTATTGGGATATAAGGACTGCATATCTCAGATATGCAGTCCTTATATCCCAATAGAGCACCCCTCTCTGTTAGAGGTGATAGGAAGAACTATCTTTTGTGTGATTTTTTTTTTGGATACATTTCTTTCAGTCTGAACAGTGAAGAAACAAATTAGAAATTTCAAATTAGACTGAAATTAGACTGACTGGAGTGTGCCCTATTTTTTTTTTTTAGAATAGCGTAAAAGTAACAGAAAAATAACTATATTTGGTTGACAATAGACAGATTCTTTAGAAGTTCTATATTATGGACTCTGAGACTTTGGGATTGTACAGATTTTCTTATCTGATATGGTAGGGGATAAAAGGATTGACAAAATCAGCATTTTCTGAGATGATGAAGTAACAGCAGTAAAAAATTCACCTGTTAACTTCTTCCGTTAGAAGAACTCTGTTAGTTAAGCAACTTTTGGCAAATAGCCCCGGTATGTGGTCAAAGATGCGGGAAGAACAAGAATGGGATATCACAGACAGACAGAGCCCTCTTTGTTTGTCTTTTGAGTTTGTAAAAATTAGGCAATATTTACATGCAAATATTGATTCAATGGACACCAGCACTTCCTCACTCTTATTGCTTCAGCTCATTCTCTTTGCAGGGAACACATACCATGCTGAATTTTATTAGCTTTCTGTGATCAGTGTTTGCTAAGAGATGGGGAGCAGGGTTGGACTTGGTCCTTTTTGTGCTAAGGCTTTGTTTTTGAAGTACTAAGTGTCCTAGAAGAGGGTACAATTTAGAAGTGGAGAGGGACTGAGATTGCTCTTTATCACTCTCTCAGTCCTTGAGATTATAGGTTTTTGTCCACAAAGTAAAGATTTTAAGTAGACAATCATTCTCTTGGCATCTTACTTTTATTTAGCATATAATATTACTCAGATTTTTAAAAAACCAGCCACTTTTAACCAAAATAATTTTTGCATGGCTTTGCCTGAGTTAATGCACTATCATCAGAGCACAAAAAATTGCATCTTCTTTATATTGTTGATATATCCTGAGATGGTAAAAAGTAGGGAATATGGGAAACTTTGGAACTCTCTTAATAACTGCCTTTTTAATGACATATAGTTAGCAGCACACCATGTAGTCATTCATCAGGTCACTTATATTCCCTCCTTTCCCAGGCAGGTTGTTCATGGGAGGATGGTGGTGTCCAAAAAGGTAACAATGGCATATATAAAAAAAGGAAGAAGCCTTAATCCAATGGGGTGGCTAACATTTTGATTTTTTTAAACCCCTTCTCTGTAGACATTCCTACTTTCAGAAAGTGTGAATCCTGAAGTAGAGTAATGGGTCTCAGTATTCTGTAAGTTTTAGGTACCTTTGTGGAAAGATTTTGCCTATGATTCACCATTTTGTCCAGTTATAGGTTATAGTCATGAGAGTTTTAAATAATATATAGATTTTAAATGAAGTTGATTGGCACAGGGAATCTTGGTGATATTAAGGGAGATGTCTAGGGCATAATGGTATCTATTGTAAATTAAAGGATGCCTTCAGATCACCACCTTCCAATTTGCTAACTTCCTGCTTTCCTAGAAATATGCAAAGGGATATTGATAGTTATGGCTCCACAGCCACATAGATACCATGATAAATCTTGGCTGTTCTTTTCACTGTCTCACTATCCAATTAACCGATAAGAAATCGACAGCTGATTTTCTTTCATTGAATTATTTCAGCTTGTTAGTTATTTGTGCAATGAAGATCTGAGTCATCAACTTTTACTGCTAACAATTGGGGGTCAGAGTGGGGAAACAGAAGCATTCTGCAATGAGTTGCTTGGAGGTCATGTAGAAGGAAGAAAAGGATCAAACTGAGAATGGAAGTTATTAGTGCATTTTGAACAAAGGATGCATGGGTGTATAGACTAGTAAATATATGTATATATTTGTGATCCCTGATTGCAAACCCAACAACTCATGGAGCCTTGAGACAACACCCCCACTGCTGATGCATCCCCACTGAACAGGGTTTACTCTAATGAGAATATGAACAGGAGACTGCCAGAAATGACAAGGCTATAGGGTAAGTGACAAATACCCCCAGAGAAGGCAAGTCAAATCAAGTCTCCACTATTGTCAAGAGAACTTGAGATCTACGGTTGGGAAACATTTATATTTTCCTCCAGATACTTTAAAAAATTACCTTCTCTAATTTCTGTTAAGGGCCATGCTGAACTATACATCCTTGCTGAAGCAGGACAGGGTTTACTATGGAAGTCGGAAGCTGGATACTGGATCTTGGCTGCAGAAATCTTTCCAGAAAAAGGAGAGACTATGAAATTGCCCAGGTGCACTCCATACAGTCACTTCTTATGAGTAGACCGCAGGAATTGATTTTTTGCAATCAGCTTATGACTCAAGTGACTGGAAGTTGAGGGATACCATCTAAATTCACAGCCATAGCACAGACTTTTTTTAATAGACAAAAAGCTTTACTGAGCCCAATTTCTTAAGGCTTTGGAATTACTGTATTTTGAAATCACTTCTAAACTCATTTATAAATATTAAGATCTTCTGGAACAGCAAGTTTTTATTAGTCTGGATGAGTTTCCTTCTCCTGTGTGAAAGAAACTTGAAGTACACTTTTAAAGACTTAGAAAAATATCATTAAAAAAAAACCAGCAAAAGGATGTTTAGAGTGCTGATTTTGAAATGTTAAAAAAAGGCAAGATCAATTTGAAATAAAAAAAAAAATGGGGTTAATTATAAGAATCTGTAGGAGAAGGACAGGCAGAGCCTGAGATCAGAGTCAACCTGGAGTCATTAAATTCCCACAAGTGGTCTAATTCCAACCTCTCTTGAATTCCATTAACTCTTCTCTGGCACCAATTTAGGACTGACTGTTAGTTGCCTAGGTTCTTGTGTATAGGCATGAACAATAAATCATCTTAACTGGAACTTTAGTGTAGTCCTGATTATTCACACCTAACAGAATCCTTCCAATGGGAAACTGGTTGTTTGCTTTTTCTGGGAAAGTATCATGATAATACGGGAATGTTGGACACTGGAAGGTACCGGAAGAAACTAAAGATTAAAGGAGGACATGTAGATTTGACATGCTAGTATAAGTATAAAATGGAGGAAAATGCTATAGCAGTGAATCTTTTTATGAAGAATTGTGAATCATTTCAGAAATTAATTTAAGATAATGTAATATCATAGATTAGACAATGGGCTTCTTGGCTGGAAAGCTAACAGCTCAGGTTTGAGACCCAAGTGCCATGAGCTCGTGTCCTTGGCCCAGCTCCTCCCATTCTAGTTCAAAAGCACGTACCACTTCGGTAGGAAGGTAACAGCGCTCCATGATGTCATGTTTTTGGCCACATTTCTGTGGAAACAGACAGTTTTGGCTTAATGGCCTCAAAATGGAGATGAGCATTGCCCCCTGTAGTCAGCAACAACTATAGCAGAATAAAATCCAGAGGGATGCCTTTACTCTTCAATATTATAGATAGATATTGTGCAAATATTGTTTTAGGAGAGGAACAAGTTGTACCAGATAAGATTAAAATTGATTTAAATCTGGATTTAAATATGACAAGTGACAAGAATGGAATGGAAAAGATGATGTACTGAATATATAAATGAAATCAATTGATGTCTTGACACTTGAAAAGGAGAAGTAGTAAACCAGAAGAGTGTCTTGGGTAATGTTTTTTTAAATTGAACTTAAAAAGACATTTGTTAAAGTTTTGAAGGATCTGCTGATGGGAGACAAAGATTAAACAAAATCAAGTGTGAGGCCTCTATTTGAAGAGATTAAAAGCCAAGATTGTTAAAAGTACCAGGAAGTTTAGATTTAGCTTATTTGATTCAGGTTAAAATAGACATGTAGTTATTTTTGGTAGCTATTAATGGATTTGTTCTGAGTAAGAATGAATGACAAAGCCTTGAGATTTTTTTTATAGTCAAGAGATGAGTAAAAGAGTGCCTTTGTTGTATTTTAAGAGATAGTTGTTAGATACCAGAAACATTGGTAATGGTTTACACCAAGGTCCTCTGTTCCGGCGGGAACAGAGATTCAATCTGATTGGTCGAAGGGTCTGACAGCTCCCTATAAAAGGGCTGCTGTCAGACTGAACCTTCGCTGGATTGTACATAGTTGACTTGTGCTAATAAAGAGCTATTTGTTATTCTGGAGCCTGAGTGTGCCTTCATTCACTCGATCTAACACTGGCAACAAAGGTGGCATTGGAAGACAAATAGGCAGACAAAAAGAGCACAACAATCCAGCAAGTAAATCCAGCCCGGGGCACAGTGCAGCATCAAGCAGCCATCTTTGAGCGGCAAATTCAAACACGCTCACAAACACAAGATGACAATGCATGCCCCACCAACTCCGTACAACCCAACCACTAAACACTAGGAATCCTACATGATGAGGTTCGATTGCTTCCTTGAAGCCAACAACCTCATGGGCCTTTCTGAAGGCTGGAAAAAGAATATGGTCCTGAGCTACTGCGGACCAGATGTGTTCGAAACGGCGAAGGATTTGTCTGAGCCAATGTCGCTCCAATTGGTCACTTGGCCGGTTCTACAACAGACACTGAAGACACACTACGCTCCTAGACTGTCTAAATACATCTGGTGGCACGAATTCAACATCCATAACCAAACAGAAGCGGAATCCATCAACGAATATGTTGTGGCTCTCAGAAAGGCTGCAGCATACTGCGAGTTTAGAGATCTTGATGAACTACTACATGACCGCATCATATGTGGTGTTAGGGACATTGGCCTGCAGAAGAAATTATTAGCAAAGACTAATCTTACTCTCCAAATTGCCCTAGGTGAAGCCAGGGTTACTGAGTCTTCAATTAAATCAGCGGAAACCCTGCAGTGCCAAAATAGTCCAAAGAGCACGCGGAAGAGCGCAGGCGTGCATCGCGAGGCCACAGAGCCTGAAGGCTTGGAGAGCGAAGATGACAGCTACCGCATGTGCAGTGATCGCACCAAGGTGGTGCGGAAATTTGAACTGCATTTGCCGCCTTGCGTCAGCTGTGGAGTAAACCACCTCAGTACACATTGCCGTTTCCATGATACCATCTGTCAATGTTACGAACGCAAGGGGCACATTGCCAAGGTCTGCAGAAGCGATCAACCCGCTACAACCTGGAAGCCCAAAAGCATACCTAACCTCCAGCAGAGGCCCAACCAAGGGCATGGCAGCCACCACTATGGCAAACAGAAGACGACACCAGAGTCACCTACCACACCTCCATAGGCTTAAGTCCGCACGAAGTGGCCAAAAAAGCTGAAACTCACAGTCCTCACTGAGGACTCTCCATGCAATATGGAGATTGACACAGGGTCATCCTTGACCATAATGTCTTGGGCAGCGCTCAAATAGGCTATTCCTAGCCTTAAAAAAGCATCAGCTGCGGGTTCCAGACATCTGCCTAGTTGTGGAACAGTTTGCTTTCAGAAGTTCCAGGTGCTTCAGCACTAGAGGTTTTAAAGAAGAATCTGGACAGCCATTTATCTGAAATATGGTATAGGGTTTCCTGCTTGAGCAGGTTGTTAAACTAGAAGACCTCTAAGGTCCCTTCCAACTCTTTATCTGGTCTGTTATTCTAAAGCACTTTAGATAACATCCTGAGGCCTATTAGTAGGTATTGCAGCTAAAACCTGGTTCACTTAAAGCAACCAGATTATCTTAAAGATGCAATATAAATTTATTAAGCATGCATACAGTTACAGTGTGCACTGGGCTCCTAGCAAAGCATTGGCAACTTGCCAAATAGCTTTGAGCAAAAACAGAAACACAGCTTATATATCTTTCAATATTTCAAAGACAGAACAAAGGAAAAAGCAGACCTTGTGTAACTTTCAGCATATGGCTGGAATGCTTTTGAAAACACCATCCGAATGTCCCTCTTATTATTTATCCCTTCCAGTGAGGGATAAATGTGTAAATAAGCATGCTAGCTGTACTACCTTTGAGATATGGTCAATGAATATAAACAATGTGTTTTACTGGACCACTGATCTCTGCCTGATGCCTTCCGCTATTGCCACTTGGAGTCAATTGAGCTTTCTTTGAATTTTGTTTTACAAGCATTTCACATATAGGGAAGGGCATTTCATAGATTTGGTAGTGAATGCAGCTCACATGGGATACATTTTATTACCATAGGATTCACAGTATTAGCATAATTTGCTATCATTCGTGATCTTGGAACAAATTACAGTCTTTGAATGAGCTTCAAAGGAACCCCCAGGCAGAGTATCTTACAGTTGTCTAAATGGGTGGCAAGCCACTGTAGCAAGAGTCTCCCATTTCAGGTAGAGCCATACCTGGGATACCATCTGAAGCTGCCCAAAAGGCTTCCTGGCCATGGCTTCCCTTTTGTATTAGCCAAAACCATGAGTCCTGAAAGACAACTAAGCCACCTTTCTCCTTCAGAGATAGCGCTACCCTGGAGCAGACAAACAATATTTTTGTCTTTTTAGGATTCAGTTTAAGTCTGCTCTCCCATCTAAACTTTCACAGCCAGGACAGGATTTTGGTAGCATCACAAGCCTGCATTTGGGAAGTGATGTACAGCTGGTATCATCAACATATTGATTATAAATCTCAAAGCATCAAATATGTCTCCCAAGTCTTTTAATTACATATTAAATAGGAGGAAGAAAGGGCTGACTCCTGCAACACTCCCTAAGGAGCAGTCACTGGCCCAATCTCTTTTCTCACACAATTATTAATTGGAACTTCCTGTTGTGGAACAAAAGAACAAGAGAAACCATGCAATCTCAATGGTAGCAAAGACCAGAGGTGGTATTCTGCTAGTTCGGACCGGTTCACCCAAAGAAGTAGTGGAAATAGTGTGTGGGCCTGCCCCTGCCCACCCACTCACCCTGGCTCTAGTGCCCATTTAGGCACTTTTTTTAGCCAAAGCAGATGGCTGAGCGCATGCGCAGGCATGTGCGCTCACATTTGCAAACCTATGGGGAACCTATGGGGAAGGTAAGTGAATACCACCCCTGGCAAAGACCATTAAAAACATTAGAAGGATTAATGGGCAGATTGCACTCATTTAGGGTTCAACAGAAGTCATCCACTAGTTCAAACAATATTGTCTTCAGGCCTTCATTAACGGAAAAAGTGTCCAGCCTGCAGCCATGTTCCTTCTGAATCTTTGGCCTGTCATACTTCTATTCTACTATGCTGCTTCTATGGTGGGGAATTGGGAGTGGGGATAGTACGGAGTAGAATATTATGTAGACAAAAGAAAATTCCTTTCCAGATTGCCAAAGTCATCCTTTGTCTTGGCACCCCTGCACCTGACCGGAACTGGATGAGTGGAACTGCCAGCATGGCAGTGGAAGATTGGACCATGTGATGGACTTGTGGGTGTGGGGGAAAGATCATGAACTTTAACTTGGGTGGGGAAAACTGAGAAGCTTCAGATTCGGGTTTTACCCAGATGTGCCAACATGGCTGTCTTAATAAATTGGAACTTTGAGCAGCACATTGCCTTGGACTCTAATTTAATTTTGGATGCTGTCTGGAATGCTGACAAAAGGGTCTAATCTGTTTCCTCTAGACTAGACTAAGAGTTGGTTATCTCACTCTTTCAATAATCCTGCCCCAAAAGGGAAGGTTAGAGACCCACAACAGTTGTCTACAACTCTGAATCTAGCGCACAACACAACTTCCTTAAAGGTTATTGGTATCATCTCTTGCTGTTACATCTTCCAAATATTGTCAAGAAACAAGGATTGTATGATACAGAGAGATGCTGCTTGGGGCTAATTTTTCTTCCAAGGGTGCTCAGCAATTTCCCCAGCATTTCCTTAGGAGCTGATTATTTAGCTGATCTTCCTTTTGACCTCCCAAGTGATGTGCAAGCTCTACCCTATATCCCTATAAAATGGGGTTGGTTGATGGAAAGTCTGGTTCAATTCTGTTTTGTTTTTGATTGACTAATGATATAGAAAAGCTGTGGGTGTTGTTTTTTTATGGAGAAATATGATGTGTTTTGTTTTTGACTTCTACTTATTTTGACATGAAGTGTTCCTCTTTGGAATAAGAACTATTTACAGATTACTAATAGTCTGGTGTTGGTAAAAAGCAAAAAAAAAAAAAAAAGGAATGACTTTCCAGTTTTTCACAAATTTAGTAACAGTATGAACTCATGACATTCTGTAATAGTTACCTAATTAACATGATTCAAGAGTCTTTTCTCACACAGCTCTGTATAACACCTTCACCCTAGTCTAAATATGTGTGAACGTTTTATTATATACATTCAGTTTTAGATCAGGGCAATAATACGCATTAGAATATCTTAATGTTTAGATCACAATGAAGACCACAAATTTATTCAGTCTGGATGAAGTCATTCTAAATGAGAATACTTAGATTCCTCCCCTCCTCCCACGTTTTAAATAAATGTTTGTATAATGGGGGAATCAAATTTTAATGGTGAATTTCTAAAAAAATCTGGCTTATAATGTTTTTTAGGTCATACCTTTTAAAAGTGTATTTTAAAGACTGCTGAGTTCTCCTCTCTGAAGATATTTTCATGAATTCTCCTCTCTGAAGATATTTTCATGAATAATAAATTAGAACTGAAATGCAATATCATCTGTGATCTGAAAACAGAGTGCAGGGAACACAGGGATATATTGGTGGATTTTTGCCAGGTTCTGTGGCATTAATGCAATATCGGGTTTTCAATTCAATTGTATAGAATGTGAAGGATGTGTGTTTTATTTTTACAGTTATAATGTACACTGAAGGTGGCATTTAATCTCATTGTATGAGGTGCAATGACAACAAAGTAAACGAAACATCATTGGAGAATCTTCCAAGTGAAGATGCAGTCTAACTAAAGCGACAAGATGACAACACCCCCCCCATTGATAATATAACTGTATCAATGGTAGGTTCCGGATCCTGTTCCAACTGGTATGGTTGGAACGGGCCCGGGGTTGCTCACAAGGATGCACATTGTGTGTGCGCACATGCACACGGTGTGCGCATGCATTGTAGCTGCAAATGATGCTTCCGCAAGCCTCCGCGGTGCTCCAGCTGCTCAGTGGAGCGTTGCACAGGCGCTGTATGCACCATGTGGTTGTGTGAAAGCACCAAAAGCTTTAAAAAACGATAAGGAGCTTGGGCGGATGGGTGAGCCCTCAAGAGCACCATACCGGTGCTCTGGGCAGGCTCCGGTACGTCTGTACCGGGGCGTACCACCTGCAACCCACCACTGAACTGTATGCTGTGTGCCAGAGCCACTGTATCAATGAATGGAGCATGCTCAAGGAAGCATTTTCAGAAAAGGCAACCTACTGGCTGAGCCCATGTTTCTGCTCTCATTGTGGTACATTACCTGTAGCAGCATGCTGGCACAATTAGGAAAAGGAATCCAGCAGAGCATCTGTTTTTATTGCTCGTTGTGATCTGCTTAGAATACGGGTGTCAAACTCACGCATCATATTGCCACGATGTTTCATGACGTTTTTCCCATTTATGGAGCTGGGTGGGCATGGCCTGTGTGTGAGATGCATCTGGCCCATGGGCTGCCAGTTTGACACTCCTGGTCTAGAATTATTATATGATACACTATATTGCCAAAAGTATTCGCTCACCTGTCTTTACTCGCATATGAACTTATATTGGCTCCCAATACATGTTCAGGTGCAATTCAAGTTTCCTGGTTATTGCCTGTAAAGCTTTAGATACCATAGAACTGAGCTACTTGCAGGACTACCTGCTCCCCTCAACCTCTGCCTTCCCCATGCATTCCCATATGGACATGCCGCATGCTCCAGATCTCTGCTGACCGATGTCTAATGGATGTTGTTACAAATTCTCTACCCAATACTCATATTAACACAGAACAGATAAATGAAAATCAGTCTGATAAAATCCAGACTAACTATAATTAGCACAAAGAATAATGAAAAAAGTCATTAAGTTGGAGAAGTCACGTTATAACTGATATGCATCTGTAGGATAATAAAAACAAATGAAGCATGGAGTAGACTAAGGAAATATCTAGCCACATTATGGGCATTAATGTAGTATCGGTGACTCAACAATGAATCCAAAGGTGAAAAAAATACTAACAGCAATTCAGTCGGGAAGACATAATCACAGGTTAAATACTGTAAGTTCATATGCGAGTAAAGGCAGGTGAGCGAATACTGTTGGCAATATAGTGTATAAGGAGCCATCTGTGTTCTGCAATGAAACAAACAAACATGTATTTAGGAGTGAGGTATTTACTAAGGTCTCATAATCACATGTTGTGTTCTCTTTATTGTAAGTAATGGCTCTCCTTCCCCTATGACCTAAACCAAGCCTTCCATTGTTTCTTCAGAAAAGGAATGTCTTCCCAACTGTCTTATTCATACAATGTGAGATAAATATCTTGTCATTGAGGCTTACACAATGGAATGCAACTAGTTCACATATTTTCCCCTTTATTTGATTCAAACTTCTATTTTTTTTAAATAACCATGAATTATGAGAATTATTTAGTTTGCAAAAAATAAAAAAAAATTGTTAAAGAGTTCTGCAACACTGGCTAAGTGTCCTATTTTTATGACACAGGTTACATTTGCATCAGATGACAATTGTATATTAATACGTAGTTTCTGGCTGGCTATTTATACAACAACTATAATTTCCTGTATTTCACTATAGGAAGTCTCAAGGAAAATAAATAACCATTCTGTTTTCCCCATATCTTTCCATAAGTTATACATGAAATTAACTGCAATCATGTGTTATATAATAAAGTTAAGCATTCTTAAACATTGTGGACATATTGACCAAAATGAAAGGAGTTCAATATCTCTGGGGGACATCATTTTAGGTAAGGCTGGTGTAGATGCAGAACTGATTCTACCTTCTAGTTATCATGATCTACTCTATAGATTACATAATACAAAAATTATGTTAGATTGACAGAGAACCAAGGGATGTGAAACATATCAGTAAAATCAATGCAAATAATCACCTAAACAATTATCATCACCTTAAATCAATTGCATCTATGACCAGATCAGCTCAGATTATGGGGTTAAATAACTATTTTAGAAAAAGGCCTTGAGGGTGTGAAGTCAGTGGAAATGAGATTAGGCAGGTCTCCTTCTGTAAACTGTTCCAGAGACAGCACTTGAAAAGGTGTGGCTGGGAATTATATAAAAACTCAAAGAAGTTTTGACTGAAAGGTAGATATCAGTTTAAGATTGAGACAGCTAAAGAATTTAAAACCAAGGAAATCATATGTGGAAAAGTAGTTTTAGATAATCTAATCACATATCAATATCATATAGTTTTTGGAGGTCATAATTGGCTGAAAGAGACAAATCACAGCCACCTTATTCCATTTAGAGACATTGGATTTACACAGAAGGCAGAGACAGATAAATATTTATTCACATTTTCTTTATGTTTTCTCAATTATGTAACTGTAAGATTTGATTATTAATGTACAATTAATGTACAACTATGATCATACAAAAATACAGATTTTACTAGAACAGGGTTTTTTAACTGGTTACTCTCATATTTGGTTTTCTCCAAGGAGACTCACATCTATTATTACATTTTAAATTCTACAGGGATATCAGGACTGTTTATATTCTGACCCCATTTATATAAATTTCCAGGAAAACTAAACGTCTAAGCAAATAATCTTCAAGAAGATTCAAAACCTTTTATTACTTGTGAGGTAGCCAAATTCTGTGTTTCTGAGGTGAAAATAATGCATAACTAGTTACAAAGATAACCATTTCTATTTTATTCATTATGTCATGCTAGCTATCTTATTCCAGGTGCTATATATATATTTCCTCATAGATTGCAATATTTTATATTTACACTGGCATGGGTAATTAATTCACTATTATAGTAGGTTATGTTACACTTTATTTCTTATTTTATTGTCGTTATGCTAATATTTTATCTCATCAATTTGATTTTACCTTTGTGTTGTGTTTTTTAAATTTTCATAGTATTGACCAAATATACAGTATTGCATTATATTGCTCCACAT
This sequence comes from Thamnophis elegans, assembly GCF_009769535.1. Lineage (NCBI taxonomy): Eukaryota > Metazoa > Chordata > Lepidosauria > Squamata > Natricidae > Thamnophis > Thamnophis elegans. The sequence goes on along the minus strand of NC_045550.1, from coordinate 32,439,543 downwards.
GTCTCCTTCTAGAATCACGGTTGTCACTGATTGCCACTTCTACCAGCTGAAACATTTTTGATTGTATATGAACATAAGACCCACAAATCTGATTTGCTTTGTGTGGCCTGTAGTTGTTGAAAAAGTCCTACCAAGCTTGCAACACTATCTCGTTGAATCTACAGTGTGTCCTATCAAACATGTGGGTTACTACTAGCTTCCAAAGTATATTCTGAGGAGAGTGGCCACAAGGACCAATCTATATTTTCTTATATTCTTGATAAAGTCTCCCTATTCTTCCTACAATTTCTCTTTGAACTGGAGCTTTTTTTTTTTTGGTAAGAGTCTATCCCAAACAGCACTCCCATCTCCACTGCAGCATCATGGTAGTCTATCTCTCTGACTTCCAAGCAGTTTTGGTTGTTCTGCTCTTTGTCACATTCCTTTTTTTCAAATTTCTCACAAAAATGCAATCTTTTCTAGTATAGTAATTCCTATTCCTATTTGGTCCTTCCCCCCCCTTCATTTTTCCTTTCTTTCACACTTCTATGTGGGCATATAGCAGTGACGTGTGGTGACGGTTACCGTTGGTGAGGCAAGACCGCAGCAGCAGCGAGAAGCAACATCCCCAGCACTGTGTCCGACAAGCGTCTCGCATTTATGGCGGACATAAATGCGAGACACCTGTCGGACACAATGGCGGGGGTGTTGCTTCTCGCCGCCGTCGCGCTCCACCGCCTTGCCCACCCCGCCTCCTCTGATCAGGATCAAAATCCAGGAGTCAGGATTGTTTGTCGGAAGAGGCGGGGGCGGGGGTAAAGCGGTGGAGTGCGACGGCAGCAAGAAGCATCTCAGATGGAGCCAGGACACCCGGAAGACAAGCCGGCACTTAAAGGCATGCCGAAGTGCTCCATCTGAGATGCTTCTCGCCGCCGTCGCGCTCCAGCGCCTTGCCCCCGCCCCTGCCTCCTCTGACAAACAATCCTGCTGCCCCGGCCTGCAGCCAGCCCAGCACCAAGCCTGGACTCACCGCTCTTCTCCTCCTCCTCCTCCTCGTCCCCGCTCAGTGCTGGGCTGGCTGCAGGCCGGGGCATCAGGATTGTTTGTCGGAGGAGGCAGGGGCGGGGGCAAGGTGGTGGAGCGCGACGGTGGCGAGAAGCATCTCAGATGGAGCCAGGACACCCGGAAGACAAGCCGGCACTTAAAGGCATGCCGAAGTGCTGGCTTGCCTTCCGGGTGTCCTGGCTCCATCTGAGATGCTTCTCGCCACCATCGCGCTCCACCGCCTTGCCCCTGCCCCCACCTCCTCATACAGACAGTCACAATCCTGCTGCCCCAGCCTGCAGCCAGCCCGCCCGACCTGCTCCCTGCCTGGACTCACCGCTCTCCTCCTCCTCCTCCTCCTCCTCCTCCTCCCCGCTCGGTGCTGGGCTTTAAAGGGGTCTCCCTTCCCCAGCCAGCCAGCCCACCCAACCAATTCCTCCCACCACCACCACTGTGTCCAACAGGCCAGGTGTCTCGCGTTTATGGTGGACATAAATGTGAGATGCCTGGCCTGTTGAAACACAGCGGCGAGAACATCCCTGCCGCTTCTGTGCTCCGCCACCTCACCCCCCCGCCTCCTCCAACCCCACCGCTGTGAAGAAAGAAAAAAACACACACACACAAACCTCACAATAAAAAAATATTTTTTTTATTAAATTACAAATTACAAATTAAATTACAATAAATTTGAACCCCCCCTCCCTCCATCCATGATCCACCTTTTCCAGCTGTGGAAACTCTCTCAACTCTCCTCTTGTCCGCCCAACGTAAGTGTGCTAACGTAAGCTCATAAGGCATGATTCGCTGCTCCCCGATCAGGAGGCGGGAGAATCAGTGCCTCTTTTGCATATGAAAGTGTTCGCTTGTTAATTCCTCCCTAACTTTTAAAAGGCGAACAATTCCTTAGGCAAAAGAGGCCCCGAGTTCTCTGGCCTCCTCCCATAGTTAACACTGAGAGCAGACACCAAGCCACTGTGACTTTGAATCTGGTAGCAACTACCCTGGCTTTAATTATTTTTAAAAAAATATTTAAAATTCTTCCTTTCCCTCAGGAGACTTGTGAGGTCCCGCCTCCCCTGCCTCTAATGACTGCACATCCCTGGCATATAGTCAATTCTTGCTCAAACTCTGAAACCTTGCCAGAGTTCCAGTGGCATACAGAATAGTGTGGTAATTTTGTGTTACACAATTTTTGCTACTGTCTCTGTAAGTCTGCTTCAACTGGTAAGGACACCAAGGGGATCGCTAATGGTATTTTTAACTATTCTTTTGAATTGGACCTTGAAATGGTGTCTATTATTTTGTTTGGTCGAGAATTGTGTTACGCTATTATGAAGCAGATGAAATTACCACAAGCCAGCTAAAGTACCGTTCTCCAGTAGTCTAACTATGATATTACCCCCAAAATGCATGGCTGCGGCTAGATACAAAATATTACCTTTCACTGAAAGATTTAAGAAGAAAAAAAGCTAAAGAATCTACAAAATCTCATGTTATAATGTATGTTTCATTGGTTTTTAAGTTGCTAAAAGGTGGGTTGTTTTGTAACAATTAAATAAAGATCTTGAAAAGTTGTTATTTCAGAAAAGAATAGCATCTCCTGCATTTGAGTTCCTATGGGGTCCTTGGCACCAGAATATATTACTCTGCAATGATATTTATTTATTTGGTTATATCTAATTTTTTAAAAATCCTGTTTACAGGTGGTAGGATTATAAAATGCTCAGAATCAGATAGCAATTGAAGTGACATGGAAACCAAATAAATTTAAACCTTAAATAAATAATTTGTTTCCTACTTGAAACAAGTCCTGAACCACAATGGATTTTTGAATGCATTGCCTTGTAAAAGTAAACCAGAGGAAGGGAGGGAAGGAGATAGGCACGCAGGCAGGAGGCAGGAAGGAAAGAAGGAAGGAAGGAAGGAAGGAAGGAAGGAAGGAAAGAAGGAAGGAAGGAAGGAAGGAAAGAGTTCCTTGAGTTTCAACCCTCTGCTCATTTCAGTATCTACATTGAGGCTCCCTAACAGAGAGACATCAATAATAAATATTGCTTTTAAGGTATAGTCTTAGTTGTGTAGAAATTAAATCTCTGACTTTTAACAGAGTGGAGCTATTGCATAAGCAGGCAACATTTAGTTTCAGCACAGTTTCAGCAGGCATATTTAGATGGCATTGCAATGATGGGAGTGGAAGAATATGTCCTTGCTAATAGAACTGAGTTTCAGGTAAAGGAAGGATTTAAATCATGTGGAAATTCCCAGCTGAAGCTTCTCGAACAATTCCCCCTTTTCCATTCCAGGCATGCAGTGAATTCAGTGCCAATATGAGAGTCTCCCTGAAGTGGGCTGGTGAGATGGAGCGGGAGAGAGGCACTATTGGGAAACAAGGAAGGACAAACACTGTTGGGTCACTGCTTCTGCTAATCCTGCAGAGTCCAGGCTCTCTATAAAAGGCAAGGCAGCTGAGTCAACAGCCTTCACAGACTCTTTGAGAGCAGTCTGTGACCGACAGCTCTGCAACACCTTGCCTGAAAGCCACCAGAGGGCGAGGAAAAATGAAATTTGCCCTCCAAGCCACTCTGTCCTTTGGGCTGCTGGGTAAGTGAACGCAGATTAACAGATAGTAACAATTCTAGCACCAGAGGTGATTAAAGGGGCGACTTCTAGATTAGTTTTCAAAATGAAACCTTTAACTACTGTGGAGTATTTTTTTCTCTTTCTATTGCATTTGTTTCCCACCTTTTCTTCTAAGAATTCAGGCTGGCATATATGGGATCTTCTTTGCTTTTATGTTTTCACCAACCCTAAAGGTTGGTTTGGCTGAGGAAAAGTTTAGTATAAAATCACTCAGCATACTCCATGATCATATGAAGACATGAATTTAGATTTCTATCATGTACATGTAGCACCTTACCCACTATGCTACACCAATTACCTTGTTCCTGGTGTTTTTTAAGAACTAGAAAATTGCAAAATTAAAAAAAAATGCAGAAATTTCAGTTTTAACTGAGGATCTGGTTCAAGAATTCTGCCAAATATACATTTTTAATATGAAGATTTAAGTTTCAATTTAAGCAAATGCTGAACTTGGAGTTATGCTTTCATACAGGCTGAAAGGAAGACCAATACATAAATTATTTAATTAGATGTGAGTTCAAAGGCAAAAGAAGAAAGAATACTATTTTTATTATCATCATGAATGAACTTGCTTTGAACAAGGAATATTAGGGTGGGATGAGATACTTTAAGAAATATTTCCAAATTAATGTGATTTCATACTAAAAGAAACTGGAGGAGAGAAAAGATGAATAAGAGATAGGTTGGTTAATTATTCCTCTGTCATCTAAATTATCCCTGCAAATATTTTTTTACTTCTTTCCTGACAAGATTAGAACAAATACAGGAATAAGGGGCAGGTATGGAATGGAATAGACACACTTATCTTGATAATTGGTAAAATGAGGATCCAGATTGTTGGGGGCAATATGCTGACTCTGTAAACCACTTAGACAGGCTGTAATGCACTATGAGGTTGTATATAAGTAAGTGCTATTGCTATTTAAGAAATGATGGGAGGGGGGAATCCAGAATTGATATCTTGATTACATCAAGGTATTTTGATCAGCAAGTAAAATCCTGACATGCCCAGAGTCACTCTGAGACAGAGTTGATCAATCAGAAAATTTGATAAACAAACAAACAAAAATAGACAAACAAGAGAGATTGTTGATGGTCATTTGATAAAACTGTACAAAAGAGTGCAGCCAATTTGTCTGTTGCTATTCCCTTTATAGACTATTTCAAACTTATCCTATATTAGTTGAACAGGCATCAAATGCATTTCTGGGTCTAGTTTTAATATACTGGTTCTTAACATAAAGTCCTTAATTGTTTAGGGCCAGGATAGTGAAAAAGCCACATGCTTACTTATGCACCTGCCATGGATCTTGGTATGAATCCCTGTTACAGGTCTCATCAATTAGAGCAGTGGTCTCCAACCTTTGTGGCTTGGTGGCCCCTCAGGCGGAGGAAGGGAGCAGGGCCCCTTGAGCAGCAGCCGGTGTGCAGCATGCGTTTGCATGAGCAGCTCAAATTGTGTGAGCGGCACGCTGGTGCGCACACACATGCATGTACAGGTCAACTTTTGCAAGTTGAGCGGAATGCGCATGTGCAAACCGGCCCTCCACTCACACAGTCTGGTTGTAAATAGGCCATGGCCTGGTAGTGGGCCCTGGGGTTGGAGACCCCCTGAATTGAGAATTTAGATGAAAATGCGTGACAGCCTTTTCTGTAGCAGCATGAGGATCTAAACTCCAAGGAGTTTAGATTATCTTCTTCACTGATTAGTTTCTATGTGATAATAGGAACATTCTGTTCAGTATTTGTTGTTTTCTAATGTTTGGCTGCCAGTTTTACTCTTTGGAAAGTTTTTGGTCTGTCTTCAATTGCATTTAAATTGCTTTAATGACTGTGTCATATCCCTTCTTGAAGCCCAAACACATTTTCTAATTTATTTTGCAAACTATAAAATTTTTCTCAGTAATTGACCTATAATATATTGTTAAAAAGTGCAATTTTTCTATAACTTAGCATGCTAATCACCTTGACAGATTATCACTTTTTATAATAATGATGTAATTGTAATGTTATCTGTTTAGATATTCAGTATCCACAATTTTATTTCTAGTTTATTTCATTTATTAACTTTCTTTCTCTGTGTCTCCTCTTCCTATGTGATCTTAAACTGAAATTGGATTTACCTGGATTTTAGGAATGTCTGCTGACAAATCTTCAAACTGAGAACTACCTTTTAGAAAAGATACATTTCTATGTACAAAAGCTGTGCTGCTTCTCATTCTATGAAATTAGTAATATAGTTAATCTTGCATATAAAAATGGATTCTAAATACCAGGTGACATTATTCGATAAGTGGGAACCCAAATGCAAGTCCAGATATTCATGTCTGAGAGATGCAAAACACCATCCCTACAGTTAATGAAAATAAATTCAGTCCACTTCAGTTCAGTAACCCTTTTGATCTGATTTCATATGTAGAAAAAGCTTCAACCAGGCAACTCTATCAATCCTTGCTTAAGATCTGTGATATTAACATTATCTGCACCCTTTTCATTCTTTTCATAGCTCTGTGTCTTGCAACTTCTTCCGTAAGATGGTGCACAGTATCCAATGAAGAGCAGGAAAAATGCCAAAGGCTTAAGCAGGAATGCTTTGCCCAGCAACAGTCCAAGGATTTTCCAGAACTGATTTGTGTGAGGAAGACTGATCACCAGGAGTGCATAACAGCTATTAAAGTAAGTGACTGCTCATGGCTGGATAGGGAAGCTGGGAAACTTCCCGAGTTCTTTGTTCAAACAACTTATTTTTTTTATTTCCCTTCAAAGAAATAAAAACAGGAGCAAGTACTATAGAAAATAGAATCTCATACATGGAAGCAGAATTTTGAAAAATATGCTTGGATGATGGGAAAATTGACATAGGCTGAAATGATGCAATCAGTATAAAATATTTTTTGTCTGCTCATTAAATTTTTAGATTTCAGAACAGTCATTCATTGCTTGCATATTTTATGTATTAGATCAGAGACCCCCAGCCTTTTGGGCCAAAAAGGACCAGTTCCATGGAGAGAGGTTTTTCTGTGGACCACAGGGGCCATGGTTTTGCATACTGTCTGCATCCCGTGGATGGGGTTTCATTAGGCCCCATTTCTGGCATGCCTGTCCATGGACTGGGAGTTGGGGGATTGGGGACCTCTGTATTAGATCAATGAAATGCTGACCACAGGGAATCTGCAGAGGATTGTCTAAATCAGTGTTCCCCAACCTTTGCAGCCAAGCTGGGGAGGAAGGTGGGAACTGGGCCGCACAAGCAGTGGGCCAAGGTGTGTATATACAGCTCAACATATGTGAGCGGCAGTCCGGCACACATGCATGCAATTGCCAACTGACCTGTCACTTGTGCAAGTTGAGCTGCGTGCATGTATATACTCCAACCAGCCATTCATATGGACCAATTCCGAATAGGCCATGGCCCGGTAGTGGGCCGCAAGCTGGGGGTTGGAGATCCCTGCTCTAAATAGTCAAAAGACCACCATGATCATGTGATTAAATCCTCCCTTCCCTTCCCTTCCCTTCCTTTCTCTTCAACATATAATGAAAAGGCCAGGCTTCAAAGTTGTAGCTTAATTTTAATTTTCTTGATCTCCTCTGTGGATGCTCCTGACTTTGGATAGAAGTCAGCTTAAGAATCAACTGACGAGAAGCCCAGTTCTCTGTTCAAGATAGCATGATCACTCTTCATGGCAAATATGTTTTGAAAGAAAAGAAAGTCATGTTAATTTCCAGATCTAGGAAGAAACAGGGAGATATAACTGTCATGCATTCATGAAATATTTTATGCCAAAGAAATATTTTCTCCTTATTATCCTACTTTTATGTTTTTTTTAGAACTCAGACGCAGATGCCATCACTTTAGATGCTGGTCTTATTTTAGAAGCAAGCTTGAACCCTTATTTTCTAAAGCCTGTTATAGCTGAACTTCATTCAAAAGGCCCAAGAGGTAAAGTTGATAGGATTGACCTGAAAATACAAAGAGGCTGCATAATTCATTCAATGGTTGCTCATTGGCAGGGGAGGTGATATGAGCCCTTCTCTGTCATGGGACCTGCCCAGAGTATGGATATCTCCAACCATACTGCCTTTCAGAAAGCCATGAAAACTTGGCTCTTCAGCCAGATATTTGGGACAGACTATTAATTTTGGAGCTTTGGGGTAGACATATAGCATAGATGTTTTATGCTTTTAATAAGAGGACTTTGGCTTGGATTTTTACCGTTTATTGCTGGCATTTACCAATCACAGTTTTGTAGAATCAATGAGTGGCCTTATAGATTTGATAACGAATTAAAGATAAAGTTGCTAATATGAATTAAACTAGATGTGTGGGTTGTTATAGCTCACCATGCAAAATCCACTTGAAAATTCACACAGGACTGGATTTGCGGATTTGTGGATTTGCTGCATGCCAGGTTTATTATTCCAGTCCAGTCAAACTTGGCAACTTGAAGATGGACTTAATTCCTAGAATTCTCCAGACAGGCCTGGGAATTCTGGGAGTTGAAGCCCATATATTTTCAAGTTGTCAAGTTTGAGAAATACTGCAATGCCCTTTCTTGGTATTGACTCCTGGAGGCTCCAGATATATTTAAGATGAGTTTTGTATTTGTGATTCAGGGATGCAGTGTTAGGATAATTTGCTCGGGGTTTTTCTGCTCTTCAGCATTAGGCTGCCAGAGTCTGGAAACCAAGCCAGTTTCAGAAATCCCCTTTCAGAATTTTAACTCCTTCCTCTCCTTTAGTTATGATGGTGGACTGATGTTTTCTTTGGATCACATTTACCAGAGCCACAAACTGGTGAAGTCCTCTGGACTGATCAAAAGAGAAAGCCTGTATTTCCTCCTTTTCACGATACATTTGTGTTTTACATTTGCTGTAATCAATTTCACCTTAACACAGTCAAGATACTTTAGTCTTTAATTTATTTAATTCATTCATACAAAGAGTTTCAGACCATTAACATTAGAAGCAATTATAATAGAAGCACACTGGCAAGCCCACTCCTAAATATATATTTTGCTTAATATAGCCAGCTGTTTCCTCTATAGTATACGGATATGACATGATAATGAAGTTTGTTCACTTTGCTACAAATTGTTTCTTAAACAATTTTGTTGGAAATAGACAGAGACTCTAGCTATAACCTACATTTGATTTTTCCTTCTCTACTTATCAGTAACTACTACTAGTTATCATGCCATTGCTGTTGTGAAGAAAGGAACTATTACTTCAATTGAGGACCTCAAAGGAAAGATATCTTGTCACACTGGTTTTGGAAGATCTGCAGGCTGGAATATCCCAATAGGAAATCTTGTGGCTGGCGGTACCATTCCGTGGGATGGAATAGAATCAGAACCTGTAGAAAAGGGTAAGAAAAACCTCTACAGCTCTATTTCTCTATTTATCATCTATATGCATGGCTATTATTTTTACAAATAACTCAAGGTAGAGAATATATCCTACACACATTCCATCTCCCATTCTCCCCAAAACAACAACCCTGATAAATTTTTGAAAAAAACTAGGGGGAAAAAGGAGGCGGGGATGAACAATGAATATTCACTTCACAAGCACAGAAGGTTTCCCTAATGTCATGGCTTCAATCAGCATTTTCAAGCTGAGTGTGTAGGCCACTCTGGAAATAAAACTAATTTAGGTAGTGGGTATTTTTGGATTAATTCATGTTGGGAACTATTGTAGATGGCCAAGAAAGAGTAGAATGTATCTCAGTGTGGAATATGGGCAACTGTGGTGGGATTGCACGCATATATACAACTGATACCAAAACCTTCTGTATTTTTTTTTTTGTACAATGTGGAAATTCATTTCTCTCTCTATTAGTTCTTGTAATATCAGGGTTTTTGGGGGGCTTTTAGCAAGTGCTCATATTGAGAATAGAATTATATCAAAAATGGAACTAAAGTTTCAGTCCTATTTCCTTTAACTCTAGTTTGATGTTTTGCAAGCTTATATCATAAGCCTGTATTCCTGGTCAAACTAGTCTTTTTTTTTTAACAATTCTTCAGAGATTTTCTGGTTGTATTCATAATTGAAATAATTTTAGAGAAAGCATAGTGCTTAAATGTATGAAATTGCAAAAAGCTTCTCAGTAAGGGCAATACTTTCATTAACACATTATTTATCCTGGACAGAATTATCTGAAATAAATTATATTGCAGAAGGAACTGGAAATGAAGAAATGGTAATAAATAAAGTCAAATGATCATGCTCTGATGATCAGAGCAGAAAAGAATAGTCAAGATATTAGAGAATAAGTCAGAGAATAAGTATTAAAACTTTATAAAAGGGTACGGTCCATGTGAATTATCATGTGATATCATGAAGTCGAGGGTTTGTGTATAATCTTTCTAATTCTCCAAAATAAAAACCAACACATGAAGTAGTGATAAGTGTGATAAAGAAAGAGTAGTTTGCAAGGATAGAAATATATGGCTATATGGAAAGGTTGAAAGAATGGTATGAATATAAAATGGTTTTACATACACCTCTTTTCCTTTAGCTTATGTATTTAATTTCTTTGGTATATTATTTATTACCCTCTTTTTTGTACTCTACACAAGTTGCTTACTCCAAAAGAAAACTGTGTGATGTCTATGTGCATTTTAGAATATGAATATTTCTTTGTCTTTTCTTTTTTTCCCCTTTGCTTCTCCGTATATTCTTTTCATATAAACACAGCTACAGTAAAATGTTCCATATATAAAACAATATTTTAATTGCCTTACATTTTTATTGCCTTATGCAGTTATGGAGCAGGATCTAAGAAGTGTGTCTACTTATATAACCTTGTAGGGACCATACTTTCTCAAATGATATGCAGCTGCTGTCCATAAGTAACATATTGTGAAATTTATGATCCAGCAAATCTTTGACATCACAGGGAAATCTGGAATCCTCTTATTTGTTTACCAACTACTTCCTTCGAAGGAAAAGATGCCCCTTTTACTCTTGAATATAATAAAACTTCAAGCATACCATGTGAGGCACAATATGGTCGATCCAATTCTGAACCAAACTTGAAGAATGCAATTTAATCATATAAAGGATCTAGTACTTTATCCTACTAATAAAGGACTGTCAAAGACTTACCCATCTGATTTCTTTTTCAGCTGTGGAGAAATTCTTTGCAGGTGGTTGTGCCCCAGGTGTCAAAAATGCACCAAAACTGTGCCGTGCTTGCCGTGGAAACTGTGACTGGAATGATCCTTTTGTTGGATATTCAGGAGCCTATCAGTAAGTGACACATGCTTTTCCCCATAAGCCACAATAAGCTTTTATCACGCTTCTATAACTACATCCGAAATATATTTTATAAGGGAACATGCCCTCCAATTAAGTTCAACTTTTTAAAATTCACATTCTATTCACATAGAATAAAAGATTTTTTTAATAGAATAAAAGACAATTTGAAAGAAAAAAGAAAGAAAAAGAAAATGAAATAAGAAAGTACAGAAATGAAAAAGAAAGAAAAAAAATTAAAGTTAAATATGTGAACGACTTCTGACCTTTATGTCAGATAATTACAATTTTCTTGTTCCACTTCCCTCTTAGATGGTATGCAAATTCCTTTAGCATTCGTACACAGGTATTCCTCAATGTATGACCACAATTTAACCAAAAGTAAGCAATGGAAATTGTTAAGAGAATTTTGCCTCATTTTACAACCCTTCTTGCCACAATCATTAAGTGAATTGCTGCAGTTGTTAAGCCTGTAACATGTTTGTTAACTGGATCTGGCTTTTCCAATGACTTTGCTTGTCAGTAGGTTGCAAAAAGTGATCACATGAACCTGGGACACTGGAAATGTCATAATTACATGCCAGTTGCCAAGCATCTGAATTTGATCATGTGATCATGGGAATGCAGCAATGGTCATGTGAAAAACAGTCATAAGTCACTTTTTTCAGTGCTGTTGTAACTTCAAATGGATACTAAGCAAATGATTGTAATCAAGGAATACTTTCCTGTTAAGTCCTCAGACTTCCGACCTGGGCTAAGCCGAGTTTCACTGATTGGTTCCAGCTAAACGTAGCCGCGGATTGGCTGGCCACCCGATAGCGATTTTACAAATAGCCGTCAGACGGCCTCTTGTGCGTCTGTCGTAGTTCAATGCTAGCTTGTTAATAAATGGTTCAACTTGGTGTCTGGTGTTACCTCGGCTTAGCCCAGGTTGGAAGTCCGAGGACTTAACACCTCCCCCTCCAACACTGAAAAATCTCCAGTTGCTCTTAGCTCCCATTGGGAACTGAATTCTGTGAGATTTGCACACAGACCAAAAGAACTGCTGAATTCACTGTGCTGCTTTGCATAATGAACACAGAAATGTCACTTAAGGCTAGAAGAATCAAAGCACTTTTAAAGAAATTTTTAAAAAACTGTGGTTGAATAGCTCAGCCAGCTGCTCATCTTGTCACTCCTCCTATGATAGCTCCGCAGTGCTCGACCTCGCCACTCCTGGCTCAGCGCTTCCGGCAACCTCTGGATATTCCTCCATGTCCCCCGCACAATGCCTCTAGACCCAGCTCTTCCTCATCTGACCTAGCATCCAGAGACTTGTCCAGGGAAGTGCCCAGGACAGCCATTACTCATTAGTCAATGGGGAAGCCAGAGTCACTTAACAACTATGTTACTAATTTAACAACTGCAGTGATTCACTTAACTACTGTGACAGGAAAGGTTGTAAAATGGGGGGCAAAACTCACTGTCTCGCTTAGCAACAGAAATTTTCACCTCAATTGTCGTCATAAATTAAGGACTAATTGTAGCAAGATTAGTTACAATTCAGTAGTTCATTTCTTATCTTATTTACCAAAGGTTTCAGGATCTTCAACTAGGTAGAGTTCTGGTTTTCACTGATGGCAAAATGTTTTGTCCAAGAGCCTAAAGAACTGCTGCCAGTCTGTTTGAACGATATTGGGCTAAAAATGGACAAATTACTTAACCAGAGAGACATGAGTTGTCTTGCCTTAATTGTTCTTCCATATTCTCACTATTCATTCCCTGTAAAAGTTCTCTATTCAGTTCACATTTATTTATTTTCTTGGTAAGAAACAATAATTAACCTATGGTATCTGCAGTGCTAGTTTGAGGATATGTGGTGCCCCTAGGTCATATTGACTGATGGTGCTACCTCCCATCAATGTACAGATTTGTATTTTTAGAATTGCCTCTGTTTTTGGAATAAGAGTAGTATTGGTGCACCCTAAATTTTGGTGCCACAAGCCAGTGCTTCATTGGCTTTGGATAGCCATATTCGGGCAGTTTGCGTAGATGGTTTCTATTCAGTTGAAAAAGCAGAAATGTTGGTGATAGCATCATACAATATGCAATAAATATAATACTTAACCACCACCCCTTCCTAATATTTTATCCTTTTTTTCATAAGGTGCCTGAAATCTGGAGCTGGACATGTGGCTTTTGTGAATGAGGCAGTCGTATTAGGTATGAATCTGGGAAAATGCTAATCTGTAAATTGAAATACCAAAAAGTGCTTAAACCTATGATTATTTGCAGAGGCGTTTCATTTTATCAAGTACTCATCTATTGGGTCCTCAACACCAGTTTTCTAGTGGGGTTCCAGAGCAAGCTTGAGGTGTACTTATGCTTACCTATTTTTGGAGATCTGTGAAATCTATACAAATAATAGCTCTGTACATGCTTTTAAGCGAAGTGTACCAAGCACATTAAATGTGGAAATTTCCCAAACAACAGTCTTACAAGAGTATGTAACAAACTGATTTCGAAACAGGAATTTCAAAACCTGTTTATGATATTGTATGATGGCCTGCAATTGAGAAAAAAAATGGTATTGCATTAAATATGCAAGAGAGGCAGGGACCGTTCAAGTCACCTGTCCTAGGAGATTGAGTGAACCCGGTGGAATTCCAGAGAGAGCTTGGAGGTTTCCTGATGGGCAGTTCAGCTGAGACCCTAGTTGCTGCCTGAAGCAGACAGTTGTCAGTTTGTTTTCTTACATACACTCACTGTTGCCTTTATTCTTCACAGCTGACAGTGCAGAAGAAAGAAGCAAGTATGAATTACTTTGTCTTGATGGCACCAGAAAGCCTATTGAAGAATATGAATCCTGTCACTGGGCTAGAGTGTCAGCTCATGCTGTGGTAGCACGACCTGATGATTCGGCAGTTAAAATCTGGAAACTCCTTTCCTATGCACTGGTATTTATCAAGTTTTTCTTTTTTTTATAAAACAGATTAAAAATAAATATCACAAACATCTCAATTCAAATTTAATGAAGTACTAAAAGAAGAAGAAGAAGATGAAGTACTAAAAGTAGGAAAATGCTAACTTGAAAAGGAAATGCCACAAATAAAGCTGTTTTGACTGATTTGTATACTACAAAGTTCATTTTAAAAAGAACAAAGAAATATTCATTTACATTGTTCCTGACCTGGTATTGTGACACAGATAGAAAACATAAGTTCTTTTGGCTGACAGCACTGTGCCACTTGGGCAATGGTTCATAATTTTCATATAATTGAAATTTTGCCTGACCCATTAGTAAAAATATTAATGAGATCATTGTGATAGTTTCATGAAGGAACTCATATTTTACGTTGCTACACGCAAAGAAATCACCCAAATAGACAATGAGTTTAAATTTTTGCTCTTCATACTAAAGGCTAAAAACAACAATTTTGCCACTACCCTTTAAAGGGAAAGGCAATAAACTGCTGCCAAGTCAAAATTATGCTCAAATTCCCAAGCAGATTTACCCAAAGAAGTCTGAATGTTTTAAAGGTTTCAGATAAAGGACAGTGCATGGATTCCATTTGCTTTTTGTAAATGAATTAAATTGTGAGAAAATATGGAAGAGTTACAGGTGAAAGTTTTCATCATCTGAACTCCTCTCTCCCATAACATTTCATGAATAAGACAGAGTCATATTTGAACAATAATAGTATTGTGTGGAGGATTGTTCAGATAAATTGAAGGTGGTAAATAATTGAAACATTAAAGCTACCAAGGAAAGAGATATTGGAAAATAAAATGGAGGAAGAAAAAATCAATTGATATTTTTGACTCCTGATAGTGTTTCCTGGTCTTTCCTTTATTCATTTGAATGAAGAGAATTGGAACAGAACCATATGCTAGGAAAGAGGGGTAGGTGACTCACAGAATATTTTGGTTAAGATAAAGCCAAAATTGCTACTATTATCTTTCCTGTTTCAAATTTCAGGCTCTAGTTTAGAAAAAAAAAGTTCTGAATTTAATTCTGAGTTTGTTCACATTGCAGTAGTCTTTTCCCAAACTTCCTATCTGCAACATAGCTCCTGCATTTTTCATGCAGTTTCATTATTCAAGATTCTTTGTTCTTCCTAATTTCTCTCTGTTCTCTCAAAGGGTGGGAGAGGCCTTGCTCACAGTCACTCATGCCCTTGTGATCCCCAATAATGGACTACTGTAATGCACTTTATGTGGGGCTGAGCTTGAAGAGTATTTGAAAGCTTTAACTGGTGCAAAATATGGCGATGAAGACAGTTAGTGGTATCAGTTACTTGGCACATGTAACACCAGTACTCCGTAAACCACATTGGCATCTGATACATTTTTGCGTGAAATTCAAAGTGCTGGTTATCAATTTAAAATCCTTTGTGACTTTGGGCTGAGCTATATGCAGTACCATCTTTCCCCAATTGTCTCTGTCAGTCCTATATGATTTGACAGAAAGAGTACGCTTCGAGTGCTATGAGATAGGAAGTGTTGTCTGGCATCTGTCCTTTAGCGCATCATCACCTCTGAGATTAGATCGACCTGTTGATATTTCTTGAGGTCTTGAAAACTTGCCTTTGTGCTTGAGTCTGGGGCACTGAGTGTGGATTAAAGTCCATCTCCTGGTTTTATGGATGAAGTTGGATCATGCCCAGCTGCTATGGGTTTTTTATTTTGTTTTTATAGTATGTATTCTGTGTTTTTGTTTTATTGCAAGTCATGTAATAGTGAGACGGACAGCTATACAGATTGAATAAATAAAATAAATATTCCATTAATTTTCATATTCCATCTCATCTCATTCTTCTTCCATTCATTTTTCTCTTATTTTAGGAACAGATGAAGCAAAAGCAACCAAGATGCCAACTTTTTAAATCTTCTCAGGACTCTGGCAAAGATCTCCTGTTTAAGGATAGCGCAGTTGGTCTCACTCAAGTGCCTAAACAAGCAGATGCTGAACTTTACCTAGGTCCTAAGTACTGTGCTGCAATACAGGCTCTCAAAAGAGGTAAACAGGGCAGGACTTGTTATGCATTATGAAGTCACAGTGATGAATACCAGGCATTGAAAATAAGGCATTAGAAAACTGTTAAAAAATAATAATTGGTTCACTTGCTATCAGCAATACAAGCTTAATTGCAGTTCAGTCTGTTGACTGCTTCTAAAATCTCTGTGATGGGAAAAATGTCAAACTTTTGTCAAAGTAGAAACTTTTATGCTTTGGCTACACCCATGTTATAACAGGATTAGTTCCAACTTGTTTGTGGCTAAGACTCATATTTTACTCTGTTTGGCTAGCTGAGCACTGAAGTAATAAAAAGGGTAATAATAGCAAACCATAAGCAATAGGATGGGGGAGCTGGGTCAGAACATCTACACCAGTGTTTCTCAACCTTGGCGACTTTAAGTCCTGTGGACTTCAACTCCCAGAATCCCCCAGCCAGCGTAGCCAGTGTAGATGTTCTGACCCAGCTCCCAAACACGACAAACTCCCTGAAGTTAAAGATTCCTTTATTAGGAGTGCCGGCAGCCCTGGCAAAAAGTTTCCCTCTCAATGCAGTCCGTCCCTCTGTGGCGAGTTGATGTGGTGAATTGGCTGCAGGAAGTTGCTCCATTCCACCCTCTTTGAGTCTAGAATATAAAGATGGTACACTGAAGCTTACAGTGGACATTGGTGGTCTCTGTTTACCAGCAATTTCAGCAGTTTGCAATATTCTGAGGAATCTGAATACTTGGTTAACCGAGGTATTTCTTGTCCTTTAGAGAGATCTGATCCAGAGCCTGATACCACAGAAAGAATTGTGTGGTGTGCAGTGGGCAAGGCTGAAAAGAATAAATGTGATATGTGGAGTGCACAGAGCAATGGTGCCGTTGAATGTGCTGTTGCAGACAAAACAGAAGATTGCCTTATCAAGATTATAGTAAGTGTTTAAAGTTTCCACATACCTTTTCACATGAAAATAGTGACCAAGTCCAGGCACTTTAGTTGAAAAAATATTTAAAAAAACCAGGATACTAGGTGCCATCCATGAAAAAGACACTAGTAAAATAAACAAGAAGTTTGTGATTTTGCTAGTACATGTTAATTGAATATATCCATGTTATGAGTCTTTCATACTGGGCAATAGCCTCTACAACAATGCACTGAGTGCGTAGTGTGGTGCTTCCCATCCCTATTTTTCTAAGCTGGGAATGATTGAAATAGTTAAAAAGTACCAGTGTGAGGACAGCTGATGCTTCTGTTCATGATTTACCTCTGCACCTATTGGGATATCTCTACCCTAAATACCAGTGCCATTTTTTCCCCAGGGAACATATTCAGTGGTCTGTTTAACTTTTATTTCCTCCATTTGAAGCATCTCTCCATTATTTTTCTCCCCTTATTTTATTTTTACTGGAATTGTAACCTGTCCTCTTTGTATTTTATTTCTTCAGTGATATCAGTTGGTCCCTAAGATATTTAAATCCCAAAGTGAACATAAGATATCCTTCCATAGCATGAGACAGTACATCCCTTTATTGTTATTCAGTTAGGTCAATATTCTTGGTATTATTTCTTCCACTATGTTCTGTTTGGAAATTTAGGCATTTCTATAGCTTGAGTTCTATGGATTAGATCCTGAAAATGTTGGATTTACCTTGACTCTTCTGTCGTAACCTCTCTCTACTCTTTTGGAGAAAAATGTAAGGGGACTGCTATAGTTCTACAAACCCGAAAACCCAACAGCAGGAAACAAGATGATGATGATTCATTTTTTCCTTCTCCTAGTTTTAAAAATATAGAAATTGCAATAGGCAGAGCTGAGTGCACACTTGCTTAATACTGCCCTGTCAAATACACCTTTTGATAAGATACTTGTTTCCCTGCCAATGACTTTCAGTTTTGTTCCATCTGTGGTCAATCACCTCTCTGTCCCATAGAGTGTGCTCAGACAAAACTGGTTATTCAAAATATTGGTGGAATCCCCCCCCCCAACAATGTAAACCTGAGGATCCCTGCTGAGCTTGAATGATTCATTTTAACCATGTAAAGACACATATTAGGAAATGTGTTTGCTGATAGAAAATACATTGGTCTTTGCAGAAAAGAGAAGCTGATGCCATTACCTTGGATGGAGGACATATCTACACTGCAGGAAAATGTGGCCTTGTCCCAATATTGACAGAAATCCCTCGTAAGTATGAACTCAGTAGATCAGTAGCTGTTGTAAGCACATAAGAAGTGACCTGCTATATAGGACTCTGGCTCATTTATTCCAGTAGATCGGGGTGTCAAATTTGATTTCATTAAGGGCCGCATCAGGGTTGTGTTTGACCTTGGAGGGCTGGGGTGAACGTGGCGAGGGTGGGCATGGCCAGCTCAACATCACTCATGTCGGGGGTGCCTGTGATGGCCCAAGCACTCTGCCAGCGAAAACAGGCTCCCAAGCGCTGCTTTCGGCTGTGACAGCTTTGTGCAATCCTCTGCCAGTGAAAACTGAGCTCGGGAGGGCCCTCCCAAGCTCCATTTTTGCTTGCAGAGGCACCGGAGACCGGTCCTTTGCTGTTTCCAGGGTGCCCCCACAGGCCAGATCTAAGCAGCCCATGGGCTAGATCCTGTCCCCGGACCTTGAGTTTGACACCCCTGCAGTAGATTGTCTCCTAGCAGTCATCCAACTGCATAACAGAGTCTCCCAGCAGATAGTCTTCAGAAATAATCTCCCTGTCATCAAAAGTATATCCACAATTATGTAAATGAAAATGACTTCTAACTCTGCGCTTTAAATTAAGAAAAACTTAAGTGTTCTGGCATCTGATCTGAAGGGAGAAAAATCTGTTTCAAGCCACCTCATTCCTCACTACTCTACTTGGATCATAGCTGAAGCATGATTTTTCCTCCTTTTCATTATCATGCTCACCAAGTGATCTAATACTTTTATCTCATTCCCAAAGAGCAATATGCATGGCCATTGCAAAATTGTAAGGGGGTGGATAGAAATTGAGTCCATCTTTGTGTTCACCAGTGTCATCAGTCCTGGATCATACATATTATGTCTTGAGTTCAGTTATCTTGCACTCCATAATAGTGTCCTTTATTTTGCCAATATGCTTGACATTATCTGTTTTTAGGTCTATGTGTACAAGATACCTCCCCTGTAGTCCAAAGGTAGATGAAAATTGAATGTGCTTGAGCTTGAAGTGAGATCTTCATATCCTATTTTTATTTTTATTTCTTCCAGGTGAAGAGTCTGCTGCCTGCATCGATCCCACGAAAGGTGTAACAGGTAGGTAATTATGGTGAACATATTGCCACTTAAGAGATCTGCAAGCATCTACACTTTTGTCAATTTATATGTATATAAGTATAATCTTTATTTGTCATTGTTCTTAAATACAACAAAATTGGTTAAAACTTGGTCAAATCATTCTGTATCTATCTTCCTAATCCGCTGACGAAAATTCCTCTTTTTGCACAAAATACAGATAGTCCTCAACTTATGACCACAGCTGAGCCCAAAATTTCTGTTGCTGAGACAGTTGTTTTTTGCCCCATTTTATGACCTTTCCTGCTGCAGTTGTTAAGTGAATCACTGCAGTTGTTAAGTTAGTAACATGGTTGCTAAATGAATCTGGCTTCCCCATTGACTTTGCTTGTCAGAAGGTTGCAAAAGGGGATAACGTGTTCTAAGGACACTGCAACTGTCATAAACATGAGTCAGTTGCCAAGCATCTAAGTTTTGATCTTGTGACAATGGAGATGCCTCAACGGTCGTATGTGTGAAATACAGCCATATCCCACTTTCTTCAGTGCCATTTTAACTTTGAATGGTGACTAAATGAATCCTATACTTAGGATTCATATATGTAAGTGAACTCTTTTCTCTTTAAATGTTTGCAAAAGATGTGAAGGAGTTACTGGACCATGCCTCCCTTCTGTTGAATTGTCAGTGGAGAAATGTTGCGTCTGCTTCTTATTTTTCAGCTAAAGGTTACACTGCTGTAGCTGTTGCTAAGAAAAGTGACAGTGAGATCAACTGGACCAATCTGAGAGGAAAGACCTCCTGTCATACTGGTGTTGGTAGAACTGCTGGCTGGAATATTCCCATGGGTCTCATTAACATTCTACATAATCTTAATTGTAGCCTTGGTGAGTGGCTTTATTTCCATTTGGTTGCTTATGCTTTTTATACTACTACCTCAGCCATCTTGTAAAACAGTGTTTCTAAACCATGCTGCCTGAGGAATTCTGGAATGGAAGTCCACGCATCATAAAACTGCTAAAGTTCAGAAACACTGCAGTAAAGAAACCGGTGCTTCTAGGACAACAGCTTCTGTGGTTCCAAAGGGTTACCAAAGGATTATGCATTAATTGTGTCCTCCCCACCCCATAAGTATTTTGCATGGAAAAAGAAGAAAGAAAAAAGTGATTGGCTATAAATGGAAACTATTTCTAGTTGTTATGTTTCAGAGACTATCACTACTTTTTTCTTCCTTAGTTTTTTTTTTTTTTAATAAAGTAACATAAACATTAGGGGCATCAAATTGTTTGATCTAAAATGTCTTGAGCACATTTTTGGAGAAATTTCTTAATTTTGAGCTTCAGACTCTCCCCAAAGTACTCAAAACAGGACATTTTGCACTAGAGATTTAGTGAACCTTTATTAAAAACTCACACTCAAAATGTTTTTAAATAAGGCATTGTGCATGCCCTGCCTCTAGTTAAAATGCTTCTTAAGATATGTATATGTCAGTCCTTAAAATAGCATTCTGCTAAGATAATATAGAAGTGCAAAGGAATTTTGCAACATTAGATTACTGCATTGAAATTTATGGAATAAATGGAATACCAGAAAGCAAATGAACAGTATGAAAGCTATTCCTAACTCAATTTTTCAATTTTTATTTATCTTATCACCTCTGCAACTGATCCTCTTTATTGGAGCTGATCCTTCTTTGAAAATGATTTGTATCAAGTACCAGCACAGTTTTTTTTCTGATTAATCTAATATGACTGAGAACAAATTCTGTGTATTCATATCAGTTCACCTTGAGAACCTCTGCTGTTGGTATTTCCTGAATTTATAATGTGATAATCAGTTACATATTTTGAAAGGACAGAATTCTAAAGTTGTCATTTTTAAGCTGGCCACGCTTCCCAATACTAATATTAAGGTTTTGAAGATCTAGCTGTCAATACTTAGCTTTATTATAATTACAGGATTGCTAGAGTTAGATCCCCCCAATTTGATGCACTTATCATGCTTTCTGGGGTCTGTGCAAACTGAAATCCAACATATCAGATAGACCAGTGGTCCCCAACCTTTTTATCGCCGCGGACCAGTCAGCCTTTGATAATTTTACCGTGGCCCGCTGAGCGCGCGCAGGGGTGGGGGGGCGTTGTTCGCGACCCTGCGCCCCTGCCTGCCCACCCCCTCCGCCCACAGGGCTCCCGCGAAGCGGTTCTGGGCACTAGCCCAGAGGGCGGTCATTGGTCGGCGTCCTTCAGAGGTGCGGGGAAAGGTGCAAGAGCCTGTTCAGGGTGTCCAAGTTCCGGCACGCCGAGGCCAAAGTGGCCCGCAAGGAGGTGGGTGGGCGGGCGTGGTCGTCAGCCGTGCTTACCTCCGGATCGTCTCCACGGTGAACCGCCGCCCCCACCTGCCGGGACGGGCGGCGGTTCCCTCCTCGCCCCCTCCCCACGGTGGGCTCCATGGGGAGGAAGGGAGCGGCTCTGCCCTCGGCCTCTCGGCGATCCCACTGAAGAGGAACGCCGGCGCTTCCGGAGGCCCGCCCGGCTGCCGGCTGAGCCGTGCTCGCGTGGGCGCCTCCCGAGACACGGTCAGGCCTTGCCCAGGGGAGCCGCGGCCGCCCTCCCGGCTACTTCTTGGCCGCGGGGCAGCTCCAACGAACCAAAGGGAAGTCGCCGGGACTGCATCCGGGGAAGCCTCGCCCTCGCATCCGGGGAAGCCTCGCCCTGCAAATTAGCCGGTCGGGGGGCGAGCAAGGCGGCTTCCCCAAGAGCCCCTCGCTGCGATGAGGCTGGCTGGGCTGGGACCATATGCCCGCTGCCAACTGGGCTGGGGCCACTCGGCAGGTGCCTTGTCGCTTTCGCTGCAGCTGGAAAGCGGAGCTGCCGGGGTTCGCAGGCCATGCAGCAGCGGGGGATGCGCCGAGCATCGCATGTGGCGAAGCCGGAGCCCTGGCTAGGGAGGGCGGGTTAGCCCTCCTCTCGGCGCCGGAAAAAGCTTCGAAGAGCCTCTTCAAGCGGAGCCGCCTTGGCCGCTGAAGCTTCTGGCTGCAGAGGAAGCGCCCGAAGGGCTGTTTCTGCGAGGCTCCCGTTCTCTGCATTGACGCCTGTTTTGTTCTCGGGGCTTCCGTTTCCCCGCAGCGGGGCCGCCTGGGACAGCGAACACCCGGCTTCCGCGGCCCGGTGCCAGGTACTCCACGGCCCGGCACCGGTCCGCGGACCGGGGGTTGGGGACCGATAGACAACCAATTAGAGTATGTTATGTTATAAGAATATAAACAAAAGTATTGAAATGTTTCTTCTCTGATCCCATGCTAGATACATTCTTCAGTGGAAGCTGTGCGCCAGGTTCACCTCTTGAGTCTTCATTGTGCAGACTGTGCAAAGGCAGCGGTGATGAAGGTGGCCTGTCTGAAAAATACAAATGTAAACCTAACAGCAATGAAATATACTATGGGTATGCAGGTGCTCTTCGGTAGGTTGCTGTTCCTTGGAATATGATAGATAAATGAGAAGACACTTGTTGATCATTCCTCATTTTCCACCTCCATTTCAGGATTCATTCCTGTAGATGTTAGCCTATAATAAAATTCATGTGTTATATGTCTTCTTAGGCTCTAGAAATAGTGCAGAGAAGAGCAACAAAGATGATTAGGGGCCTGGAGGCATATAAAGAACAGTTTCTGGACTTGGGTATTTCTAAGGACTAGAGGTGACATGCTAGCAGTGTTCCAGTATCTAAAGGGTTGCCACAAAGAAGAGGGGGTCAACCTATTCTCCAAATCACCTGAAGGCAGGACAAGAAGCAATGAATGGAAACTAATCAAGGAAAGAAACTAATCAACCAACCTAGAATTAAGGAGAAAGTTCCTGATAGTTAGAACAATTAATCAGTGGAACAACTTGCCTCCAGAAGTTGTGAATGCTCCAATACTGGAAGTTTTTAAGAAGATATTGGAGAAGCATTGGTCTGAAATGAGATAGGATTTACTGTCTGAACAGGGGAAGACCTCTAAGGTTGCTTCCAACTCTGTTATTCTGTTATTCTCTTACATATTTGTGGGAATTAAAAATCCCCACAAATCATCTATCTAATCAACCAAGATAGTGAATACAAATGAGTAAACTATCAGAACAAATAGCTTCAGATGGCTCATACAAGTCAGCATACTGGAGGGGAAGAAAATGTAACATGTGACTGTGAGGTGATCTAGGAAGAGCTTGTCTAGAGCAGTGTTTTTCAACCACTGTGCTGCGGCACACTAGTGTGCCGTGACATAGTGTAAGGTGTGCCGTGGGAAAATTACTTTATATATAGTCAATATAGGCACAGAGTTAAATTTTTTTAACATTTTCTAATGGTGGTGTGCCTCTTGATTTTTTTCATGAAAAAAGTGTGCCTTTGCACAAAAAAGGTTGAAAAACACTGGTCTAGAGGTTTCAGAATTACCAAAGCATTTCCTGAATCCTTCCATGGGAAATCTTATAGGGCATCAATTCTAAACAATAGTGAATATTGCCTTAATTTGTCACTCTACCACCCAATTTTAAAAATATTCCTTCTTTTATTTTATTTTATTATTATGGGGAAATGAAACTGCTAAAACAATAATTGGTCTGAAATGGTATATTATTTTAAATAATGCCCAGGGCTGAGAATCCAGTGAAGATACAAGATTCTGTAGTGTGGTTTCGAAGCAAATTTCTGTTTACTGGAATCTTCCTTTAAATTTGATTGTGATCAGTCAGTGGAGGCTCTGCACAGGGTCATATGAACATTCTTATTATAATTTTTTTATTGTTATTACAACTATTGTAACACACACACACACACCCAGCAAAGCCTTGATACTGAAGCTAGATTGGAAGTCCTCTTTAGATGCAATTACTACCCCACCTAGTGGTATAATGATCACTATTATTCCACAATATAAGCATGTTATTCTGTCTTCATATGTAGCTGTTAAAAGATTTTATGTTTTATATTAACATGCAAAAAGTAATTCCAATCAAATTAATGTACTATAATAAAGTGGGCAGAACCTTTTCAGTTCACATCTATTTATAATTCTTCTTAATCCCAAATTAAACAGAGCAGGACTATTTGTTTTTAATTATTTTTGAATAATTTTTCAGATGACAAACTATGCAAGGCAAGGAGTGAAATGTGCCACTTACTCTTTTCTTTGCTTGTATTTTTCAGATGCTTGATTGAAGCAGGACAGGTAGCTTTTGTTAAACACACCACCATCACTGATGTCACAGAAGGTATGGAATCATACAAATAAATATATAACTGTTGATCATCTTATTTATGATAGTTGAGAAATAGTAGACTGATGAAGATTGTCAGGCATAATCCAAAGAATGGTAATAATAATATCAACAACATATATTTTAAGAAGATACTTGGTTGATACCTAAGACACTGGCAACAACCCGTATCAACCATTAGCACCAATCAATGGTATTTGTGACACATTTTTAAATGTTCAGTTGACTTTCATGTTTAATGAATAAATTTAATAATAATAATAATAATAATAATAATAATAATAATAATAATGGGATTTCCGTATACAAACGGACAAAATACTGGCGCATAATACACCAGACATCACACTGGTTGAGAAAAATAAGGTCACAATCATAGACATCGCAATACCAGGTGATAGCAGGGTCGCCGAGAAGGAACATGAAAAAATCACGAAATCCCAGGACTTAAAAATCAAAATTCAATGACTATGGCACAAACCAGCAGTGGTAATTCCAGTGGTAATTGGCACACTGGGTGCTATTCCAAAAGCACTGGAATTACATTTAAAACAGTTAAAAATTGACAAAATCACCATCAGTCAAATGCAAAAAGCCGCACTGCTTGGATCTGCACGCATATTACGAAAATACGTTACGACGTCCTAGGCCCCTGGGTGGGGCCCGACTAGTAACCAATGCCAAATCCGGCGAAACAACTGGCCGCTGTGATACAATTGTATAATAATAATAATAATAATAATAATAATAATAATAATAATAATAGTAATAGTAATAGTTGTAATATAATGATAATGTTTATAAGATAAATAAACTATGGTCCAGAATCACGTTGCATTAGAAAGCATCATCCAGTAGAATAAGAAGTACTGGAAAACTCATTTTGTGCTGGAGTTGTATCAGACAAAGTTGAATACATCTAGTGAAGTCAAAATGCAGAATACTAAGGTTGGCCAAGTAATTCTGGGACATTCAGGCAGAAAATCCAAGCATCTGTGTTTTTGGAAACCTCAGAGCAGCACAGAAAAAAGAAAGACCTTGCATTGCTACATGCCTCAACTACTTTGTCTCCCCTCAGATTTTCAGTTTGAAGGATCAGATTAATTTTAATAAGTTCATGGAAAAGAAAATAGGACAGGTAGCCTTTGCTTAGTAACCACATGTTCAGCAACTGTTTGGTGATGAGGGAGCTTCAAATATTAGCCTCAAAGTCCTCACAGTCATGTTTTCATAATTCAGGTGCTTGGCAAACTGCTCATGCATATAACAGTTAAAAGTGCTCAACTATAGTCACATGATCACTATTTGTGGCTTTCCCTGCTGGCTTCCCACAAAGAAAAGTCAATGCGGAAGCTGGCAAGAAGTCACTAGTCACTCCTGCAGTTGCTCTCACTCTGCCTTTCTTTTCTTCTAAGGAACTCCTAGTGTTCCTTAGAACCATGGGGATCTCTATTCCATAATATGAGCTTACCCACCTGCTCTTTGTAGTGTGCATCTGCCCATACCACCCACTTGCATTCCATGGTGGCTACTAACCCACCAGCACCTTGTAACATCTTCCACCCTGCCCGGATTCCATAGGGCATGTCCATAGCACTTGCCATTGGCCCATCTGCATTCTGCAGCATGCAGCCACCCCTCTGCCAACATTCTGTAGTGCCTACCCATCCATTTGCCTGCATACTAGATTTCTTGCCTGCATATGTGTATGTCTGTCTCTCTGTGTGTGTATGTATGTATTGTTATTTCCATGTATGATATGCCATATGCTAAATAAATAATAAATAAAAGTGAACATGCTGACAAAATGTCATGTATATGCACCACTCCAAATAACTTTAAAACTACTACATTGTCATATAGACTGTATTGCCAGTGAGATAAGAAATGGCACGGGGAGCAGCTGGCAAAGTCCTATCCCCCCTTTCCATGGAGTAGGGCTAATAAGGCAAGTATATGCACAGTGATGCAGGGAGTCCTTATTCTTGTTAATAATTTTAATCATTTTTTAAATAGGAGAGAACAGACCTGCTTGGGCAAGTGGTTTTTCTCCTTCCGATTTTGTTCTTCTGAACAAAAATGGTGAGCGTTGTCGTTATAATGAGTATAGCACATGTGGTTTGGCCCAAGTTTGCAATCATGCAGTGGTGACAACTCCTGAACGAGCAGAAGTGGTTAAAAAGGTGGCACTTGAGCAACAGGTAAGCTCTGAATTGAGGCTGTTATGTTTAATAGTAAAATTATATAACATATACACATTGGAGATGTGCATCAGCTCTGATAGACAGAACTGGCCAACTCACTGTAGCAATTTGCCATGGCCAAGTCGTTGTGGGATAACTTGCCATGGGCAATTCGCCACAGGACAACTTGCCATGGGACAATTCAACAATTCAACTTAGTTATTTAAAAAAATAAAAAAATGATTTCAATTTTTGTCAATCACATATTCATTTTGTCCCTCGTTTTGCATTCTTAACTTAATTATTCTAGTCCACCATTTTTTGATATTAGTATAACTCTTGTCTCATGGCGAGTTGGCCCTGTAGTGAGTTGGCTGTGATGTGATGGCTGCGAGAAGCATCTACCAGTATAATATTCCAATAATAACATCCTTCAGAAATGACAGACACAAATAAAAAGAAAACATAGTTCCAAATACAAGAAATGTTATGCATTTACTGAAAACTACTGTATTTATTAAATATTATGATAACTACTAAAATCCTGCTTTTGTTGATTTTTACAGAAACTATTTGGATCGCAGGGAAGTCAGAAAGATGTCTTCTCATTATTCCAATCTGAAGCCAAAGATAGCTTGTTCAAAGATGGCACAGAATGCTTAGCTGTTCCAAATGAAAATAACTTTGAGCAATATCTTGGGCCGGAATATCTGCAGTCTCTTGAAGGATTCACTAAATGTTCATCTTCAGGTAACAATCTTAGATTAAGATGAATGGCATTCATCCATTTCAGTAGTAGAAATTTCATTTCAAGCTGGTTATAAATGTAACTCTAACAGAATATAAAACAAAATGCAGGAGGCCATCTCCAGACATTGCTAGTGTCAACTCACAAAGCATCCCTGGCCTGCTCTTGAGTTGCCATAGGCAGGGGTGATGGGAAAACAAACTTTGCAGCTGCAGTGAGGCAGTATGTCAGTCAAAACAAAAGCACATCCCAACCATATTTCTGTCAAGGCCGTCTCCACGGTTACCCACAGTAACTAACACTGTACCTTGTTTTGGCAACGTTTATGTTTCCTGTCACAAACAATATAGTTTTATACTACTAGCTCAGTCTAGAGGTTAAGGCTCCAGGCTAAAAACCAGGAAACCATGAATTTTACTTACACCTTAGGCATGAAGCCAGCTGGGTGACCTTGGACCAATTCTCTCTCAACCCCAGGAAGAAGGTAATGGCAAGCCATGTCTGAAAATCTTGCCAAGAAAATTGTAGGAACTAGTCCAGGCAGTTTCCAGAAGTCAAGAATAACTTCAAGGCGTGCGTGCGCACGCGCGCACACACGCACACACACACACAGTCACTCACTCACTCACACACACACACACACACACACATAATTGTAATTTAATGTAAAAGCTAAAAATGCAAATGAATAACACAAAATAACATTAATTATAATTTACATGCAGTCTATCAGGCAGCTCAGACTAGATTTGGAACTTTTGACTATCTGATCTTCCATAAACATCTAGGCTTATAAAAATATTATAATATACTATATTTCCAAACAGTGCAATTTTTAGCAGTTGATGACTTGATAATTTGTCCAGCCTATTCTGTCCAAATGCTTTCCCAGGTTTTTTTGTATGGCACCAAATACACCAAATGTTGTTACTCTATAGGTCCAGAGCGTCTGTAAGTTTATTGACAATTCATTTTGCAAATTGATTAAGTCAAGAGGTTATATTGGGATTTGTGACTTCTAGTTCTGCCTTAGGCATGATATAGCTGGGTGACTTTGGGTCAGTTGCTCTTTCTTAGCCCAACTGACTTCACAGGGTTGTTGTGGGGAAAATAGGAGAAGTGAGGAATATTACATATAGCAATAGCAATAGTAGTTAGACTTATATACCGCTTCATAGGGCTTTCAGCCCTCTCTAAGCGGTTTACAGAGTCAGCATATTGCCCCCAACAATCCGGGTCCTCATTTTACCCACCTCAGAAGGATGAAAGGCTGAGTCAAACTTGAGCCAGTGAGATTTGAACAGCCGAACTGCAGAACTGCAGTCAGCTGAAGTAGCCTGCAGTGCTGCATTTAACCACTGCGCCACCTCGGCTCTACATATGTTCACTGCCTTGTGAATTATAAAGTTCTGTAATAAAGGCAGGCTGAAAAGCCAACAAATAAATACCTTCACTATCATTTGAATATGTTTCCTCTATTTTTAAAGATATTTTTTTTAAAAATGCTTATAACACCATTGTACTAGAATTTCTTGATATAAAGCACATTCAAAGGATGAGATAACTTGACAAAGAGAAAATTAAATATTAGTTGCAATAGGCTATATTGAAAAGATATTTTAAATGTATGGCAAATGGTTCCGTAGAAAAATATATCAGAGCTCTGGGCATGTTGTTTTCTTCATTGTGGTATATTACGCCTGGTGTAAAGGTGTAATAAATGTTCTTTCTTTTGTTCAATTTTAAACTCTTCTGTTAAGTTCTTCAGAGATGAAGGAGAAGTCAATTGGGATAGGGTTGTTCTTTCTTTTTTTTAAAAAATAGAACTTAACACTACTAAGGAATACTTTAAAACAGTTACAATGATGATATGTTAATGGTGCAGAGTAGAATATGCACCGTTGGAAGGTCTTTTTCAGTCTCATTATCTATAGAATATATCTCTTTTCTTTCCATGCTCCCAACAATTTATAGAGGAATGTGGAATTAAACACATAGCTATCATATTAGATAAATATTTTTATGCTCTCAAAAACACCCCTTATTTTGCACAAGTTGTTTTTTAAGACATGCCATACTTTGGTCTTCCCAACCCAACATGCTCTTGGGATGGCAGGGATTCAAACTGGGGCTGGAATACTCAGAACAGCAAAAGATTTCCTAAAGGTTAAACAGTTTGTGGGCCACTTTGTGCTATTGTAGAACAATTTATTTAGTTCTCTCTCTCTTAATTCTTACTTTTTTTTCTGTTTTCTTGTGACAGAACTCCTTAAGGTCTGCACCTTCCATCAACATGACTGGTGAATATCAAGTTCTTGCAGTGAAATAAAATGGATGCTTCATACTTACTTGCCCAAAGTTGACAAAAGTCTACCGTACTTACTTTATTCTTCTTTAATACCTTCTGTTAAACATTCCATTATGGCTTTGTAACTCTGTAGAGTCACTAGTGCAAAAAATAAATAGAATTAACATCTACAGTTTAATTTCTGTTTATTGTGATTGCTTATTTTAGTAGCTTGCCTTCATATATTAGCATTTTGTGTCATTGTCTACCAAGGCTGAAAACAATTTCTTGGCCACAAATAGTAACAACAAATAATACTAAGGCAATTTTATTTGGAACAGCTTTCACTATGTACCAATACGTTTAATACTATTAAACAACAATGGCTTATCTTACGTCCTTCGAAAGGAGTCAGTAGGTGGCTAATAATGCCAAATCTAGACTAAACAACTTGCTGACTATGCAACCAATCATAATAATTGCTCATGATTATTAATTGTTATGGTTCATTATATAGTCAGTGAGATGTTTGGATTGGATTTGGTATTTTTACCTACTTATCATGTGATTCCCAAGAACCTGGTAAAGATAGCTGTTTGATAGTGCTGAAAGTACCATTGCAAGATGTAAGCTATTCCAAGTATAACTGCTTTTTGCAATTGACTGATGGTGATTTTATCAATGTCAATGGTATTCAAGTGATGCTCCAGACGTTTTGGGATTGCAGCCAAGCCACTTATTACTACTGATACTATCTTCATGACTCTTCAAAACAACCCCAGAACGGGGATCATCCAGATATTGGAGGAAATCTAATTCCAGAGGGCAGGCACTTCTGCAGAGAACATATACTTTTAGGGTTCCAATAGATCACATTTTTTAAACAATGACCCTGAAGTGTGCCAGTCCTGCACAATTGAATTTCAGGAAAGGTGCTGTGAGAGACTAGTCAAGTAACTTGGCAGGATGCCAAGTAGAGTTTTATAAGTAACAAGGACTTCAAATGGCACCTGGAAGCAAACTGGTAACCAGTGCACCACAAAAAGTAGACATTTTACATTGACATAGCAGGGCAGGCCAATCACTGTTCATGCCACAGCATTCTGGACCAGTTAAAATTTCTGTATAATCTTCAAGATAAGCTCTATGTAGAGCATATTGCAGTAGTCAAGCTGCAAAGTAAGTAGGACAGGCATTATTGTCAAAATTCTGTTCAATTTAGGAAAAGATGTAACTGGGGCACTAAATGGAGTTGTGCAAAGGCCTTCCTGGCCATAGCTGAATACCTGTTCTTCAAGCAAGAACTGCAAGCTCAGAATGCCCTCACTCCAACTCCATACCAACCTTGAATGAAAAATATAATTGAGTATCATCAACATATTAATTATATTGAATCCCAAACTGGCAGATGACCTCACCCAGAAGCTCAGAAGGATACTCTGGTTAATGGTATTGAAAATTGCTGTGCAATCAAGGAGCACAAGAATGGATGTGCCATTACCATCTTAGCTCCACCATAGGTCAATGATAAATGTGACCAAGGCTGTCTCAATACTAAATCCCAGGCTAAAACCTGACTGAAACGGTTCTACTCTAGATAATCCATTTCCTTCAGGGTTCTCATCAGGTGCAGACTGACTATAGGCTCAACAAACTTTCCCCAAAAGGAATGATTGGAAACTGATTGTTGTTGGTTGAAAACCTAGTTTCAAGGACAGCTTTTTGAAGAGGGGGTGCACTAATGTTACCAGGTATTTGAACAGGCAAAAGAAATAAGAAAAAAATGGAAAGGAGGAAAAACGTGGGGGGGGGAGGACACATTAGGTATTTGTGTTTACTTTCATTACAGAGAAATTAATTACAAATGAATAAACAGGTACACATTGCTAGTTCTGACTGTTTGCCTGACCTGTTCTGTAAGGCAATTAGAAGGGAAAAGCCTTCAGTATGTAGCTAATTTAGGTCTTGTTAATTTCAAGCATCAGTGAAAGTCAGGCCAAGGTAATATCAAATAACTAAGGTCACAGAGCAGAGCTTAACTTAACTCTGAGGAAGAAATAGCTTGTATCAGGGGTATCAAACTGACAGCCAGTGGGCCCAATTTATCATGCTCAGGCCACACCCACCTCAGCTCTGCAAAGGCAAAAAACATCGCAATGCATCACATGATGTCACATGATGCAATCGAGTTTGACACCTGTGTTGTAGATGCTCAAAAAATGGACGTTTAATTTTAAGGTATCAATGGTACCCCCCTCTTTTTCAGTGAGGTCAACACTATTGCCTGGCCCCAACAACAGATTGCCTCCCTGGCACTTTTACAATCCAAGCCCTGATCCCATAAACAGGTGGATAAACTGACAGCACCGAGAACCCTAACCACTTCCTTGGGAATCAAGCTCAGATTAGAATCTACATTTGTTTGCATGTTAAAGTTAAACAGGAGCAGTTTTCACCCAAGAAAATCCAGAAATGGGAAATATTGTATTAGTTTAGATGTCCTAAAACCCTGAGTAAGTTTTGGGGTTACCTCAGATTTCTTCATCTAGTTGCTTATAAAAAAAATAACAGAAAAAAATTGTAGGATTAGTGCTCTACCTTTAATTGCATATTATATAGTGTATGACATATTGGAAAAACATTGTAGTCAATACATTTTAGAGATAAACATTGTCATGTTTTTCTCCTCACTTCTCATCAAGCATTTTTAAAAAAACATCAGACTGATAAAACTGCTCTGAAGAACCCCAAAGTCACCACTTCAGAGCACTTTGATTATTTAAATAAAATTATTACTCAGTTCAGGTTTGAACAGACAGAGGTAGCAATATAGTATGGGTTTACATCATAGAATTTGTTCTGAACTTAGTAAAAACACTCTCCCATTATTGTGTTGGAAACAAAATTTAATAACCATTTCAGTCAGCTTCTGCCAGTGGAGTACGAGATGACTGACAGAGCAGAAATATTAATGTCGCCCCAGTTTTTCAAGAGTCAAGATCGCATGGATACTGATCAATTGCACTAACAAAGCATTTTTAAATGCTCCCCATTTCATCTTCTATAGTTTTTATAAATCTGCCAACACTTTCCATGCCGAATGAAATGGGCTAATAAAATCATCTTCGAATGTGGAACATCCCCCAAATTCTGATTTTTACAAAATTCTGATGATTTTTCCCCACTACAAGAAACGGATGCTTAGATCACAGGTCTTCAAACCTGGCAACTTTAAGACTTGTGGACTTCAACTCCCAGAATTCTCCAGCCAGCAGAGCTGGAATTCAGCATAGCATAGAATTCTGGGAGTTGAAGTCCACAAGTCTTAAAGTTGCCAAGTTTGGGGACACTTGCTTTAGATTTAGAACAAGTTTCCGAGTCTCGGTATCACTAGGTTTCTTCGCTAGGAATTCTGGGCGATGTAGTCCAATGTAACACTCTCTCTCTCTCTCTCTCTCTCTCTCTCTCTCTCTCTCTCTCTCTCTCTCTCTCTCTCTCTCTCTCAGATGAGTAAACTACAGTTCCCATAAATCTCTTGGAGCATGATCCTCTGCTCCAATAACCAGCCACCTGCTGTAGAAACCGGAAGATGACGATTCCATAGCTGGACACGTCGCTACATTAGACGTATGAAGCTGTCACGCCTGGTGAGCGGCTCAGCATGAACGGTGTGAAAGTGACGCCCCAGCGCGACGAATTTCCCCCTCCCCAAGATGCGCCCCTGCCGGACCAGGACGTGGCGCAGGTCCGGCTCCTGGTCTCGGTGGCGGTGGCCGTGTTCGTCGTCTTAGTTCTGGGTGAGTTTCAGCGCGCCTTGGCCCTGCTCGGCAGTGGCTTTCGAGCGGCGCAGAAAGCGGGGAATGAATGGAAGGAGAGCTGGGCTGTCCTAGTGACCCCGGAGCCTTTCGTCGCTCCGTGTCCCTTTAAATCACAATTGCAAGACTGTCGTATACGGCATGGTTATTTGAAGGTAGGTGGCAGTGGGGCTTTTGTGAAGTTCATCAGTGGATCTTGTGCTAGAGATGAAGAGGAGAAACTGGATAGGTTATTAAGAAATATGCCCTAAATCAATGGTTCCCAACCTTTTTTTGGCCATGCCCCATCTAAGCATCTCTAAAATCCTGATTTCCCCCCCCCCACATATAATTCTTACTTTACTCAAAGAGTGAACTCTACTCATGCAGAGGAAGCCTGAAAGGCCATTAAGTTGGTTTAAACAAGGCTCAAATTGCCCCCATTAAAAATTAAATTGCCCCCCTGTGGGGCATGGGCCCCACGTTGGGAACCAGTGCCCTAGGTTGTACAGAAACATCATGCCATGTTTGGGGAATGTCTGGTAGGAGTAGTAGATTACTCACAAATGTATTACACTTGAACTACTTCTTTTCATTGAAGGCTGCTATTAATAGATTATAGATTTGGGGGAGTTTTGCAAAAGCAATGTTCCTTGTCAATCCACCCACCCGATTCTGGTAATTGACTCCAAACAGTCTTCCACTTTCAAAATAAAGTGACTGGGAAAATAAGTATTCTGATACAACACATCTGGCAACCCACAAGCTGGTGAAAATTGCTTTGGACTTTGTCGTGAGGGTTTTATAGTATTTGATGAATGTGCAGGAGAAAGGAAGCTTGTAGGCAAATTTAATTGAGAAAAGGCCTCTGATTTCTGACCAGATAATTGTAATTTGTAATTCTAGCAAAGTAGCGTATTTTATCATTGAGTTTAATGTTATTTTGAATGAACTGCTATCCTACTACAATGGTACTTAAAAGTTTGTAAACCTTTTGAATGTTCTCTATTTCTACATACTGTAGATATGATATAAAATGTGATCTGTTTTTCACTAAAAAACTAGATAAATCCAGTTCAATGAGTCAAAAACATATCTGTATATTTGAAAATGATCCAGAGCTACATATCTTTGTGTGACAAAAGTATGCCACATCTCATATGTGAATCTTAACTGATATACCATCTTTAGGCATCAATAACTGCAACTAAATGTTGATCAGTTTTGCATGTTGATTTGGAGAAATTTTAGCTCATTCCTTCTTACAGAACAGCTTCAAAGGGATGTTGGCGGACCTCCTTGCATGAACTGCCCACTTCCACAATATTTCTATACAGGATGAAGATCAGGACTTTGACCTGGACATTCCAAAATATTTAGTTTTCTTTGCTTTAACCATTCTTTGGTAATTTGACTTGCATTTTGGGTCATTGTCTTCCTGCATTCCTAATCTTAACACTAAACCTGCACAACTATTTTTTCTTTAACTTCAATTCAAAAACAGATACCATGACATTTTGCACTAGAATATGTTCTTACAATTCAGAATTCATAACTTCATCAATGATGGCAATCTGCCCTGGTCTATGGGCAGCAAAGTAGGTCCAACCTGTGATATTGCCACTACCCTGTTTCACAGAATAAGGTTCTTATACTGGAATGCAGTGTTTGCATTTTTCTGAACATAATGCTTTTCAGTCAAGCCAGAAAGTACTATTTTGGTCTCATCCATTTATTGAACATTCTTTTAACATCTTTCTGGATGACCCATCTGATCTTTTGCAAATTGTGGATGGGCAGTAGTGTTCTTTTTTGAGAGTAGGTCTCCTTTTAATCCTGTCATACACATCATTGCTGTTCAATATTCTCATAAACATTGACATTCAGCAATGCAAGAAAGGCCTTTAGTTCTTTAGATGTTCTCCTAAAGTTCTTTGAGATGTTCTAGAGTATTTCATGTATTGCTTTTGGTGTGATCCTGTTTGGTTGACCATTCCTGGGGAGGGTAACAACGGTGTTGAATTGCTACCATTTGTACACTTTCTGCCTGACAGTGAACTACTGTATAGTTTCGTAATGTTTTGAAGACCAGTGAGCAGCAACAACTGTTTTTTGGAGGACCTGGGAAAGTCTTTTATTCAAGCCATGACACACTTTCATATACCTATGTTGAGAAGGTCAGACACTGATATTAAATACCCATAATTCCATTTTTTAAATAAAGCAGAATCTCCATACTTGCACCTTATACACCTGGCTCTAATTTCCCCTGCAAATGAATTAATAATTCTAGAAGTTTACATATTTTTGCCACATAAATTTTAGCTTTGGGTCATTTTTCTCAAACAAATGAATGAGTGTAATGTTTTTATTAATTTGTTTAATTGGGTTCATTTTATCTAGTTTTAGAACTAGTATGGAGAACAGATCATATTTCAGATCACACTTATACAGAAAATTTGAATATTCAAAAGAACACATAAACTTAAACATTATATTTCTGCAGTGCTTCTCTTAAAATGTTCTTATCTTTGTTTGAATGATAACCACTGTTTGTTCGGAATAGATTTTGGTAAACTTCATTAGGGCTCATATTAATAAAAGATAAATAAATGGCTAATGCTTGTTTCTAAACAAATACATTTACTTGTTTGGCATGCATGTATTTCTGATTTGACTGTACAGAAAGTGGTAAAAAATAAATTTTGCAGGAAATAAATATTGTGAATTGCCTGCTTATTCTGTCAGATCAACTGTTTATAACACAGGAAAAAAGTTACAGGTTTGGAAAAAACTCGCATATGACTTAAAATTATAACTTACGGTATACTCTCTGTATATAATGTGAAGCAGCTTTGGTTTTAGACATTGCATGAGTCAAAATATTTTCATGGATAGCAATGTTATTTATGCATATAGCTTACTTATTGCTTGTCTTTTTCAGTACTTTGGAAAGTTTTCCAAGCAAGAAAGAGCAGTCGGACAGCAGTGCTTCTGGCTGGTCTGTGTGACTCAGGAAAAACTCTTCTGTTTGTTAGGGTATGCAAGTTTCTTTCATAATTTCTTTTAGACTGTATCTTTTAGACTAATATTTTGTTGTGATTTTTTTCATGTTATGGGAAGATTAAACTTAAACACTTTTAATTTCTTCTTGCTTTTGAAGTCTTTGAAAGCATTAGATCTGTAATTTTACTGAGAATACTTAATTTTACCTGCTTTCTTTTGATTTCCGTAGCTCTTAACAGGAAATTTCAGAAATACTCAAACTTCCATAACTGATGGTTCTGCCTTGTACAGAGTAAAAAATGACAAGGTAAGGATGAAAATGTTGCATATTGTGGTATATATGTATACATATGTGAAAGGATTGTTATTTGTTTGAAATAAACTCAAATAATTGTAGAAGGCAATAAAAATGTATAAGCCTAAGCAAAATACTGCCTAAAATTGCTCCATGATAAATATATATTGCTTTTCCTATAGAATAGGAATGTGACTTTAATTGACCTTCCTGGCCATGAGAGCTTGAGGCTTCAGTTCCTGGATAGGTTCAAGGCTGCAGCTAGGTAAGTTTCAAAAGAATGGTTCTATTAGCATTTTCAGGACATTACTGGTGTATAGACTTTTAGGATTGCTGCAAATAAATAGGAGGATGTGATGAAATATGTGCATCTTATCTGTTGGATTTTGTTCATCTCTTGCTCCCTCTTTTCCTAAACTTTTCTGTCCAGCTAATTGGAGAAGAGTTTCAAAACAAAACAATTCACATTAAGATAGCAAATTTTGACAGTATCGACACTTAAGAGGGAAAAAATGCTGATTATAAGCAGTTTCATATTGTGGAGGGGGAGTTGTTTATTTTCCTGATATATCAATTGAAATTAATATCATGCACTGCATTTTTTTTTGTATAGGGCAGTTGTGTTTGTTGTGGATAGTGTAGCTTTCCAACGGGAGATGAAAGATGTGGCAGAATTTCTATATCAGCTCCTGACTGATAACACAATTCTGAAAAATGCACCTCCCCTCTTAATAGCCTGCAACAAACAAGGTAAAGCCTTTCATCTTTGAAATAAGCCGAACTTCACTGACATATAATTTAAAATGTTTATACTGATCAGTATTTTGCCATGCCTTTTATAAGGTATAGAATAAATGCACATTTGGTAAACTAACAACTTTTATCTGTTTCTAAAATTTGGATCCTGTTATGGGAAATCATGGTTTATTTTAATGGTGGTTTATGAACTCAGCCAATTAGCCAGATACAAATATAACTATTATTTACATATCTGGAAGGATATCACCAACCACTTACCACACCATCGTGTTGCAGTGGTGAATTCAGGTTTTAGTAACTGCCCTTTTTAGAAACTGAGTGATGACTATGTCTGGAAGTAATAGTTGTGTGACTTTCCCCATTTTTTGTAGTTATCTGAGATTTGCCTTCATGAGCTTGCCTGATGATAACTCAGATTAAACCTTCTCTAACTACCCTCCAGTTTCTTTGGAATGCACCCCCTAGAGTTCAAAGGCCTAGCAATGTCATTAGCTTTTAGAAAGTTCCTTCAAATGTATAAAGCCATTATTTGTAGCACAGTATTAATATGTTTATCCCTTATTCTTTCCATAGATGTTACAATGGCAAAATCTTCTAAGCTCATACAGCAGCAACTGGAAAGAGAGCTGTAAGTTCAAAGAATCAGCTAATTGGTGTCAACCTTAATGCATCTTTCGTTATGTGCAAGGTTACTGCCCAATAGTGATGAAATTATTTTCATGTTGTGAAGGCACAAGGGAAAGTAATGTCAAGCAAATGAAAAATAAACCCGATTTTGCCTGTAGAATTTCCAATGAGATCAGCTAGAGTTTTAAATAGCAACATACATATTAATTTAATCAAGTCTATTAGCTGGAGTATATATTTAAAACATTGCTTTCAAAAATTATTCAAATTATTCTTGATTTAATATGTCAGTTTCCCCCCTCCCTCTCTCCCTTGCCATTGATTTTTTGTTGACTGCTGGAGACCTCCTGAACTGGTCCCTGCAGTGTTTTTGAGAAGATTATGGAAATGGTTTGCCACTGTCTCCTTCCTGAGAGGGTGTAACTTAAGTTCCTACATTTAGCACCTACAATATCCAATTTTACAAAAATGTATTTCTTTTATAACCTGAATAGAAAATTATAGTTTTATGCATACTATATAGTTCACATTGAAAAATAACAATGGATACTCCTTTTTCCCCACATATATACTGTACCTGAGTCTCTCCCATCCATTAAAATAAAGAACATTTAAAGTAATGCCATTATTTGTTTTGTGTTTTCAAATTAAATTTCTGAGCAAATGTAACACAAAAAGGTGCTTTCCTTTGTTCAACTTTAAGTTAATTCTTAAAGCTATTCCTTGAATCATTATAATCTTATTTTTGGTTATCACCAGAACTGACAACAAATTGCAAAGATGTTGCTGAGAATAAAATATCTCTTTGTTCTCCTTTTCCTAAAGTACAATTGAAGAATTAAAACACTTGACCAATTATTGAAACTTTAATTTAAGTATGATTTACTATTGCCAGATTTCTGTGTGCTTTGGCTATAAATATCTATGATCTAATATTTAGGTCCTTTTCCCAAAGATGGATTATTCATCTGTTTTATATATTTCTGTGCCATGCTTTCTCTTGGGCAGCTCAGAGTGACTTACAAAGAAACACTCTGAAAAACAGGATAGCCAACAAAACATGAAAATAATAAATATATAAATTAAAGTAAAAGTTATGCAGCAAATGTCGGTAGCTCAGGTGTAGAATGAGAGTAAAGGTTTGATCTCCGAGCTTATGGGTTGGTTTCTGAACATTTCGTTACTAGGCTAGTAACATCTTTAACTCCACTGAAGATGTTACTTAGATTGGTAATGAAATGTTCAGAAACCAGTCCACAAGCTTGGAGAACAAACCTTTATCCTAAAAGTTAAGTTTTAAAGAGGAAAAAAAACAATAAAACAGGTAATAGTTTGGTTGAGGAGAAGTTGTGATTCTACCCATGTTGTCTAGTTTCATACATCTCTCTCTAAAGATTGTACAACCTGCCCTCAATGCCAATTGTTGATTTTATACAGACCCATTTTATTTGTCTAAGTTTGTTCTCTTTTTTTTTTCAGTAATACCTTAAGAGTGACCCTCTCTGCTGCCCCAAGTACCATGGATAGTTCAAGCTCGGGATCTGTCATTCAACTTGGGAAGAAGGGAAAGGAGTTCGACTTCTCTCAGCTGCCCATGAAAGTTGAATTTGTTGAATGTAGTGCCAGAGGAAACAAGGGAGAGGAGGGTAGTGCTGACATTAATGACTTGGAAAAATGGCTAGCAAAAATTGGCTGAGAATAAGGTGGCAAAGAAGAGGCCATGGGAAGAGTAGATGGGGCATGCAATTTAATAGAGAAATAACTTGAGTTTTAAATAGCAACTTGGCTAGGAAAAGATGCACACTTGGGGCTTGGAGCAATGGTGAGGATATTCAGTCTCTTGCTCAGGGAAGTTTTTACTTTCTATTCCTTGTTCCCAGAAAGGCTCTGCTGAAGTATTTTTTAAATGTAGCCTAGCAAAGTGTGTCCTCTTTTCTGCTTCCCATTCTCATTGTTGTAGGTAATTTTCTTCTTTAAAAAAGGAGAATCCTTGTTACGCAAACGTCTCAAAATGAAAAGGATCATGTCAAGATATTCCTAGATTCAAATTCTTTTGCTTTTGTTTTCCTTCCAATATTCTTCTCATCTGAAATGCTTGTGATCTATTCAATTTATTTTATTCTTTCATTCTCTAAAAAGTTTTATAGCACTCTGTAATGGGTAGAATATACTATTGTAACACTAGTAATATGGCTTCTAAAAAAGAAAAAGAAATAGGTAACTATTTCCAATATTCTGTGCAATGCCTAGCAGTGTGGCTACCCTATCACTTGATATGTGTTGTTTTGCTTCTAAAAATTGACTGAATAATTGGTACACAAGATTAGAAAATCTCAAACCTTCCTTCCTTCCTTCCTTCTGTGATGTTGTTATTTCAGTATTTAAACTCTGCTTCTGATGGGCACTTTCCTATTCTTTTCTGATACACATTTGGTTGGATTACGAAATTCTTAGCAAATGTTAAATTATATAGCATCTTCATGGAAAGAGTGTGCCAAGTTTGTAAATCTACTAAAATGTAACATGCTACCTTCTGAGAATATTATATTTTAATAGATTTAAAACTTCTATTAGTGCTTTAAGAGGTGTCATTCCATCAGCTCCTGAAAGATGCTTCTCCTGTAGAATGTTCAGTGTTCAAGAGAAGCCATTAGAACTGCGTACCTGTGGTTCTCTATCAAACAAGATGTAACTGTTCTCAGTCATATTCTTGTTTAACATTGTATTTTATATGCCATACTTTTTACAGCAGAAATAGGTAACTTAGAATTTTTTTAGTCTGTCACAAGCTGGACTTGATACTTTTTCTTGATGAGTTTCATTTCCCAAAAGTGTTGTCTGTAAAAAAAAGTGATATGTACACAGAAAACACATTTAATTGTTGTTTTGAATGCTTAATGTACATCTCTTCTGTCCTGTACTTGTTACTAAAGACCAAGTTCTATTAAAATGTTTTTCTTAAATTGTATGAATTGGTCCCTAATATTTATGTATACCCCACAAAAATCTGTTCAGTATTAATAACTTCACGATTTGCTCCCAAGTATAGACCTAGAAATAGCTTTTTGTACATTAGGTGACTTGCAAATGGAACGTCAGGGCCATGCCTCTAAACTATGTTTGAGCTTAGGAATGAAGTTGTGCTCTCTTGCTTTTATTTAATAAACTTTTTGCCAAATCTATATAAATAAATATGTAAATGTTTGTTTGTTCAAAATCTTAAATCTCTGAAGGTTCTTCACTGATTGCTTTGAAATTTTGACACAACAATTTCCGGGGGGCGGAGCCTGTCGCCGAAAAGGGCTCAACGGAGCTCCTCTCAGAGATCTGGTCTGTATATCTAAATAAGATCATAGATATCACCCCTTTTTGGCTAAGAAAGGGGCAGGGAGTAGCTCTGTGGCTAGGGTCTATTCGTAGTTCACAGCCTTTTTCTTTTTTTGGCTGTGGACAGAGATTAGATCCAGCGTAAGCGGAGCCTTTATCTCCAGCCAGTTCTTCTCAGCTGCTTTTTTTTTGCAGCCCTAGACAGGCGACCCCCCCCCCCAGGACAAAGCAAAGTTGTTTGAAGCTAGGATTAATACGGGCAGGTCCCATCCCTGTGAGATTTATGCTTTTATTACTATCTTAAACACCAGCTCCATTTGTCCTAGAGGCTTCTTTGTTTAAACGGACTTCAAAATGGCGATTTCTCTCCGTTGGTGACTGATAGGGGATGTACTTAACCGGCTTTACCTTCTTGCAGACCGCTCCTTAACAAAATAATTTTTTTGGGAAACAGAGGGGAGCGAGAGCACTGTTTATTTGTTTATTTACAATGGCACCCAAGTCAAAATCGAAGCGTCTCCCTACGAATGTGCTTAAAGAATCTACGAATGAATTTAAAGAATCTACTATGGAATCGCAGCCCTTGTCTCCTACGCCCTCTACTGGAGAATTCGTAACACAGGAATTTTTCTTTCAAATGTTTAATGATTTTAAACAAGAAATTAAAGAATTTGTATTGGAGCTATATGGTAATTTAAAGTCTAAAATTGCCCAAATGAAGGCGAATACGTTTGCAGCCGTGTCTGCCCTGTCAGATTATACCGCTGAAATGGAGAACAAACTGGAAAGTTTGGAGGAGGCTAATTCTAAGTTGACCACTAATATCCAAACATTAGAACAAAAAATTAGAGATACTCAAGAACAGCTTGTTATGATAAATTTTGATAAGAAGGCATTTGCAATAAGAGTCAGAGGATTCCGCGAAAAGGAGCGAGAGAATCTGAAACAGACCTTTGTTGAAGCCTTCAGCCATGCGGTGGGAAGCCCGGGACTTAATTTTGATTGGCAGATTCGGAAAATCTTATCGACAGAATTCATTGGTAGCGGAACAGCGACAGCTCCCGAGGGACATAATTATATATTTCTCCACAAAAGAATCCAGAAACGCGATCATGCAAAAATTTTACAATAATAGCTTGCGAGTTGATGGCCAGGACTTGATTGTCTTCAAAGAAATACCATTCCAGATGTTGAGAGCAAGAAGAGACTATGCTTTTTTAACTAAAGAGCTTAGAAATCAACAGATTCAATATAGATGGGAGGCCCCAGCCGGCATTACGGTCACATTTGAGAATCAAAGACTTCGTCTTAACTCTGTTTCGGAGGCTCGAGATTTCTATTACAAGACTTTGAAGGCGGGACTTCCTGATTCACTTGGAAAAGAGGAAAGACAAGCCGAAGGAGAAGGCAAGCAACAGACCACATGGCTGCAAGATGGAGGGGGTAGCTCCCCCCCCGCGGAGAAACAGAAAAGCGGAGTTCGAGAATTTAGACATTCTAAAATATTCGTTAAAGCCGTGGATTGAATGGGGGTTTGCGACCTCTCTCTGGTAGAAAAAGCGGAATTGGATATTGGTGGGGTGATGCTGAATGTACATTTGTAAAATGCATGCAGAATGATTTACGCTGTTTAAATCTTGTTAGAAGGGAAAGTTTGAAGAGATTATTTTAAAATAGAAGGTAAACTGATTCTTGTTGAAACTATTATTTGAATATGTGGAATGATCTATGCTATCTAATTTTTATTAGAAGGGAAAGGTTGGTGAAATTATTTTGAGCCAGAGTGTAAACTAATGTCTGCATAAATTTGATAGTGGTAAATATCAGAGAAGCAAGGAATGAGGGTAAAATGCATGCGGAATGATTTACATTGTTTAAATCCTATTAGAAGGGAAAGCTGGATGGGATCATCTCAAGATAGAATGCAAACTGATTTTAGTGTAAAGTAATATTGGATCCACGCTGCTTAAATTTTACTAGAAGGGAAAGTTTGGTCAGATCATTTTGAGCTAGATTGTAAATTGATGTCTGCACAAATTTGTATAAATTTTGACTCTTGTGTGAATTACTGTTTGAAAATAAGGTTAAGAAAGATTATTTGTAGGGATTATGGGAAAAGGGACGAGGGTGAAATGCGCGCGGAATGATTTACGCTGTTTAAATCCTATTAGAAGGGAAAGTTTGGTGAGATTATTTTTCTGTAAAGTAATATTTGAATATGTGGAATGATCCACGCTGCTTAAATTTTACTAGAAGGGAAAGTTTGGGGAGATTATTTTTGAGCTAGATTGTATACTGATGTCTATATAAATTTGTATAAATGTTTATCTGAATATAAGGTTAAGGAAGAGGAACTGGAGAGTTTACAGGAGGTTGGGGTAAATAACAAAGAAGCAAGAGACGAGAATAAAATACATATAGGACACTTACACTATTTAAACATAAATAAAGATGGGGGGCTGAGCTTAATACATAGAGTTCTTTTTTTTCTTTTTTTTCTTTTTCCTTTTTTTTTCTTTTCTTTCTTTTCCTTTATACATGTATTTACCCAATTTTTATTTTATTTTAATATATTATTTTTATTTT
Source organism: Thamnophis elegans (assembly GCF_009769535.1). NCBI lineage: Eukaryota > Metazoa > Chordata > Lepidosauria > Squamata > Natricidae > Thamnophis > Thamnophis elegans. Next base: position 32,395,525 of record NC_045550.1, on the reverse strand, counting down.
TAATTCATACGAGTACAAGATACTTTAGATAGAGGGCAGTGCCAGGTGTGGGCCCTGGGAAGTCGGGAGGATTAGGGATGGGGATTTATGGGGGGTGGGTGGGTGGGTGTTAATATACTCTCAATAAGAAAAAGAATGCACTTGTATACGGTTGTTCTTTTTTTTTTTTTTTTTTTTCTCCTTTTTTTTTCTTTATATTTTTTTCCTTGGTTTATTTTATTTTTTATTATATTATATTAATAAACAACAGCTGAATAAAGGAATGCACCAGGGAGGGAGGTAGAGGGAAAGAAGAGGGAGGAGTAAGGAAGGAGTAAGGGGAATGTAAGGAGGGCGTGCTGGGAGTAAGGGGAGAAGGAAGGTTTGAGGGGAAAGGGAAGTAGGAGGGGAGTGTTAGAGGGAGGAAAGGAAAGTTGGAGGGGGAAGGTGGGGTGTATGGAGGATGGAAGTGTCAGGTGGGGTTGTGAATGATGACTTGTGTTTTCTTTTTTATTTTGTTTTATTTCTTTTCTTATAGCAAATATCCAGTATATAAGTGACTGTAAAATGGAATGTGAATGTGAAAATGAATAAAATATTATGGAAAAAAAAAAATTTGACACAACGTTGCATTAGAATACGAGCGTGTTTTTATATACCTATATTATATAGATGTCACACCTGTGACAGGTAAAAATATGCTTTTTTGAAAACCAGCGCCATCTGTTGTACGTAAAAGCAACACACACTATACCTAATATTTCACGATTCCATTTCAATGTTTCCGATTGCATTGTTATATTGAATTTTCATAGATTTGATTATTTTCATTTTGATTTAATTATTTTATGTGACATTGCGTTGGAATTGAGCTGTGTCGTTTACCATAGCGTTCATTTTGTGAGTATAGTATATTCGGAACAGTTCGGCCTCTCTCCAGCTTCGTCCCGATGGTGATTTAGTGATTTTAGTGATTTTATTAATATTTATAGGCCGCCCTTTTCCCTGAGGGGACTCAGGGCGGCTTACATAAAATGGGGAAGGGAGGGTACAGACAATAGACACAAATTAGTACATAAAATAAAATAGTAAACAACATTCATTCATCATTCGGGTGGGGACAGATTATCATTATCCCCAGGCCTGACGGGCTAGCCAGGTCTTAAGGGCTGTGCGGAAGGTCTGAACGGTGGTGAGGGTATGAATCTCCACGGGGAGATCGTTCCAAAGGGTCGGAGCTACTACTGAAAAGGCTCTCCTCCGTGTGGTTGCCAGTCGACACTGACTGGCTGATGGTACTCGGAGGAGGCCTAATCTATGCGATCTAATTGGTCGCAGGGAGGTAATTGGCAGGAGGCGGTCTCTCAAGTACGCAGATCCACTACCATGGAGGGCTTTATGAGTGACAAGTAGCACCTTGAAGCGCACCCGGAGATCAACAGGTAGCCAGCGCAGCTCGCAGAGGATAGGTGTTATGTGGGCGAACCGAGGTGCACCCACAATCACTCGCGCGGCCGCGTTCTGGACTAGCTGAAGTCGCCGGATGCTCTTCAAGGGCAGCCCCATGTAGAGCACATTGCAGTATTCCAGCCTAGAGGTCACAAGGGCCCGAGTGACTTGTGAGGGCCTCCCGATTCAGGTAGGGTCGCAACTGGTGTACCAGGCGAACCTGGGCAAATGCCCCCCTGGTCACAGCCGTCAGATGGTGGTCGAAAGTCAGCTGTGGATCCAGGAGGACTCCCAAGTTGCGAACCCTCTCTGAGGGGTATAAAATTTGACCCCCCAGCCTGAGTGATGGAACACTGGTCGAATTATTGGGAGGGAAACACAACAGCCACTCGGTCTTCTCCGGGTTGAGTACAAGCTTGTTAGCCCTCATCCAGTCCATAACGGCTTCAAGACCCCAGCTCATCACGTCCACCGCTTCATTGAGTTGGCACGGGGCGGACAGATACAACTGAGTATCGTCCGCGTATTGATGGTATTTTATCCCGTGCCTCCGAATGATCTCGCCCAGCGGTTTCATGTAGATGTTAAATAGTAGGGGGGATAAGACCGAACCCTGCGGCACCCCATATGTTAGGGGCCTAGGGGTCGATCTCTGCCCCCCCACTAACACCGACTGCGACCTGTCCGAGAGGTAGGAGGAGAACCACTGCAAAACAGTGCCTCCCACCCCCACCTCCCGCAGTCGTCGCAGAAGGATACCATGGTCGATGGTATCGAAAGCCGCTGAGAGGTCGAGGAGAACCAGGATGGAGGCATGGCCTCAGTCTCTGGCTCTCCAGAGATCATCGGTCAATGCGACCAAAGCGGTTTCTGTGCTGTAACCGGGTCTGAAGCCCGACTGGAAGGGGTCGAGATAATTTGCTTCCTCCAAGGACCATTGGAGCTGGAAGGCCACCACCTTCTCGACAACCTTCCCTACAAAAGGGAGGTTGGAGACTGGTCGATAGTTGTTAAGAACAGCTGGATCCAGAGATGGCTTCTTCAGGAGGGGTCTCACCACCGCCGCTTTAAGTGCGGCGGGGAAGTGCCCCTCCCGAAGATGTGTGGCTGGGATGTATATGTGTGGCTGGGTTGCAGCCGCACCCTTTCCCCTTTCTGCCCCTCCTCCAACGAGCTTCGGCCATTTCTGCCAAGGGGAGCCGAAGCCCTTTGGCCTCCTCCTCCCCTCTCTCCTCTCCCCTCCCACCAGGCCTTTGCTGTCTGTGGTGGGGCAGCGCCTGCGCCATCCCTCAGCTGCTTCCCCACACCCTTAAGTCGGCCTTCCCTCGCCCAGCCCAGTGGAGCTTCAGAGGAGGCGGAGCGTCTCCTTGGCCAGGCCAGCTGCGCGCATTCTCCGCCCCCCCTCACAATGAGCCAGCTAAGGCCTCGCCAGGGGTGGCTCCTTCCTCCTTCTCAGGGGACACCGGCCGCCTCCTCTTGCCCCCACTGAAGGAAGCCAGGTCGGGGCGGCGGCCTCCTCCTTTCCTCCTCAGCCCAGCCAGGGCAGCGTCTGAGGGAGCCGTCGGTGTCGTTGGTGTCGGGCCTTCCTCCTGCCGGCCCCAATGCAGCAGCAGCCACAGCAGCAGCCTGACTCAGTGGAGGAGGGTGTCAGGCCGGGGCCTGCAGGAGCGTCCTCCATGGCGGCTCTTGCAGGGGCCACCGTGGCTTACTTCCATGCGAGGGCCACCTCTGCCGGGGGAGCCGTGGCCGGTGCAATGAATGGCAGGGCCTGCCAGGTGGGCAAAACCCTCACGAACCTTGCAGCTGCTAACAACAACATGACCCTGCCGTTGTTTTATTCGCCCAATATGTATTTGCCAGGAACCGCCCTGGGAATGTTTCTTTCTTCGCATGCTGCTGGTAAATGTGCCCAGTCCAGCAATTGAAAATTGTTTCTCACATGGACAATTATATGTTGCGTGTTCTAGAGTTGGCAAACCAGACAATCTCTATATCTGCACAGACAATGGAACAACAAAAAATATTGTATACCCAGAAGCATTGTGAAATTAAACATATTAGAAACTTGCATTTTCTCTTGTTTTTCTTTTCCATTTAACCAGACTGGGTCACAGCAATGCGTGGCTAGGTACAGCTAGTCCAGAATAAAAGTGGTAAATAAATCTTGAGTACTCTGCTTGCCATGAGGCCCATGGCCCACATTGTCCTTGAACAAGATGCAAAGGTGTAGAACCCACACGTTTTTATATTATTATTTATGTCTACAAATAAAGATATATTTGCCTAACATATCTCTGCTATTCTCAGTTACATTTTGTTTAAATAGAATGTGAATACATCGTTTAGAGTGCATTTTTAATTAGGGTTATTTTTGCTTGTGAAAGTCTTATGACTTGCTACAAAATTCTATAGGATTAAAAGATGTATTTTAATAGGAGTTACTGTACATTTTTTTTGTATTTTAGTTTCTAAACTGCAATTGGGGAGGGAGACTGAAAGGAAGCAACAGTGATGTTGTAGAATTTAATTTGTTATAGGATATAAACATTAATTCCTGGAACAGTTTCAAATTGCAGCATGTAAAAAAATATATCACAACAACCAACATTAAAAATCTGTCTACTGCCAGATGTTGGATTTAAAGAGAGCCCTTCAGGTTTGAGAAATGCTAGATTATATGTGTTTTATATGTAGCAGTAAAAATACCTTTTATATATTTTAATGTGAATTTACAAAAACAGAATTACAAGGCACAGATATCTGGGAATAGCATCTTATAAAAGATATATATGTTGTCTGTTCCTGTATTTAAATAATTGCTGGAATAAAAGTACCGTATTTTTCAGAGTATAAGATGCACCCTTTTCCCTCAAAAAAGAGGCTGAAAATCTGGGTGCGTCTCATACACTGAATACAGCATTTTTTTGCCTCCCGAAACCCTGCCCCCTTCATCAAAATGGCTGTGCATAGCCTTTTGGAGCCTTGTAGGGGAGGGCAGAAATGAACAAATAACGGGCCATTTTTTTGCTCATTTTTGCCCCCCCCCCCTCAGGACCACTCTACAAGCCTCCTAAAGGCTATTCATGCCCTTTAAAAAAAAACTAGGCCTGTTTTCGCCAAAAATGGGCTGTTTTTGAGAGGACTGCAGAGTGCAAAAACATTTTTTTAAATTTGCCTCTTCAAAACCTTGATGCTTCTTATACTCTGAAAAATACGGTAAATAAAAATATTTTTCTATTGCAATAGGAAACTATTCCCATAGTTTTATTCGCCCAATATGTATTTGTCAGTTGAAGACAGCATTTTAATTTTTTTTAAAGGATTTGTTAATGGTGCTAAGAACATTTGCATGGAGATTCTGCTGCTTCTGTTAAAAAAATAAGCTCTGATATGTTTATATATTTAAGAGAAATTACCTTTATTGTCATTTATAACCAGGAGCTTAAATACTTTGCTCTCCCAGTTGGCTTGGGACTCCAAAGGAGGAGCTTCATCTTGGGAGTGGTAGATAATATCAGATCCCATCTCCCCCACCACTCATCCTATTCCCTCCCTCCCCATCTTTTAGGTATTGTATTTTGTATTTTTATATTTTTGGAGTATTCATATAGTTTTATCTTTTTAATATTGTAAGCTACCCAGAGTTATCTATGCCATGGTAAGATGGGCGGTCAATAAAATTAATAAATAAATAAAGCTAAGTTCAATTATATACTAATTCCAATAAAAGGTGGTCTCAATGAGACTGTCTCTTCTTCATCTTTTGTCTATATACGATAGTTGGTTTTTTTTCTCAACTATCAATTCAGTGGGAGACAATCCATTGTGTAATTTCTATAAATTGCTCTGGGGAAGGCTATAAAAACTCTTCTTTGATTTTCAGCTCAGCTGTGTTGAATTTCAGTTTTATGTTTTGGTTGAATTTCTTTAGTTAATGCAAATGGCCCAAAGAGGGCAGAACCCCCAAATTTTAAATATTTGACAGTGATTCTTCCACTTGTGTGTCACTTTGCAAATATTGCAGTTTTATGTATCAGGCTGTGATGTCAGTTTAATTCCTGGAATACTGCTGTTCCATTAGACTAAGTTTTTATTCTGCAACTTTATTGTCCATCTGGGGAATTTTATTGCTGTTTTCACAAACAAAAAGTATATTAAGAGATGAAATAATGGTATATTTATGCCTGCAATGATGTTTGCTAAGAATTTTGAGTAAGTAAATATTCTGCTTGGTGACACTCTTTCTCCCTAATCTTTTGGGGATTTATCTACATGCATTTACTGTTGCTAATCTGTGTGCATATTTATCAGAACCACATTTCTGCAACTTCTGCAGCCAAATGTTTTGGAATAACAACTCCCAAGAATTTTAGCTAGATAATATCACTGCCCATGTTTTCAGCTTTCTATTCCACAGATAATCAATTGAATATTTGTGTTGGTGTATGAAAGGCACAAACACCCTTCCACTGGTTCAGAAAGCTATAACTATGGCAAACCTAATAGGCCAACCAGCCTGTTTAAAATCCTGTGAAGGCGGCTCCACTTCTGAGGTATTCTGTTCCATTGTGGACCAGCTGCTTAGGAAATTTAGCCTGCCATTAAAATTTGCCTCTTCATAATTTAAATCCTTTTAAAAAAACCTATCTTCTGGAACTACTCTGAACCATACAATTCTGTCTTCTACATCAGGTGTGTCCAACCTGTGGCTTACAGGCTGCATGTGACTTCAAACAGCTATTAATATGCCGCCATACTGTCTTACATCTTCAGGCTAAACACATCCCTTGCCTCCAGTTCTGTAAAAGTTTTGCCTTCCAGCCTTATCATTTTGATAATAAAGGCTTGTCTATGAGCACAATGATCCATCTTGGTGTCCTCCAAATACCAATACGTTGTCCTAAACCCTTACATCTTGCAAGTATGGACAATGCCAAGGGTTATGAAAATTGCAGTCTTGACTACCTGGAAGATATTTGCTTGGCGAATACTTCTTTAAACTTGAGCAAAAGTCTCATGAACAAGGCCAAATGGTTGGATAGTTATATGCTGGAAGGTGGAGAATGAGCTTATTTTTCTTCCGAGTACAGACTCTTACATCAAGCTAAAATAGAATCTGAAGTCTATTTCTTTAACAGGAAATATCAGTAGTATGTTTAAAGATGCACATAGCAAACATACCATGTTGGGGCCTGTGATGGATGTCTGGGAGAAAAAAAATACTCTTCATGCAGAAAAGAGATGGAGGATACACTGTTTTTTTGGATATTCCTGTTATGATTAATGAAATAATGTATTGCACATTGACTTTTGCTAAGGCAAGCTTTTCTTTGGGGGAAGATTCTAAATGTATTAAAATAATAGAGTTTCTCTAATTCTACTCTTCTAATTGTATGAAATTTACTAAATCCCACCTCCTTGTCCTCTTAAAGACATGTGGCATGGTGTCAATTAGTGCTAATGTCATTCATAGAGGACATTTGAAATACACCTTGAACCACTTTTGTGCTTCATGAATCATTGTGTGAAACCAGAACGAGTAGTGAAAGCATCACATCAAAATATAAATTAAAACGAATGGACAGCTGGAGTGTTGCTTTGAAGGTGAACCAATACAACAGTGCTTAGGTTTGTCTGCATGGATTGTTTTAAATATTAGTTGTGTATAGTTGGGATACTCTTAAGTTATGTTTGCCTCAAAACTATAAAAACTTCAGTTATATGACCTAGCCATTAGGGTGAGGAAGCAGTCTGGAATTTCTCATCTCTGGTAAATTATGAATAATTACATCTGAAATTTCAGCAAGGTGCAGTATTTATATGAATTGGAGACATATTGGACACCCCCTTCTACCCACAGAACTCTGCATTTTATATATAATTGTAGTGGAATAAAATCCAGACCAAGCCTCTTCATCTCTTCTAAACAAAACTCTCCCTCATATCAATATAGGTTATTAATCCCTTGTTTGTGTTTTTATTGGAAAGGAACTGATTACCTGGATCTCTGTGAACATAGACATTTATAATTCAAAGATGAAAGTGTATACTTATGCATAATTGTTGCTAGATATTATTGCTGAAGCAGGTGAACTGCTTTTTCTGATGAGTTTGTATCCTTGTCTTGCAAACACTGCCTTTTTAAAAAATTGTCAGTTCATGTACTTCAGATACACATTGTGATTGGGAGGTCAAGGTGTCTTCAAGATGCCTTATGCCCTAGTGTCAAAATTGTTATGTATGCCTCATCTCTACTCTTCTTCTGTTCAGCTGAGTTTTCAGAAGAAAAATAAATTACACCATGGTTTTATAATTTGTCACTTAAAAAAATCTTTGGATTTTTCTAGTTCCTTAGAAATGTGTAATACTGATACTTTCTACATTGGTTCTTTCACATCTTTTGAGAGTAATGGGTTAACATATATAAAAGAAAATACTATAATTGAATTTTCTTCCTAAGTTAAAAATGTTCAGTTTCTTTTGATATAATATTAAGAAAAATTGTTCTCTTCACTCCAATGTTTGCTATGGATTACTTATGTTTGTGCTTCTGGTAAGATATCTAAAAATGTAAAATTTATTTAGGTTTGGAAGAGGCTTTCCAATGTCTCTGAGATTTATTTAATATGATTGCGACTTTTATGCTTTGCAGAAATATTTTGGCCAAGGCGTCAAATCTTTAGAAAATCTTTAACTCATTGTCATTTTTCATTTACATGTATGTCAATTCATGCCTACAATATGGATTTAGCCTAGTATGCCTATAGTTACACTGACTGCCAGCTTTTTAAAAAAATTTACTAACTTGATTTCCTTTAATTTTTAAATCCCATTTTGCAGTGGTATATGGGAATGGTAGGGGGACGAGTTACAACCAGGTGAATGTTCAGCTAGGCTGCCCCCAGCAGAATTGTGGGCAGGGCAAACACTCAGAAAGCCTCCTCCCTAGTTTCTTCGGCTGTAAAGCTAACAATGGAGAGATGTACTTGCAGATTTGCAAGATTCTGATAATGTAACCTTCTTGTCTTAACTACCTCACAAGGCTGAAAGGTTTTCAATAATTTGGTTTTACCTTTAAAAATGTTCTCTTTTCATAAAATACCCCCGAGACAGAAAACAAGATGGGACAATCTGTTTAGTAGATTATTTGAAGGACCACTTCAAATAATCTATTCGCTTTAAAACATTGGTATTTTTAATGGTGAAATGCAAAAAGAGCATTGTCAGACCCAATATAACCACCTCAAACCAACTAGACAATACCACTTAATCCTGTCTTCCCATTAATTCACCACAAATGGAGCGAGGCGATAGTAGGTTATGGCCAGGGGTGGGTTGCTGCTGGTTTTACTACCGGTTTGCAATCCGTGCCCACGTCAGGCATATGTGCTTGCTTCGCTTGTGCGTATGCACTATTTAATGTAAATTGTTCTTTACGCATCCGCAGAACAGTTTACAGTGAACTGCACACGCGCAGCCACTAAAATCCAAAATGGCAGCTGCCCAGCGGCGTAGAAGGAAGTGGTTTGGCGGTGTGGCCAAATTCCACTACCAGTTTGGCCAAACCAGGAGCAACTCACCTCTGGTTATGGCCAGTGGCTTGCTGTATATTCGACTGCTTACTTGCTAGTAAAAGTGTGATCTGATTAGTTGCCAGTTTTCAGCATTTACTGCAGACTTGCAGTGCAGAAGTCACTGTAACGTTCAGCTAACTAAAATGGTAAGTGACCATTCAAACCTTGCTTCATTTCATCTCATTAAAATAGAATCTGGAATGGCTGATCAAATGTGGTAGCGCTTAAGTTTCCTGTTAAAAACCTGAATGTTGTTTTTATAACCAATTCTAAAGACAAGGCAAAGAACAAGTGTGACAAACATAAAGTGAAAAAAGCAGTGGAGGTAATAAGCTGCCTCTGCTAGTGGTAAGTGAATGAAGCAATCTATGAGTCAGGGAAGTCAGAGAGGTACTTACAAAAACAACAATATCTAGGAGAAATCAGCAAGGAAATTAATAGGTCAATGGGTTTGAGAAGGAAAGAAACTTGAGACAGATAATCAATAGCTTTGGCTACAATTAGACAAACTGAATTGTGCATGGGGTAAGACTACAAGCAAGCAGAAGTAATTTCCAAAGCATATAACTGAAATACTTTGGCTGTACAGAACTGAGATTGAGAAATACTATTCCATAAAGAAAAACTCACATCTATTATAACATCCCTGTGACACTTTCTGTAGTTTTAACTGAAGTGACAGCTAAAATGAGATCTCAGAAAGTAACTCTCTCTGTAGTGCATCCAGAATGTGACTACACGGACTATCACACATTGATTGACAACATCTGGAGATATGTCTTTGTGTAGTTTTTTTTTCTAGGTTCACATGTATCTGAGTTTCGTTTATTGAAGACATTGACAAATCACACTTTTCCCCAACAATTAACAAAGACTTTCTAGACCCACACACTGCAGCAACTATATTTTTTTACAATGATTGTTGGCTGCATTCTCAACTGTAATAGTGGGTGAAACCAAGCATCTATATTGTGCTTGGATGTGTATACATACACCTCTACACAGCTGTGTGTGTTAATGTATGTTTTATGTCACTATGAGACATGCATACACATGTATACCGAAATTACATACATTATCGCTTCGTCATTGCCAAGGTAAATTTATGGAGACAGACCATTTATTCTCTCTCAACCTTTGTTCGTTCATGCAGAAATTACTATCACTCATAATAATAAACCTCCTTGAATAGTCCTGTTGGTTAAAAATGGTGATCTTATAGGGTAATTTTTTTGACGTTATAGTAATTAACAATCCTGTTTGAAATTTGGCAACTGGTTTGAATGTTTTCATTAGAAGAATCTACTTTTAACAATGGAAAGCATTGCATAAAGATATTTTGGGAGTGGGAAGGAGAAATACATGTTTTTCAACATAAATTTAATGGCGCTCTTACTGATTATAGTGATTTATGCAGGGAATAAAGACTAACTCAAGAGTTCCCTGATCCAAATGATGCTTGTAAATAGACAGGAGCGTTCTTGGTTTCCCATATACATTCAATTATACATTTGTTCTAGGGCAGTGGTTCCCAAACTTGGCAGAGCTGGCTGGAGAATTCTGGGAGTTGAAGTCCACAAGTCTTAAAGATGCCAAGTTTGGGAACCACTGTTCTAGGGCTTCAATTAAAGTTTTAAAAAGTCACACACCTGGACTATGTGACATAAGTGAAGACTTTAAACCATTCTGATATTAAAATAGGATTCAGGAAGTGGTATATGCACCACAGAGTGTGCCAAGATGTTCTCTTTGAGAATGGGGTGTACTGTGCAGAAATGCTGCCACTGTCATGAATTATATTTTACTTATAGCTTGCTCTTCCTCCTCTTTATAGCTATAGAATCAGAGACCTGCACTATGTTATAACAGTTGCAAAGGGATTGACTATGCTGTCTCTGGTGTATAAATGGTAATGCTCAATGAATGATCAGTATTAGGTTACTACAAGATGCAGCTACAGCTAATATGTTAAACTTTGAAATTAGGCAGCCTGTATAATCTTGGGGTTTTTCTTTGTAAATTTTAGCTCAAGTTGATGGAGACTTGACTTTTATTTTTTACAAATATACAATTTAAAAAAAAAAGGTGCCCCAAAAAGGATAAAAGTCCCCATGGCTGAAAGTTGTATACACACGATTAAAGTGTCTTGTGGAAAATTCTGAATTGTTTTGGCATTTTTAATAAAGTACATTATATTACAACTAAATAAAACAAAAAAGAAAAGGCTAGAGCCAGCTGTTGATTTGTGTTGAGCCTCCCTACCCAAGAGAAGTATTGAGAGAAAAAAAATCCTCCCCAACCAATAACTCAATTTGTATTTTGAGGAAGCTAACCAATAGGAAGCAACACAACAAGCGTGGTGTCAAATGAAGCTGACAGATCCTGCATTCTGCATTAACAAGAACATCCTCCTTCACTCGCTGGTGGTTCCTGTGGTTTGTCCAATTTAATGTCTATCACTGAAGAAAAAGGTTAAGGGAGATAAGCAAAAAAGTTATTCCTTTGGTCATTATAAAATAAGAATTGTATCCTTTGAGAGAATAAGATTTTGTTACATATTCCAGTAAGTAAAAACAGGTAGTCCTTGACTTACGACCACAACTGAGCTGAAAATTTATGTTGCTAAGTCAGAAATTTGTTAAGTGGGTTTCCCCCCATTTTACTACTTTTATTGACACATTTGTTAAGTGAATCACTGTAGCAACACGGTTGTTGAGTGAATTTGGTTTCCCCATTAACTTTGCTTGTGCAGAAGGTTGCAAAAGGTGATCACATGACCCTGGGACACTGCAACTCATAAATTCGAGACAGTTGTCAAGCATCTGAATGTAAATTACTGCATTCAGTTTTGGTCGCCACGATGTAGAAAAGATGTGGAGACTCTAGAAAGAGTGCAGAGAAGAGAAGCAAAGATGATTAGGGGACTGGAGACTAAAACATATGAAGAACGGTTGCAGGAACTGGGTATGTCTAGTTTAATGAAAAGAAGGACTAGGGGAGACATGATAGCAGTTTTCCAATATCTCAGGGGTTGCCACAAAGAAGAAGGAATCAAACTATTCTCCAAGGCACCTGAGGGTAGAACAAGAAGCAATGGGTGGAAACTAATCAAGGAGAGAAGCAACTCAGAACTGAGGAGAAATTTCCTGACAGTTAGAACAATTAATCAGTGGAACAGCTTGTCTCCGGAAGTAGTAAATGCCCCAACACTGGAAGTCTTTAAGTAGGTGTTGGATAGCCATTTGTCTGAAATGGTATAGGGTTTCCTGCCTAGGCAGGGGGTTGGACTAGAAGACCTCCAAGGTCCCTTCAAACTCTGCTATTGTATTGTATTAAATTATGTTACTGTGGGGATGCTGCAATGGTCAAAAGTGTGAAAAATGGTCTTTGGAGTGCTGTTGTAACTATGAATGGTCACTAAGCAAACTGTTTTAAGTTGAGGACACCCTGTAGTACATTAATCAGCAGCATCAACTCTGAAGGCAAAGAATAAGCACTGTCTGGCCTTATAATCACCTTAAATGTACTATAGAGACAATTCTGATTAAAAACCACTGCTGAGAATGCTTATAGCAAAGTTCAGATGGACTAATCAGTTACCTTTTTCTTTATGTCAAGAGTGCCATTTCCATTTATCCTGTTCCCTCTTTAGAACTGGCCCTTTGCTAATCAGTTGGCGATTATGATGAAGTTAGGAAATAGATTATATAACCAATTATTACATCTGATATTCCGTTAATGAGTGGTAATAGTTAAAACTCAGGGCATAAAAGGAGACCTAAATTGTGACACTATCCATCTAATGAAAAAATCCCTGGAACTCAAAGTGAACATACCGTAGGTATTCAGTGCACCTCCTCTAAATGTAAATAGGTCCTATAAAAAAAACCAAACAGGTGGAATTTCTTCCTGAATTACCCTTGAGGACAAATACTCACTTTAAAAAGCAATGCAAGTGAAGATATTTTGTTAGCAATGTCCAGGTCATGCTTTCTTTATGTGCTGCTAACATATCTAACATAAATTGCTACACCACCTAAGTGAGCTACCCTTTCCCAAAAGGAAAAGTAGGAATTAGACTAGAAGACAGACACAGCTCCCTTTTGCTACAGAGACTTAAAACATGTGCCTTTTTTTCTGCCCAAAGAAATATTTGGTAGTGTAGGTTGCTTTTAGGCTTTTTGGGTAAATGAAAATTAGGCCCAGTATATCTCCCTCTCTTCCATGAATACAAAGTAGACTGTGTGGAAAATGCAAAAACTGCAACTTTCAAAAACTTGACTGTGACCTCTGTTGTTGCTGAAAACCACAAAGGTAAGTGGTGTGCTATGGACACTGTAACAAGCTAAGGTCTTCCAGGTATGATGAAATAGGAAGCAGTCTTGGGTCTCCAGGATCGCAGCACCTTTGAGCATGCTGTTGGGCCAGTTGGGCAGCTAAGATGGGGAGACAAGATAGGCAGGGGAGGGCAGTTGCAACATCCCTGCAGTCGATCATTAAGAGTGAGCAGATTGCCAAACACTTGCATTTTCATTACAAGACCACACAGGAGTGCTACAATGGCTGTAACTCTGGACATAGGTTGTAAGTCCCTTTGTGCAGCATGATTATAATTTCAAAAGGTTGCTGAACAAACAGTTGTTAAGGGAGGACTACCTGTAGTTCATTTAATAAGCACTGAATGGCAAGATGTATATCATCTGAATATTGGCATGCAAAGCCCAGATAGAAAAAAGAATATCCCAAGCACATCATTCACATTGTGTAACAGACACATGAATGAGCTGACACTTGATCAGAAAACTTTCAATTTCTGATATCTCATTTGTACAAGATTAGGTTTTTCAATAATTAAAAGAACGTGAAATATGCACGAATGCCTCAGGAAAATAACCCAGCAGCAGACACTGTGGAAAGTTCAAATTATGTTTGTGATTGCTGTGAAAGCAAGTAAAATGGAAATGAAAAAGGGGAAACAATTCCTAAATTGAACATTAAAATTTAGCGGAGATCTGATTTGGAAGCCACTGAAGTGTCTGACTACTTTTACAAAGTGAAGGCATGACATAATGTCAACAAAGGAACTATAACTCACATTTGTTATCACTAAATAAACTAAGTCTGACAGGAATGCTGAAATAAAATGTTTTTAACACTCTTTTAAAGTAGTGTTCATTAGAGTCTGTTCAAGTTAATTTCTAAATCACATTTATTTGTTGAGATCAGCAATTTGGGGAGAAAGAGGATTTACATAGTCCTCTTGCATAACTTACAGAAATAATGTTAACATGGTATAAATTGTCATTAGTTGGCAACTACCCATGTGTATTCTTGATTTCCTGCCAGCCTCAGGGGTAGAAGGAAGTCATTATTGCTGGGTTTCATTTATCTCAAATAAATAACAGTTAATTGAACAATATTCATTGGTACTGTTCTGTGCTAATGCTTTCCTTTGGTGTATTCATCCCATAATGGGAGAAATGAGATTCTGAGTTCAATTTAACAAGGTCATTTTGTGTGTCTGTGGAATTCACAATAGGAAGGAAGTAGTTAGCTGATTCCTCATCTGCCTTTTGATACCTCGCAATACAAAGCCCGATGTTACCAAGACACAAAATTGTTGGCTTGCACATTAAGTCTTTCCCAGTAGGAAAACAAAAGCCAAAACAACATGGACCATTTTCTACACATCTGTGATTAAAAATTCTAGCGATTTACAATTCTTGAAGGATTTGAAACAAATATAGAATTAAAAGATGGATTTCCGACACTTTTCAAAACAGTTGCCTTTTGACACTATACAGTGATCTCAAATTAAACTAAAATGTTTGAACTTAAATAGCATTTTTCTTAATATATGCTTACATTAAAATATACAGAAAGCTATATTTCCCTAAAATAATAAGCACCAAAAGTTTTTCACCAAGAAATGCTGAATTCTAAATGAGTGAATTCTTATGTGTTCGCTCGTTGTCCCTTCTATATTCTATGTTGACTGAACATAAAAGGAGAGATAAAGGAAAGTGCAAAATTTACTTTTGTAGGTAATGATAATTATAATCAGCCTGATATATTTCTCAGGTTCAAGTCCTTCACCCCAACCAATAAGAACTACTTTAAATTAAAAACATCAGTATCATCCCAATTTTAATTTTGATGTAAACTAAAGAAAGTTCTAGGAGTGCTAAGTTTGTATTGAGGCACTACAGTAGTCCTTGACCTACAACTATTTGTTTAGTGACTGTTCAAAGTTACAATGGCACTGTAAAAAGTGACTTTTGCCTGGTTTTCACACTTACAACCACAGCAGCATCCCCATGATCACATGATCAAAATTCAGGCTCTTGGCAACTGGCATTTATTTATCACAATTACTCTGTCTTGAGGTCATGTAACCTTCTCAGCTGGCTTCTAACAAGTAAAATCAATGGAGGAAATCAGATTCAATTAACAACCACATAATTCACTTAACAACTGCAGTGATTCACTTGAACAACTGTGGCAAAAACGGATGTAAAATGGGGCACAACAATTGCCTTGCTTAGCAACTATAATTTTGGGCTCAATTGTGGTCATAAGTCAAGATTATCTGTATTGCAAATGGCCTAAATCAATTTTCTAGGCTATAAAACTTGGTTTAATTATATTATATTTAATGTATTAACCAAATTATTTCTCAGGCTTGATATAACAATTTGTATTTCTTTTAACTTCTGCATTGTCAGTCTAAAGGATACAGTATATTGCCCATGACAGAGCTTAGATTACACCTAATATTCTTCTTTTTTTTTTGAGCTTTAGAAAACTTGGATATTTGTATTATTTTGGGTGGTACTGTTAATTATTTCACTCTTTACATATTGGATTATATTAACTTAATAGTTAAAATATTTCTTGCTGCTCCAATGGATTCAACAAGATAGTCATGGCTCCAGATGGATTCTGTGGAACAGTACCATGTTGTGTGATCCAGGTGACATGCATTCTTCTGTGGTAGCACCTGCCCAGCCTTCCTCCAAGGTCTGTTTTGCCCAAATTTTGCCAGCCTTGTGAAAGGATGTGAAGACCTGGCTGTTACCTCACATGTTAGTGCAATGCTGTTAAGAGAAGCGCAACATACAATTTTAGAGAATATGGCTTGCTTTAAAGATGCCTCAGACTTTGTATTATGTTACAACTACTTTTAGAGAAATTATACTTTTCTGTTCTGCTTTTACGTTAGCTTACCAACTGTGAGTTGCCTCTCTGAGTTGTTTGCTTAAGTTGCAAAGCCATATACATTTTTTTCTAAATGAAGAAACAAATAATATTTCCCCTATTCCAGCCATTGATAATTGGGGAGAGGAGATTGTCAATGGAACAGCAGAGGAAATATCTTCAAGCTTAAATTCATTTGGAGGAAGATATGTAACATATATATAGTACATGTTACATATAAGACAACATACAGACATTTCCACAAGCTAACTTACTTGCCACTTTAAACATCCCATTTCTTATTCATTTGAATTGGCTCTGAGTTCCTAAATGGGAAATTCCCTTTGTGAAACTGCTGTTCTTAATTAATAAAGGATACTCCCTTCTTTACTCTTCTCTTGAACACTCTCCATCCCTGGTAGGGCTGATGCAACACGTCGGAAGAGCTGGAGAAATCAAGGCCAATGGGAGATGAGATTAAACAAGAGAAAAAACAATCAGGACTTTGCATCCAAAATAAAATTGAAATTAGCAATAATACTGTGCATGTGACATTCATAAAAGGAGAACCCCAAACTGTCTTCCTAGTATGTTAGCTGAAGGTTACAAAAATGAGTGCTCTTCAGATTAGTATCACAGGGAAAGCCTTTCCATTGAGCAGTGAAAGCCACATATTTCCAGAAAGTATCATTTCAATTTCTAGAATATCAAGCAATATCATGACCCGACAAAAGCGTGAACGTCATAAGCGCGCTGACAACACCGCGGCGCTAAAACCGCGATGTCAAAAGCCCGCCGACAACAGCGCGCCGACAACAGCGTGCCGACAGAAGCGCGATTTAATTTAAGGTAAGATTTACAGTTAGGTTTAGGGTTAGGTTTAGGGTTAGGTTTAGGGTTAGGTTTAGGGTTAGGCTTAGGGTTAGGTTTAGGGTTATGTTACAGCGCGCTTCTGTCGGCGCGCTTTTGTCGGAACGCTTTAGGGCTAATTAGTCGCTCATTCGTCGCGCGGTTTTGTCACCGCGCTTTAGACACCACAGTTTAGTCAGGCGCGCTTTTGTTGTGCGCGCATTTGTGGTGGAACCAAGCAATATACCTGGAGAGCCAACTGATTGCAAACCAGGGATGAATTAAATAAAAATGATTTTTGTATAAAGGCTATTAAGTGATGGCATCCTGAAAAAGCTCAGGCCATGAAGGCCTTAATTGCTATATAACAGTTTTTGCCAACAGAATAACCAGCTGTCTGTATATTCTCTCCCCTTGTTATGTATCCTTTCTCATGTATGAAAAATGCAATTTCTTATGTGTACCCAAGAATAAGCATGTATTACCTGTTTTACATTGTATCCTGTTTTTGCACTTGTTTCAATAAACATTACATTCAGTTCTTTAGCTCTCTGTTCCCCTTCTTCAATGGTGATTTGCCTAGAGTCAGACAAAAAGAAAATGGTAGCTGATTCAATGCAATTGGGAAAGTGGGGAAAACAAGATATCTTGGAATTAAGATCCACCTGCTTCCATAACAAATGCAAGAAGAAATACCACTCTAGGGTATCTCTTCCTTTGACAAAGAGACTTAGAGCAGTGTTTCTCAACCTTGGTGACTTTAAGTCCTGTGGACTTCAAGTCGCCAAGGTTGAGAAACACTGCCTTAGAGGTCTTCCATAGTATATGACATACTGCCTCTCTTCAACATTTCTGTGTACAGTTTAGACAAATTAAGAGACCTTCTGTACCTGAATTGCTTCCTTTTCATTTCTGATAGTGGGTATTTACCTTTTATCTGCAAGGTCAGTTTTGTTGCCCACTAACATAATGATGACATCACTTCCTCTTTCTGTTCGGACATCATCAATCCATTTGGAAGTTTGTTGGAAGGAATTGAGATCTGTGAAGAAAAACCAGAAATTAGGTACAGACCAGTCTTTCCAACAGATGATAGAAATGGCTTAGCCAAAGGATTTGGAGAATTTTTATGATTTCTGACAATAGTCACAGTGTTGAATGAATTTGAGAAAATTCATTCAGACTCAGGGATGGAGAAACTCTGGTCCCCAAATGTTTTTGAACCACAACTCATATAATTTTTAGCCAGTTACTCCACCCATATCTGGGTTTCTCTGGATTAATCAATTCAGAGTGACTGAATATTGTGCTTAGGTTAAAATTATTTATTTATATGTGAAAATTTAACGGGGATTTTGCACCAATTACTAAAGCTATCTCATAAGATTATTTGGAAGAGAAGCTGGACAGCTGACTGGATTTCCTTATAGAGAATCTCATTTCCTGGGATGAAAAAGATAAAAGTACACAAAGAAATTGTACAATAAAGAAGTGATATCAACTTTTCTGCCTGTGTTATGAGGCTAGAGGAAAGAAGAAATAAAAGTGATTCAAAGAAATCAAAACTAAGATTTTGGATACAAACGCCAGGACAATGAAAGCCAAAAGAGAAAAGGTTTGAATACAAAAATATTACACAACGTAAAGTATTTTTACAAGGACAGGAATGGACAGGAAGTGAACAGAAGGTTGAAATCTTGTTGCTTTATTATAATTGTAATCCAAACAGTGATTGGGCATAACATCAAATGTGCCTTTCAGCACAATGTCCATTAGAATGTTCTTAGCAGCACCTCATCTATAGAAGAAATAGAACTAATGTCAACAAAAAAAATTCTGATTTTTTTTTATCAGAACACAGTGATTATTATGCCCCCTTCCCCTAGCCAGTTGATTTTAAAACATGCATGCTAAATTAGTACAGTGGGATTATAGGTCTTGTATACAATTGGGTGACTGGAACGATGTGATAGACACTAAAAGAGATAAGACGACTTCTCGCCCAAAAGCTAAAATGCGAGCTAAGCTACCCAAACCTTTTTTTGACATGATGGACGACTTTGAATTGAGAGATATTTGGCAAGAAAGAAACGCAGAGAAATATGATTTCACTTTCTTTTCTGATAGACATCAATCCCTTTCAAGGATTGATTTTATACTAATCACTAATGATTTGCTTTCTAGGGTGAAGAAGACAAAGATTGCGGCTAGGGTCCTTTCGGATCATAACCCAGTTTGGATGGAATTGGGAAGGGCAGTGCAGGCAAGAAGGTCTTGGAGACTGAATGAAAACTTATTCAGATATGAAAAGTATATTAATGATTGTAAAAAATTGTTATCTGAATACTTTGTTTTGAATATGAATAAGGGTACACCTATGGAATTCGTATGGGATGCAAGCAAAGCGTATATGAGAGGAGTGCTGATGAATATAAATAAAACACATAGACATAAACAAGGGCTAAAACGAACAGAATTGGAAGAGGAAATTAAGAGGAAAGAGTTGGAGTTAACAATGAATCCAGGCGATACAAAGGTTAAGGAAGCAATTACCATATTAAAATCTCAATTTGACATGTTGATCTCTGACCAGGTAGCCACTAGTTTATTATATGCAAAACACAATACTTTTTGTAACGCAAACAAACCTGGCAGATGGTTAGCTTATCAGATTAGGAAAAAAAGGAAAACTCGAAATATATCTAAACTGATTTATAGAGGGAAGGAGGTGTTTCAACAGGAGGAGATTCAAATTCCCGATGCATTTCGGGAATTTTTTACAGAATTGTATAAAGGGGATAAAATTAATGGTTTAGATATAGACAAATACTTAGATAAAGAGAAAATACCCTCAGTTAGAGAAGAGCACAGGCAAAAATTGAACCAACCAATAACCTCGGGGGAAATTTTGCAGGTAATTAAGCAACTAAAGTTAGGGAAAGCACCAGGTACAGATGGTTTGACAGTGGTTTACTGTAAAAATTTACAGTTAGAAATGGTAGAACCTCTTAGAGAATTATTTAATAAGATTCAAATGGAAGGTAAGGTGCCTCCATCTTGGAAGACAGCGTTTATATCTTTGATACCCAAAGAAGATCAAGACACTACCCAACCAAAAAATTATAGACCTATCTCATTACTTAATGTAGATTATAAATTTTTTACTAAAATATTAGCAAATAGGTTAATGCTGGTTACTCAACAATTGATACACACCGACCAAACAGGTTTATATAGGGGAGACAGATGAAAAGTAATGTTAGATTAATTATTAATGCATTAGAATATTTGGGAAAGAACAACCAAATTCCTGCTGCGTTCCTATTTTTGGATGCTGAGAAGGCCTTTGATCGAGTTAACTGGCAATTTCTGTTGAAGATATTGCAGAAAATGCAGATAGGAGTCAATCAAAGTCAATATACCAACAGCAAACAGCACAAAACATAGTCAATAGAAGTTTAACAGACTTTTTCAAATTGGAAAAGGTACAAGACAGGGCTGTCCTTTGTCCCCACTATTGTTTATTATAACTCTGCAAGAATACAGAGTGCGCGCGTTTGCGGATGATTTGGTCATAATATTGGAACAACCACAGAAATCCAGTATGGTTTAATGAATACGGTTAATCAATATGGTCAAGTGTCTGGTTTTAAAATAAATTTAGGAAAAACAAAAATATTAGCTATAAATATGAATACTAAACAAAAGGAAGAACTAGGAGGGATGCTAGGATGTGAGATAGTCAAAAAAGTCAAATATCTTGGAGTTAATATTTTAACCTCAAATGGGAAACTATATAAACATAATTATGAACCACTTTGGCATAGTATACAGACAGAGATGAAAAAATGGGAGAAATTGCACTTATCTTTGTTGTGTAGGATAGCAGCAGTGAAAATGAACATCTTACCAAAATTTTTATTTCTCTTCCAAATGTTACCCATACTCAAAAAAGATGTGAATCTTTTAGAATGGCAGAAGGGTATCAACAAATTTGTATGGGCAGGAAAAAAGCCAAGGGTAAAGAGGAAAATAATGCAAGATGTACGCGAGAGAGGAGGCTTGAAATTACCTAACCTAAAACTATATTATGATGAAGTGGCGCTATCTGTAATTAGTGATTGGACTCATTTAACTAATGATAGAATACGAATATCGAGGGATACGATCTGGTATATGGTTGGCATGCTTACCTGTTATTCAACAAAAAATTGGATAAGAATTTTAGAAATCATATTTTAAGAAATGCTTTACTGCGGGTCTGGAAAAAATACCAATATAAATTAAATGACAAGATACCCATGTGGGCAATTCCTAGACATGCAATTGAAATATGAATATAGCACAAAAACAGGATAGAACTACCTACAGACAGCTTCTCATTTTGGAAAGAGGGGTACTACAACTAAAATCTTTAGAGGTATTAAAAGAGGAGAAGGTAGTTCAAACATGGTTCCAGTATGGGCAATTACAGGCCAGGTGGAAAATAGATCAAAAAATTGGTTTTATACAAGTTGAGGATAATTTGTTTAAACAAATAAGAGATCAAAGTTTAATGCATATAAAGAGGATATATAATGTATTAATACAGATGGATTCGGAAACAGAATTAGTTAAAGATTGTATGATAAAGTGGGCTCAAAATATTGAAGAACCAATAATGTTGGATACATGGGAAAGAATCTGGGTAAGAAATGTGAAATTTACACAAGCTCAAAACCTGAGAGAAAATTTTTATAAGATGTTCTATAGATGGCATTTAGATCCTAAAAAGCTGGCTTCTATGTATCCGAATGTACAGCCTAAATGTTGGAGTTGTGGTTCTCTCGATGCTACATATTTTCATATATGGTGGACCTGCCAAAAGGTTAAGGCATTTTGGATAAAAGTATGGTGGATTATGCAAAATATCTTTAAAAGAAGGATAAAGTTTATTCCTCAGTTATTTTTACTAGGTATATGTACTGACTTTACAGTGGTAGAGACTAACTTGATTCTGCACCTAATAACGACGGCAAGACTGTTGGTGGCGCAATACTGGAAGAAGGAAGACTTGCCTACAACTCAAGAATGGACATTGAAAGTTACAAATTTAGCCGAGATGGCTAAAATATCGGCATATCTTAAAGATCATTCAAATGAAAGATATAAACGAGACTGGAAAAAATGGATTGACTATATACAAAACAAATACGGGACTAAGAAATTCCAGATAGTCTATGCTTAAGATCAGGAATGATTTAAACTGTTCAAAGTTAGTGTAGCAGGAAGAAGCTAAGATCAATGTAGAGATGTTATTAACCTCTTTTTTTTATTTCTTTTTTCTCAATATATTTTAGACTGTGTTTGTTAAAAATCTATACCATGTACGGGCTCTGGGAAGTGGGGGGGGAGGGAGGTGGGGTGTTGGGGGGGAGGGAGGGATATATACTATGTGTTAGATTTCAATGTAATGCGACTTCACAGATATACTGTTTCTCTTTAATTTCTCTGTAATAGGACAAGTTGAGTACATTGACATATAGTGGAAATACACCAAGGGGAGGAGGAGTGGGATAGAAGATTTTAAAACATGCATATCACAAGCAACATCCATACAATTTACAACTAATCTATTTTTCATGCTCAAGCTGCAAACAGAGCTAATACTAACATTTTAAGCATTTCTGTACTAGCCACTTGCAGCTGTAGCCAGACGTTGTTCGGATAAAGTATCCCTTAGGAAAGACATTTTGTCACAGAACTTTGGCTGTAATATTGAATTAGACAAATGGGAAAAATTTTGGGGAACAAACTTAAAAATGACACTATCAGTTGCATACAAGGAAAACCAGTACAAAATGTTTTACAGATGGCATCTGCCACCAACAAGGTTAGCTAAAATCTTAACAAATACCTCCTCAAAATGTTGGAAATGTGAATCAATACACGGAACATATTACCATTTATGGTGGACCTGTGAGGAGGCTAACATTTTTTGGAAAAGGATCAAATATAACAGGGACAATAACGGGGGTTAAAATAGAATGGAAACCTGAAGTTTTTTTATTAGTAATAATGTCTGCGAAATACAAAAAAGAAATCCAGTATTTAATACTACATATAATTATGGTGGCAAGAATTGCCTTTGCCCAGAAATGGAAAAACAAATTAACTCCAAGCGAAGATGAAATAATAAGAAAGGTTATGGATTGTGCTGAAATGGACAAACTAACTAAAGAAATCCAGGGAAAAGAAGAATCAGAATTCTACCAGATATGGGATAAATGGCACAGGTGGATGGAGGAAAGAAACAAGAATCAATGAAGGAATATAACAAAACTCAAAAAATAATAAGTTATGACTAAAATAAGAGGGTTAAGAATGGTGAAATCCAAATGAAACACAATAGAAGGGGAAATAATATAAGGTGAGCGGTATCGATTGATAATTGCTATTAGAAAGAACAGGAAGCTCCTGTTCGTATTGTATTGTGTAAATGTGGTGTACGTCTAGGTTTTGTGTGTGTGTATTTTACATGTTTGTTAATAAAAAATAAAAAATAAAAAAGGAAAGACATATTGTGTTAGCACAGCAGTAAATTCCCACTATCCTTGTTTTGTAGACTATTTGGTTGCATGTGTCTTTTGTTCACACAGCTAGTTTTCTGTGCATACCCAACAGCTTCAACCACAAGTTCTTCTAAGGCAAACAAACTGTAACAGAAGGCCCAAGCTTTCTTTTTCAACAAATCACTAATGCCTACATTTGTTTTCTAAGAAGGTCAGTTGCCAGTTAGAGACAGAGTGTATGCAACTATAGCAACCAAAGCAGTCCTCTCAGTCCTTCCAAAGCAATCCATTAGAAAAGGAGCATTTATACTGAATCACTTTTGTCTGTTCACTCCTCAACTGCCTTGGTCAGCTGGAGCCACCAGAGGGAGCCAGATCCTCCTTTCTCTCACTTCCCACTCCTGTTATGTTCTTTTCAATAGGAACAATACAATGGCGAGAGAGGGCTTCAGAAAAAGTTAGTGTCTTCATGGCAGAACCTGGATCCAGCATTTGAAGATCAGAATTATTTTATCTTGGTAGCTCCTTCAGCATGGAGACAGGTTTCGTGGAAGGAAAAAAACGAGTGCCATCTGAAAATCATCGGTCATTGAGAATACTTATGGAACTATGGAATTCGCTCCCAGAAAGTTTGTGGATGGCCATCAATTCAAATGGCTTACAAATGGGAGTGTACAAATTCATGAAGGATAACCAGTAGTGCAGGTTAAGTAAGTTTATGAATAATTTATTTAGATCGTTGTGATAATTCTTTCTCTAACTTCTATTCCCTGATTTACAACCACTAATTCTTTCTCCAACTTCTATTCCCTGATTTACAACCACTTTTTACAGACAAGGAAGAGATGCCATTGCTGATAAAAATATATATGTGCTTATGCAATGATATCAGTATAGTTACAGACATCAAATATAAAATGGCTTTTGCCGTTATAGTGGATTTTATTAAATACTGTTTCTTGAGAATAGGTACTTCATCTCTGTAGAAAAAATAGTTCATTTTTTAAGACAAAGTAATAACGAACATGTGTAAACACAAACATTTATCTGTCTTGATTGCAATATATATTTAAACCACAAGAAAGGGAGGGGCATGGGAAAAAAGTCAGCCTAGTTGAGCTCCTTTAGGACATTATGATGCTAACCTTTCTACCTCTCTGACAGATCATTTGCAAATATTCCTGCACTGGGCACTGAACTTTTGCCCTTAAGCTGGAGATATGACTGCTGCATTTTCATCTTTCCCATAATGTAGGTCTGATCTGGAAGACTTTTCTTATGTATTAGACTGGCCAATGTGGTTATAAAGGGTAGATCACACTTGGAGCCATGGATTAAAACTGACATTCAGCTACAAGACATCATATAGTCAATCACTCCCTTTCAGACTATATGAGGATAAAATGGGCATATGGAAATATTACAAATTAAGTGTAATTTGAAGAAAGCATGACATATAATTATAATAAATGAAAGAAATACAAGCACGGTACTAAAGCAAAACTGCCACAGAAAGTTCTGGTGTTGGCAGTTCAAGCCATCTGAGAAATATTATAGTGATAGATACTGGAAAGGACAATAGGAGTGTAATCGAAAGTACCATCGCTCTAGTTGCAAACATGTTAAAGGGAAGTAAATTAATGTGTCCTTTAAAAAACAAGACCCACAAAAATTTAAAACAGCCTGTTTATAAAAATACCGATGAGAAGATATTTCAGTGTTTTGCTTGTTTATTAGTTTCACTCAGTCCATAAATCAATTCGTTTTTACCATATGGGCAATCAGTATTATATACACAAAAGGAAATGATGTACTCTTAACAAGATTTAAAAAGCATTGATCTAATTTCTCAGGAAGGGACCAGTCTATAGTTAAATGATTCCTGCTTTATTTGGCCTGAGACTTCCCAGTGGTATCAGGTTTAATAATAGTGGAAGCAGAATGTGGGATTTGAGGATACTTATTTGGAATATCAAGCTACTCCTTAAGGCAGTGATTCTTAACCTTGGTAGCATTAAGATGTGTGGCCTTCAATTCCCAGAAGTCCCCACCCAGCACCTGGCTAGGAATTTAAGGTATGTCTCTAATATTCATTGAACCTCTTAAGAATTAGCCTTCTCCAATGTAGATATACACAGACAGTTTGGTATAATGGTTATGTCATTGGGCTAGAAGCTGAGGGACTGTGAGTTCTAGTCCCATCTTAGTCGCTTTCTCTTTTACCTTAGGAACGAGGCAACGGCAAAAACCTTGCTAAGAAAACCACAGGGGTTTGTCCAGTCACTCTCCAAAAATTGATATGATTAAACAGAAGAAAAATAAAACCTTGGATTACAATTATCCACATAAGGGAAGCTTTACTTCCCTTATAATACAATACGAACAGGAGCTTCCTGTTCTTTATAATAGCAATTTACAAGATTGAAGGGTAGTGGAAACTGCTAACAAGGACATTTAGAATGCCTGCATATTACTACATCTTAAAATACGGTGGTAGCATAAAGGAGAACAGGGCCAAGCTCTCCAGTAACATCTCATATCCTTTCAGTACAATCAGAATCACAGAATAACAGAGTTGGAAGGGACCTTGTAGGTCATCTAGTCCAACCCCCGGCTCAAATAGGAGACCTGACACCATTTCTGACAGATGGCAGTCAGGAATCCTTCTAGTGTAATCATTTGTTTCACTTTATATTGAGTAATGTGATGTACTATATTATAGAGAGCACTGATATTGAAGTAAAAAGTGCCTTCATGGTGTATTTCCATTTAGACAACCACATCTAAACTTAACTCACTTGTGATATCATAAACCACCACAGCTACTGTAGAGTCACGGATGTAACTGGGAATCAAACTTCGGAATCTCTCTTGGCCTGCTGTGTCCCAGAGCTGCAACCGTACCTGCCAGGGCCAGGGGAGGAGAGCAGCAAAGAGAAAGGCATATACATATACACACACACAATTAGGAAGAGAAACAGATATAAACAACAGGAAGAAAACAAAAGTGATAAAGAATTAAACAGAAGAGGCTTCTAGCTATGCATTTTGTTTTTTAAATAGATCATTTAATGTTTTGTGTGTTAGTTCTTCAAAACATTATTTGTAATCTTATGTAGTGCCCACACAAGATTACAAACATAATTTTGTGTATTTATAATCCATAGAACACAGATGGGGAGAAAGAATTTCTATGTATGTCTTGTACATTGGTTTCCCCCAACCTGATGTTCTTAAAATATGTTGGCCTTTGGAGGACACCAGACAGAAGTCAATCTGCTGCTTGTTTAAATTTTGGTCATGCATATTATCTGCTTTGATATATTTGTACTACTTCTTCGTGAAATCTTGGATCCAAAAATGATGTATGTTTTAAAGTATGAGATTGAAATTCTTATTTTAAAAAGCTGGCATCTTAAAAATATATTATAAATGTTATAACTATGAAAGTTTGATAGGATGAACAAAAAGGGGCCCGTGAGATAGAAATTTGAAGGAGAGATGCCTGTAATAGTTGGTTTTAAAAAGCAACTGGGATCAGGCTACAATAGTATCACAAAAGTCACCGCTGGTTTTCACTGAAAGGAAGGCATAGGCAATGCACATTTGCATTGATTCATGAGATTTGCAACATAGTCTATAGCTATCTGCATTATTAGAGGGATCAGGAGGATCGATACACCAGGAATACTCAAGCATCATGTCATCATAAAGTACAATTGGGCACAACACTTTTACACATATACAAAATTCAAACTGACTCAGGAATATTTGCCAAAGGAATGCTTCACCAAACCTAGTCTGAATGCAGGCAACCTACCCTTTGGTACATTTGAGTCGGTTTCCCTAGGGAAACAACTAGCTGGTATCTTCTGATGAAAGGACAGCAGAAATAAGAAAGCTACAGTATTCATCTTCTAGCCCCTAGCAGATCATACAATCTGTGAGGCAGCTTAGGGAAATTTACCAGTACTTTTCCTCTTGCATTTCTATTATACTCGACCTGTCATTTTCATAAAAGCAATTGGAAAGCCTTGGAAACAATCCATTAGGACTAAGATAGATGTTTGAGATTGCATTAACGCTGCACAAGATGCTACTGATTAATGCAGTGCTGCCGCCGCTGCTTCTCTCTCATTTTAGCTGACGCCCATCTGTGTTGACATTGGATTATCCTTACAAAAAGGTTCTCCCCAAATTATAAATTGCTTTTTTTTTTAAGAAGGGGCAGTGACATTTCTAAGAAAAAGCAGAAGCATCAAAACATAGGCACTTAAGGAAAGCTTCCTAGTTAATTTCTTCTTTCTTTGAAGAAACTGCATGCTCCATCTCATTCCAGAGATGGCAAGCAATCTCGCTAGCAGCAAGTAAGAAAACAAAGCCTTGGATGAGAGGCTTCCAAGAAATATAGCAATATTCTAAACTAGAAAGCCAAACATATTTCCAGAAGAAAGTAATGACAAACCATTCTAGTACTTTTGCCAAGCTAACAATGGGATGTGCCCCTGAAGCCTTCTGTAATCAAGGTCACTTGACAGGCAACTTTAGTTATTGCCATGGAAGCAATGCAGTGAAGTTGCTAATCCCTAAACCAGAGGTCGGCAAGCTTAAACACTCAAAAAGCCACAAAGGTCCTAACTGGAACCCCTCCATTCAATTCTGGAGCTGACTGGAAGTCTGGTTCCCCCACTATAGAGTCCCCTCCTAGAACAGCATCCTTTTTTCTCTACCTGTCCTAACTGAAAGCCCTATAAATTGTGGAGTTGACGAGCGACCGGGAGCCACAGCAGAGGGATGAAAGAGCCACATGCGGCTCCAGAGCCGTGAATTGCTGACCCCTGCCCTAAACTAACATTCAGCCAAAATCCTAGGTAAATGTTTTTTTTGGGGGGGGGGGGTTAGAGTAATTCATGGAGTTTGTGGTCATTGTTTACCAAAGGTGATAATTGCTAGATTGAATTCTGTTCATTTGTCCTACTTCTGCACTTCTTCGAAAGGAGCAACAGCAGAATCTTGTGAAAAAAAGCAGCCACGTGGAAAAAGTGTGACTCTAATTTTTTTTTAGGACACCATTTTCTTAATAGGGTCCAGGGCAATATAACAAAAACAACCCTACTAGGTATGACACACCATCAGTGGACAAGTTAATTATCAGTTTGGTCAAACAGGAGGGGCTTAGCATGGGGACCTCTTGATGTCTGCCCACTGTTTTTTCTGAGCACAGAGCTTCATAATCTCAGCAGTTCAACACTTCCTGCTACTTACTGTCCGATCTTCCAAATACATGGTTTTAGATAGGAAGTCAATTCCAATTGTAGCCTATAAGAAAGAGGGAAAACAGAAGAAATGTCAGCAGCTATTTTGATTCAAAATTAATTTTACATTCTACTGCTTCAACAGGAACAAGTGCACTCAAGTATTGCAGCATATATATTTATTTTTTTGTTAAGTTTACTTGCCTCCTCTCTCGCCGTGAGGCTGTTCTAAGGCAGCTTACCACAATAAAAAGAAATGAACAAAGTGTAAAGAGAACAGAAATAAGTTAATAAACAAAGAAAAAGAACACAATGAGAATACATTAATATTATAAAAAAAGATGGATGTGTGGAGAGCAGAGAACAACGGTAGGGGAGGGTTAGTGACAGTAAGATTGTTCCCCCATTGCCCCTCCCCACTGAACTTTATAATGTTCTTTATAAAACTTCAGAAAAAGTGTCAATTTGAAAAGAAAAATGGAAGGCTATTATTGTTAAAAGGGATGCGGTGGCTCAGTGGATAAGACACTGAGCTTGTCGATCTGAAAGGTCGGCAGTTCAGCGGTTTGAATCCCTAGCACTGCATAACGTAGTGAGTTCCCATTACTTGTCCCAGCTTCTGGCAACCTAGCAGTTTGAAAGCATGTAAAAATGCAAGTAGAAAAATAGGGGCCACTTTTGGTGGGAAGATAACAGAGTTCAGTGTGTCTTTGGCATTTAGTCATGCCAGCCACATGACCATGGAGACGTCTTTGGACAGTGCTGGCTCTTCGCCTTTGAAACGGCGATGACCACTGCCTCCTAGAGTCAGGAACGACAAGCACATATGTGCGAGGGGAACCTTTACCTTATTATTGTTAAAATAAGACCCCAAGTCTCCTTGAACATAGAAAGTAGATCCAGACTTCTTAGGATATAATTTACGTAATGAAGTTCTGTCCTATATACACTGTTCACAATCAAGCATCCTTTCCCAATCTAGCATCATTTACATTGCATCATCACTATACCTGCTGTGCTCCTTGAAAGTCTTTTTTTATTTTTAAATATGGCCTTGGCTGCAAAATAATTGCATCTACTTGATGTAATATACACAAATATTAGTTATTTTCTATTACTTGATTTCAAATTGTTTTTCCCAGTCAAATATGGGCATTGTAGTGGAGTACATGACAAAGAAGCTCTACAACCTCATGACTGCAAAGCTGACCAGTGTAGTTAAAAAAGGGGCTGTGTATGAGAGCTCAGGTGGAGAAGTTTGGATTTCAAGTCACATCTGCTTCTGAGTTTAGCTGATTAATCAAACAGTGTGTGCTGCAGTCTGCAAAAGGCATTATCTCCAGAGGCAGCTGGCCAATATTTACCAAGCCAACACATCACTGACTCCGTATGGTTAGTGCTCCACAATGAGTTGCATTTATTCGGGTTTTTTTTTTTTTAGAAATGCAAAAATAGAATTTGAAAATAAGATGACAAAAATCCATCTTGTACTGTTGAACTCAGATGGCTGTTCTAAGCTACCGAGTGATATAGCTCACACATCAAAGGGAGTCTTTCCAGTTACAAGTGTGGCACAGCAGAGAAAGAAATAGATGGAATTTAATTTGCACATTTTCATGCCCCTGGCAGATTGGTTTATTCTGCCCTGCCTATTATTGCTGTGAAAAGCAACAATAAAGTGAAGAAAAAAAATAAGGAAATACTCCCATGGCCAAAGGAGGCAATACTTATTTAGAACTTCTGGTTGTTGCTGAAATTCTGACATCTCACTAAAATAATTGCATTTTAGAGAGATTAGTGTTTGCCTTCATTAGACTTCCATAGCAACAGATAGTCTGGGTGAGCATGAATTCTGAGTTGCTGCATATCCTCCCACCTAAATATTAATGCCACCTCTTGTTTTTAAATTGCTCTCTATTGTATCCATACCACAAAGGCACAAATATTTATTACTGATTCCTGATAAACATAATAGTGAAGATCAAACAGCAACCAACAGGACATAAACAAATGGCTGTCACTAGAAAACTGACAAGTGAGAAATGATTGGCAGTTCACCCACTGCTGTGCACTTCCTTTGTTCAGATTGGCTTGGCCTTATCTGGTGTTCACTTACATATCTCTCTGAGAAATGCAGAAAGTGATTACTGAATTTATATTCAGTCTTTTAGGTTTCTTAGAATCTTGACTTTACAGTGTAATAATACAGTTTAATTTCATATTTTCGGTGGGTGTTCTATATTCAGATGATGGAGAAAATGTCCTTCTATTTTAGGGCCCTTTTATTGATTTGCTTTGTAGCCGCAGCTGTCAGAAGGGGATAGAGTGGGATGAAAGAAAGAAAAGCAGTATGGTTTGGAAGCTAATTAAGCTCCGGATCCTGATATGCACAGTTCCTATTAGAAAAAAAAAAACAAATAATCTTTTGAGTTTCAAGGCCTTTGAATCTCAGGAGTAAGGAGGCATTTGAGAAGAAAGTCAGACAGAACAACAGAAAGGGTTGGGAGGGCCACTGGAGATCAATAGGAATGGCACCAAATCATTTCTCTGTAAGGGTCATATTGGAGGTGAGATAAGAGAAAAATGATGAGAAGAAGGAAAACCAGAATTTTTTTGCCAGATATCACTTTTAATACAGCAGAATTTAAATAAGTACTGTGTTTCCCCGAAAATAAGACAGGGCGTTATTTTCTTTTGACCCCCAAAATAGGCGCTTGGCCTTATTTGGGGGGAGGTCTTATTAATTTTGAGGTGCAGGAGGCGGCGAGTGTGGTCACTCATGGCTGCTGCTGTGTTGCAATATTTTTGAGGAGGGCTTATTTTGGGGGGAGGACTTATTTTAGTGCATGCGCTCAAAAGCCCAATTGGGCTTATTATCCAGGGAGGTCTTATTTTCAGGGAAACAGGATATGTAAGGGAATTGCAAAAGTAGTCCACCATCTACTGAATATTAACTTTAAAAAAATACAGAAAAAAGTATACTATTAGAAAATACAGTTCTTCATAACAAATGCAAGACTCCTTCTCCTTTAAGATAATGATATATCTCCATGCCACAAAATTCACCCCACTGTTGCGATTAAGTACCTCCTTGTTGATTCCAATTTTATATAAAAAGGTACACAACCTTTACAAATCAAATTAAAAGGAATGTTATACCTAAAGAACATGCATTTTTTGTATCCGTGGGTCCTTTCATTGAGACAATACTAATAATTTACAGTATCAAACATCTAGTGTTGAAATTCTTATGTCTTTATTTCTGAATAACAACATTTCTTGCTGTTATCAGCATAAACCTAACATCTGTGTTCTTAATATTTTCATTTTTATCTTTGAACAAGGATAAAATGCATATTTTAATATTGCCAATGTTTACCTTCTAAACATTGCCCACTAACATTGTTGGGTGTATGTATGTATATGTATGCATGTGTATGTGTATGTGTGTGTATGTGTGTGTATGTGTGTGTGTATGTATGTATGTGTGTGTGTGTATATATATATGTGTGTGTGTGTGTGTGTGTGTGTTGCATTTGTGCATATATATATTGCTAAAAGCATTGGGATATAATACTAGTGCTACATTAATTTCAAAGGATTTTCTCTAACTTTACTAGAAATAGATATGGTATCAGTGTCTGTGTGAAGGGGTTGCTAATATATAATTCCATTTATTTTCAATATTTATATCAAGCATCATTCTTGTAATTGTTTTACAGCATGGGTATACATTCCAGAGATCCTTAATAATATACTTTTTTTTGGACACTGCTCTTTTAGGATTTCCCTCTCATTTACTTCAAGCCAAATTCTATTAAGTCACACAATGCATAAATTGTTTCATCCCCATCTCCCATCCCCAGTTCCTGCTATTCAGCTTAGGACAGGTAATCTCTTCAGAATCGGAAAAGATGCAGTTACTTTCTTTTTGTCAAGCTGGCAAAACCTATGATACGCAGAAATTAAGAGCATGAACTACAAACCAAAACACTCATAGCAAATCTTATTGCAATGCTTGATGAGTGCATGGATCCATCATATACAGTATACCAGATGCCCACAGTAAAAGCAAGAGAGAACAATCTTTCTGCATTCCAGGAATATTGTCTTGCTTTTGTTTGTGGAACATGCGTGCTGCATTAAATGGAGCAGTATGACAATTCTTGTGTGAAATCCCTGCCACATGAGATCAGTGTCAAAATCAGTCTGAAGCCAGAGCTGTTTGAAAGCATCACTTAGGCATTTTTTTTCTTAGATAGCAGGAGTGGGTTTTTTTAAAGCTTATTAAAGCAGCTTTTTCCAATTGGGTTCTAATACACAATGTGCTATTGGGTTGCAATGGCTGTTATTGGTCAGGAGACTCATTCAAATTGTAGATGACTCCCTTGTCTTTCCTTCCATGTTAATTCATTTATATCACCCACCTTTCAGGGCAAGCCTTCCCAAGATTTCACAAGAAAGAGCTGATTTAAAATATGTTTAACACAAGCCATATTACGCATGAAATGAAGAATGCAGATTTAATCTCCAGACACAAATATTTTCAAGTGAAAAACAAGGTAAATCAAGAGTTCACATTTATTTTTCAGAACAAAAGGAAATTTGAATATTATTAAATATATAAATATATTAAATCCCCAAGGACATATATTATGCAAAAATTAGTCACTTTTTCATCAACAGCAAGAGAAACAATACAGCAGAAACAAGTTAGGAACCTGTAGTCACATTAGCAATAGCAATAGCAATTAGACTTATATACCACTTCATAGGGCTTTCAGCCCTCTCTCAGCCGTTTACAGAGTCAGCATATCGCCCCCCCAGTCTGGGTCCTCATTTCACCCACCTCAGAAGGATGGAAGGCTGAGTCAACCTTGAGCCGGTGAGATTTGAACCGCTGAACTGCAGATAGCAGTCAGCTGAAGTGGCCTGCAGTACTGCACCCTAACCACTGCGCCACCTCGGCTCTTTAGAGGCTTCTTGGTGATAAACAGCAATGTTGATGGACAACAAGCTCTGAGAAGTAGCAACATCTGTAAAGCATTTTGTAAAGTGGGGCCATGAGTTAAACAATATTTCCCTCAACCCTTGGTTTTCATATGTGCTGTCTCTAATATCTTTCCTCTCCCAGTTTCAGTTTAGCTGCTTCATGCACCTGCTTCATTTGCAAGATGTAGAAATTAAATGCAATTAGATGTGATTTTTTCTAAATACAGATGAACCTGCTTTCATTTCTGCATATCAAAATTGATGCCATTTTGTCTGCAGACCATGAAAATGGCAAGGCTAAAATCATATATCACAAATTAAAGTTGTCCTACCTTATAGTCTAAATCAGGAAGACAGTGCTAACCGAGTTGTGCTGTTATACTTTTTTTTTAGTATTAAGGGAAACAAGTTTTATGATCAGAATAACACATTTTTCCCTAGAACATATGACTTCCTCCTCTGCAATGAAAAGCCACGAAAGAAGAAAGAACAAGGGCAAAGGCACATAACAAAAGAACCCAGTCAGAAGAGTAGTTGTATCTCTACACATCCATGAGAAAACCTAAAACAATGAAGCATAGAGTACAGTAAGCCCAGGAGTATATCACATCAGGATGTATTGTACTTGGTGGATATTGTATTGTACGAAAATTGCAATATATGCACTTTTTAAATTTTGTAATAAGAAATAGTCACTCTGAAGTTACAACCCTTGAACATGTTACCTGTTTTACATGTAATAAAATATTCCAAGGTCATTTATCAAATCTGATTATGAAAAGGTATGCTAAAATCTATGCAACTTTAGTTTACAACGTAGCCTGATATATACTTCTATTAAACAAGTTCAATAATATGATACATTTTTAGAAATTCTTTTCATGAGTATATGCAATTTGTACAGATTTTTTTCACTAATATAAACTTCATATTTGTTGGAAGAAGTATATTGAGACATTCGGAGGTCTTTTTAATTTTAAATAACTGAATTGACTGAAAACTAAAAATTAAATAGCTTTGCATTTAAATGCAACTTCTAGCCCTTGGGTGTGCTTTATTGGCATCAAATTCAAGTAACCAGAAAGGAATGTGAAAAATATTGTGAGAAAAGATGCCACTCTATACGGCCCCAAAAAGCTATCCTGGAAATTGAAGCAGGGTTTAACAAGAAAATCAATCTACTAAGTTCACTCAAGCAATGCTTCTACTCCTGCATGCATTTTAAATTGCCTGTCAAAAGGTGAAAGGGGAGTTTGTTTACCACATTAAATTGCCATCATCATTGAGTCAGGTGACTCTTTAAATCTAGGAGGGCAGAGGAAATGATAGCTGAAGGCCAACAGTCTTTTAGGCTGGTTGAAACCTGTTTCAAATTGTAAACTGTGAACATATGGTCATAGAGAGAGTCTTCCTAGCTAGAAGCTACTAGCTCTGTAGCTTAAGGAGAAAATGATCAGCACAGCAGCTGGTTAACATATAAGGCACAATTAAGGGGCATGCATAAACGCTCCAACTTGCCTACTGTCCTTGTCATAACAACCCAATTTATTCGTATCCATTTCATGTATTAATAGTTTTGTATATACTTATATCTGTTATCTTATACATGCTTGGCAAAACAAAACAAACAAACAAACATAAATAAATAAGAACTGCTTTTCTCACCCCTTCTGATTTCTTACTCTTGATCTGGATTAGAGGAACTTTTGCTTTTCATTTTGATTTTTAATACTTTTAATTCAGAGAACCTACTTACCATTCAACAGAAGCCTTATCTATAGCAGGAAGTATCACTGGTTTATAGCATATTAACTGCTAACATTATTTGCTACAACCTCTAACATACTCTAAGAAAAGGAAGTATTTAAAAGACAGGAGTGTACTGAACATGACTAACACCAATAGCTGGCATTCTGAGCAAGACATGTCTGCTGCTCTGAGCAACACTAAACAATTCATTAGTTATCTTTTAACTTCTATAATGTCCCTGACCTTAAAATCTGCTCCAATTTGCTTGGATCTCTCCAACAGACTGGGGGTTGGGCATCAGAGGATACTATAGGTATCCAATGACAACCAACGTGGCTTATGTGTGGCCTTCAAACACAACTGAATTTAATGTTTAAAAAAATCCCTTATAAGCCTCTATAGTAGGGGTGTCAAACTTAATTTCATTGAGGGCCACATCAGGGTTCTGTTTCACGTTGGGGGAGGGGCATGGCCAGGGGGGGCATGGCCAGCTCGACGTCACTTGTGTCGTGGGCGCCTGTGGTGGCCTGAGTGCTCTGCCAGCGAAAACAGGCTCCCAAGCTCCGTTTTCAGCTGCGATGGCCTCCTGCAACTCCCTGCCAGTTTAGGAGGGCTGCCCGTGGCAGCCATCCCAGCTGAAAATGGAGATTCGGAGCCCATTTTCGCTGACAGAGGCACCACGGGCCAGTCCTTTACTGTTTCCAGGGAGGCCCCACGGGCCAGATATGACCCCCAGGCCTTGAGTTTGACACCCCTGCTGTATAGCAATAAAACTGCTAGAACTCAATAAGGTTCAGCATCATAAGTGTGTGTTATATGCTGATAATGTTCAGCTACATTTATTTTCTGATTACTTTTTCTATTGACTCTAGACTGGCTGTAACAGACTCTCTAATTTATCCAGGCATAAAAGAGTGAATATAGGAAAATAAAACTGAAGCTGAATCCAATATGAAGCTATAACTGGAAGCAGGGTTTGGACATTTTGGGAAATACACAATTTTGATGGAGTTTTAAATCTCCATTAAGTGATATAATTGTACTCTAGGGGTTGTCCAGGATCCATCATTGATGCTAGATGGCCACATATTATTAGTGGCAAGAATGGTCTTTTAGAGGTTCTGACTCATAAAGTAGGGACATCTATCTCTGAAGAAGGCAGATTGGCTTTGATAACTGATATACTTGAAAGGTTGGCCTACTGCGATGAGCTTTTTATTTGAAGATAATTAGGAAATTTCAGGTAGCTAATAATAATAAAACAAAAACAAAAAAGTCTGGCTAATGGACGTTGCAATACCTGGAGATAGCAGAATAGAAGAGAAAAAACTGAAGAAGATAACAAAATACAAAGATCTGCAAATAGAAATAGAACTACTATAGCAAAAGAAAGCAAACATAGTACCAAAAGTAATAGATGCCTTGGGCGCATTTCCAAAACAACTGGAGCCTCACTTGAATACCATCAACATTGACAAAATCACCATTAGTCAATTTCAAAAGGTAGTTAATATTACTTGGAACATCTTGTGTCCTGTGACAATTACCTTTAACACCATCAAACATCCACCTATGTCTATCCCAGATCCTTGGGAAAGACTTGCTAGGTGGACAAAAATGCCAAATCCAGTCTCAACATCTGGCCGACTGGGCAACAAACAATTTAATAGGTATGCAGCATTGCTATTAAATAAAATTAGAAAAATAAATATTTTTATATCAATGCAAGCTTTCATACCGACAGTCTATTAACCCAGAAACATTCCACTTTATTAGCATATATCATGTGATTGAATATAAAACAGCTAACCTGATATGTGTTGTCAAAACTGTCATACATGAATCTTGTGATCAGGGATGTCTTCCCAACTGTTAAGGAAAACAACAATTAGAGATTGAACAGTAGCCATGAATGTTGAGAGATCAGTCACAATCCTGTATATCCCATTCAACCCATAAGCAGGTATTTTAGAAGCATAATTCTTATTCAAATCAGATGTGAAATCTATTTTCTATTTTTTAAAATTATTCACAAATGATTATTCACAAACAAGGCTCCTCAAACCTGTATCTGTAAAAGGACAAGGGGGCAGCCTGTGTACAGACATTCCTAAGAACTGCGTATTTTAGTCACAGTAAAATGGTTGCCAAAGAAGTTGATGAAGGCCATCCACCTTTCCTTTTGATGTAATCACTTTATTCCATCAACTGGCAGTTTAACTATGGTAAAGAGGAAACATTTTAAAAAGGGTCTTTTTAACCCCATTCCTCAATCCATTCTCTTTAAACCCCCAGATTTCAAATACCTAAATATATACTCGATCAATTTATCATACGTAAAGCATACCAAAATATGCAGGAATTTTAAACTTCTAAGCTACCCCAAAGTTCAAGAAGTTGAGACTTTAATAAAACTATTTTATGTTACTCCATCATATATTTGGAAAAAAATAAGATTAGAATGAACATATAGGGTAGTATGACAAGGAATATAAGATGATAAAATAACAAGATCAAATTTTGTTTTATCATGTAACTTGATTGACTCAAAAACGATTTAGTTTTCTCCTGTTATCTCCCCAAGAAACTCAAAGTGACATTTTAATTCTCTAGATATTGATATCATAGGTATATTTTTCATAATATCATATTTTATGGAGAATTCTAATTATTACAGGCATTTTCCAACAAGACAAACCATAACAATATCTATCTTATTTTATTATTATAAATTATTATAATAATTATAAATTATTGTATTAAAATAATTCTTATATAATAATTCTAGAGAATTAAAAAATTACCCAAGTAGAAGAAATGTTGAATCAAAGACAGTTTAATGATCTTGCAAGTTAAGTAAGGAAGAAATCACAAAGTGTGTGTAATTCTGAGAAACGATGGAACGTAAGATTTAAACCAAAAACATCTAAATGTCAAATATTTGATTGATTTGAAGCACTGCAACTTACCATGATATAACATCATGCCACATCTCAATCATGCTTATACTATACACTCTACTTGACTCCTCTAGGTGTGCTCACTGTGCTGGTATTTCCTAAAGAAAATCTGGTTCTTGATGACCAGTACATTGTAGGCATATTATCGAACCATTGCTTACCCTACAGGACTGCAAAATTAGATATTCATCTTATTGGACAATACTGATTTCTTTATCTAGATTCCTGACTGAGGGCCCTAGAATCAGTCAAAACTGAAAATCAGGTATAATGGGATTCATACAACATGGATTTAAATTTATAGCCTGTATACCTTTAAGGAAATAATTGAATGTTTTCAGTGTGCTTCAATGTGGTCTTTGATACAAGGAATAAGAAGCATACAGACTCATACAGAGTGGAGAGAGGAGGAGCCAACGTCACAATGACACAACGTGCGATCTTGGAGCTCCAAGATCGCAGTCGATACTTTTGCCACTGGACGGTGGACTTAAACCGTCCCGAAGAGATGGTGATAGGTAAGAGTACGTACTGCTGATCTCAGGGACACCGCAAAGTCCCTGACTGATCCAGGAGAATCTCTTTTTGCCAGCGACAGAAGCGCAGCCATTGAAGCTGCTGAAGTTGAGACAGCTCTGGAACAGGAGGAAAATGGAAAGAGAAAGTGTGTCCATCTGGTGAGGAAATCTTATTATTGTAAAAGAGACTACCACCAAAAAAATTAAAACTAAATTAAATTTGAAAACAGAAGAGAACAAGCGGCAAAATTAAGCTACATTAGACAGTGTGTTATTTTATTTTTTTAATTTTCTTTTTCGTATGGAACTTTTGCAAATGTTTCCTATTTAAATTGAATGGATTAGTTTTTCTTCTACTACGTACTTTTTATATTCTTTTTTTATACCTATGGATTAAAATCTTTTTCGTTATTTTTATAATGCTAGATTGGATGGGTTGTTTTTTTACTCCATTTAATACTCATACAGAGTGATGAGCTATGAAAATCTAGAAAGAAAAAGCTACCCAACCAGAGACCCTCTAAGTAAAACTAGTATAAGCAATTCCGTTTTTTCTTAACCAAATTTTTCATTTTGGAAGAAATATTTATATGGGAAAGTTTCTATTATTTAACAGAAAATCTATAACCGCTCCCCCTTTAGCTTATATTACTGATAAAATACACTGTTGAATTTAAAGTATTAATTTATTAATAGTTTTTACATAAGATTATAGGGTATGTTGTACTGTTTACCATTTAGAGCCATCGAAACCGAAGTGTATACATTTTTATAAATAAATAAACAAATCCTTAGTCCCATCAGGGAACCAAAGCAATAATAAGTGTTAAGAAATTGGCCCTAATCTTCAAATCTTTATTCATGATTTACTAGGAGATTACTTTTTTTGTGG
The DNA here is from genome assembly GCF_009769535.1 of Thamnophis elegans. Taxonomy (NCBI): domain Eukaryota; kingdom Metazoa; phylum Chordata; class Lepidosauria; order Squamata; family Natricidae; genus Thamnophis; species Thamnophis elegans. Next base: position 32,355,560 of record NC_045550.1, on the reverse strand, counting down.
AGTCCTTGATGACCTCTGAACTTGCAGATGATTCATTATGCAACTCAGTAATATAATCAGAGCTATACTTACATTTTCTTTCCAGCCAACCAGTACAGGGGCTACTATGATGGTTTGACTGAAAAAAAAAAGTACTATTTCCATCCCACAAATATAAGTTATTTTATTATCAAGGCAGATGTTACCACTCTGTCAAAAATTGTCACTGCATTAGTTTCAGTTATTCTCATTACATTTGATAAGGTTGCTTTCTTTGCGGTTTCAACGTTTCCAGCGTTTGCTTTAGTTTCAAAATAGGTGAGTGACTTGTTTCTTACTAGGCAATTAATTACTTTTCTATAGTCTGCAGTTTCCTACCCTAACTCAAGAGAAGATACGATGAGGTCTGATCTATCCTTTTCCTGACATGCTCCCAAATGTAACGTGTATCTCAGAAAAATCTACCTTTCTACACACAACAATGAAAAAAACAGCACTCTGATTATGCTAATTAAATGCATAAAAAGGAAAACATTTTAACTCAACCTTGGTTTAACACCATCTCCCCCCTAGGAGACATTGGTTAATTAAGAAACTTTACAGAGCCATTCATCAAGAGCCTTAATTAAGTATGCTAATTCCCTCTGTTGTGCCTGCTATAAAGATAGGAGCTCTCTTTAGGTTTAATGAGCATCCAGTGTTGAGGGCACACCAGCAGGAGTGCAACAACAAGAATCTTTATTGGTTGGAATTTTTTCACACATTTCCATTCCATCAAAATCTCCTGCCAGAAAAAAAGTAAAATACCATATTTTGCTTTAACACTACATTCAGTGGATAAGGCTTAATGCCAGCTAATTTAGTATTCCAGCATTCCAGAGCTATCATTAAAAATATGATTCGCCTGTGGAAAAGAAGGGAATTATTGTTTAAAAGAATGGTACAACTATTTAGCACTACTTTTAAAAAAAGTATGGCAAGGTGGGGACATAGCAGAGTGATTTTCTTTTAATGGGAAAGGAGAGAATAAATAATATTGCCTCCAGCAGCCATCACTATCGATGCCAGAGACAATTTCATTTTAATACTAACAGGGACAACAGGAGGAATTATTCCTTGTAGAGGGGTTCCACTGTACCATGACATTTTATAATGCTACAACCAGCATCAACCGTGAATTCTATCTTAGACTGTTTATGCATTGTCAAGAAGGAGAAAAAGAATTAAGAAAACATGCCCGCAAACGCAGAGCATGACATGAAGAATATTTACATAAAATCTACGTTTGTTAATTTATGGATATAGATTTGATTTTATAAAAGCAACTCATTATGTCAGAAAAACTATAACTAGGTAACTTGTGCACATATAGCTTCTGCCTCCATTTAAATAACCCTTTTTAAAAAAACCAGACAATGTTCAAATTTATCTTGTAAAATAGGACATCCGGCTAGTTAGATGTGCAGCATCTTTGAGTTAATAGGAAGGGGGAAGATACAGAATGAATTTTAGCAATTATTCCAAAATTATATTTCTCATATTGAATTTACAGCTTATCCTTTTGTTTATTCCAATATTCAAATATTCATGGTTTATAAGAAGAACCAAGAAAAAAATCAGAATATAAATAACTGAAAACCTACTTCTGGATGGTAGATGTCAGCAATGTTGCAAGAATTCTCACAAGCTTTTATTAGCCAACTTTAATTCTATCAATGAAACAAATTCCTAAATCTATATTCTCCACTAAGGGATTTATGGATAGGGCCATTAGTTGGAAAAAGGTTAATTCCTGCACACACACCTCCATCAACCAATTTAATTGCATTACTCTCACTTTGTATTACATGAAATAGAAAAAGATACAATTCTGGATCTTCTCTTTCCAATAATTCTTTTGTACAACAGCATTCAGTTGTTAATTCAGAGACTAAACCAAAATGTAAGAATGAGAAATACAAACTGCTTTGAGGCTTTTGTATAATGAAACAAGAACTCCCAGCTTCCCTACAGTGGACCCTATACATGGTTTCTACATTGGCAGCTTATTTGTTTCATCACGAAGGACTAGAATGTGCAAGTTGCAAAATAGTACAAAAAGAAGAGACACACGTCTCCTCCCATTCTTGATAAAATGTAAGCAATCACAAACAACACACAACAAAATAATCTAAATATCCGATAAAATATCAACCATCACCTCCATCAATGTATAGAAAAGAAAAGATGATCCAAAAATGTTAGTCCGATTTAATATGTGTCTGACTTCATTGTATACATCTTGCAAGAAAGTATCTTAATATTTTCTGGGATAATCTACACAGTGATTTAAAACTGCTGGAACAAAAACCAGGCAGAAATAATTTGATTATTTTCCAATGTTAGTTTTTGTTAAATACTTTTAAAGATAAGATATAGTATTTGAGAATTCCTATTTCCAGAAAACTGATAGAGCTGAATAGTTTTATTCATTTGTTCACTGAAAAGCTGCAAATGGCACAAGATATATTCTATATAGTAGAATACTTATAGCATATAATTTTTGTATTTCTTGTTCTTACCTAAGCAATTATTTACCTATGATTAAAAGCTAATTCTTTTTTTTAAAGTGTTTTTCTTTAGAAACCTTTAAAAATATTAAATACTTCCAAAAACATTTTTTGGTAACTGAAATCTTGCCAAAAGATTTGGGGCAAATTAGTAATAAAATGAATTGAGGATGAAGAAAAGTAGTTTTCAGGATGAAAGCTAGCAATCAAAGACCAAATAATGTGCTAACATCTTTCACTTTAGGAACAGAAGGTAACTGTAAGTAAATCAAAGTAGAGAAGAAAGGATAGACATGGAGCCTCCAGTCAAGGACATGGTAACTGGCTTAAAAATAAAAAGATTTATCAGTTTGTATGAAGGGAAAAGTATGCAAAATATGCCAATGCTGAGGCATAAAGAAAGAAAATAGTAGCAGTGAGTTTCCTGTTATCAGAAATCTGCATGGCAAGTTTTTCTTGCTCTTTGTTATGTCAATTTGCTGAAGAGGCTTATTGTCAATCAGTGGTACTGAGAAGGGAAACTACAGATAGTCTTTGACTTACAACCCCAATTGGGACCAGAATTTTTGTTGCTAAGAAAGGAGGTTGAAAAAAGAGTTGCATCTGATTATATGAGCTTTTTTTGCCACGGTTGTAAAGTGGATCACTGCAGTTATTAAGTGAATCATATGGTTGTTAAGTGAATATGGTTTTCCCCATTGACTTTGCTTGTTGCAGGCCATCTGGGAAGATTGCAAATGGCGATCATATGATCTCATAAATATACAGTATGCTGGTTGCCAACTGCCCAAATTTTGACCATGGAGATGCTGCAACTATTGTACGTTTGAGGACCTGTCATAAATATTTTTTTCAGTACCATTGTAACTTCGAATGGTCACTAAACAAATGGTTGTAAGCTGGGGACTACTTGCATTGTATAAAGCTTTGTTCTTAAGGATGGATTTTAGATGTCATTTGCATGTGAATATATTGGAATAGTAGGAATATCACTACTTGTCTGCCTTCTTGATCTTGATCACCATGAAAACCATTTTGGAAAACCAGCCCCATTCACTCAAATTCCAAACATGTCTTAAAGGTTGCTTGTCTCTGCCCTAAATTGCAACTGCTTTCTCCAACTTAACATATTGTTATTTCATATCCTTGCTGCAAGGCAAAAGCCTGTCCAGGTATTTTTTTTAAAATAAAACTTTATCTTCTTCCAATATTTTTCTGCCTAACCCAATCACATTTATTTTGCCTAAGGACTTTATGTAGGAATACTGGTATTACATACAGCAACCCTTAGGCGCATGTGGCACACATTCAGCACAGGATCCATGCACAGAATCCAAGAAAGAGACAAATATTCAGCTAGCAATCTCTGTAACACTTGCATCAGTCAATCCAGTTCTTCAAAGCCCAGTCAGTCAAAGGGAAAGGTGAAACCTGCTTCATACATGCCTTGCTTGAAAAACTGAAGAACAGTTACGCAGCAAACCCTAGACAGGGAGGCTATTTGTATTCCAGGCGCATGCACCAGCCAGCATTCATGCAAGAACACCAGAATCTTGCACAAACTCGCAAAATATTTTATCTCCTTTTTATTTTTGATCATTACATGCTGGCAACTGTAAAAGGTTATAAACATTTGCTCTTCAGAGTTTTGATCTGTTGCCATTTTCACAGAAACACAAGCTTGCCATTTGCTGTGCCTACAAATCTAAAATAATAAAAAAAGCAGGGGAAAAGAGTAGACGGAAGATCCCGGAGTCTAACAATTCATCTAAAATTTCTCTCACAAGAAACCACGTAATGCTTCGCATTCAGGGACTGTGGCTCAATTAACTTAGTTATTAAGGATGGGTTTCGTGAAAAGTGAAATAGATGCATAATGAAACAAGAGGGGAAAACTCAGTTCCACAAGAAGTCTAATACAAATATGCAACAGTTTTTTTTTTATCATACATCAGCTTACAGAGATTTGGAGGTCTGATTTTATACTATTAAAATCTAGCTTTATCTGGAACTCCAGATGAGAATTTAGTACACTGCAACCAACCCATATGTTTTGTTCACAGGCATAAGCCATTTTGGGGGCTTCATGGGATACACTAAATTATTACTAGCAACATGATATAAGTTCAGTCAACACACAAGACTAAAATGGTTAGCTACTTTATTATTCAGTGTGTTGTGCAAGCAGTGACAGAGAAAATTGCCACTTCACTGCTCTTCTTGGGAAGATATTGAAGACAGGGAAAGAAAAAGGACAATTTTTATACATTAGCCAGGCAGCCCAGCCAAATCAATACTAGATCAAAGGTGTCTAGCACAAAACAGTCTCAGCAATTCATCATGGAGGTCACAGGCCTCTTTGACATTATCTGTGGAACGCAGGAAAAATCTGTCCTGACTGAGCTACACTGACTAGAGGAGAAAAAAGGTATTGTGACTTTGAACAAATAACTGTTTTATAGTCTGTCTAGAGACAACTGTCTGCTTGTGATAGGCTGCTGGTTTTGAACAGAGCCCTACTCTTCTTCATCACATTTTTAAATAGTAAAAATTTACAACAGGCTCTAGCATTCTCTGCAGCAGTGGAGATGGGGCCAATGGTTAGGTGCCCCTAAATAAAAGATACCAGCACACATGCCATTTCGGCAACATCTGCAAATTAAACAAGGCACTTTCTAATCTTACAGCAATTTTAGATGAAATGATTGGGGACTGTCCAACTTCTTTTTTTCAAAACCAAAGGCTCAAAGTCCATTTGAAATTTATGACAATGGATATTCCAAGTTTCCAATTTCCTGTTGGCAGGAACTAATGCCAATCTCTGCCTTGGAGTGGTTTTTGTTTTTTGTCTTTTCCCACAAGCCATTAAGCTCCTTCAATGCCCCAGGGCCCTTACATAGGCTTTTATGATGATGTTGAACTAGTCACCTAGATTTCTGCAGGCTTATATTACAATCACAAACATGAGATGAAGAAGCAAGGGCAGGGATAGGTGATGGGTAACACTGGAGGCTGATCAGTTGCAGCTGATTAGCACATTCTGAGTTCCTGCTACAGTTCCTGTACAGTGAGAAAAGGGACCACTACAAGACTGTCTTTGAATATTTCTGGCATTTTAGCTCAATGCAGGAAGGGAGAAAATGGAATGCCCAGGAATAAAGATCTTAGATGCAGATACTTGGTGTACCCTTTACATCTTCACCAGTTCTATAAATGTTCTAAATTCTAAATTATTATTTGGATGGAAAAGCAGAGGGTATAAATATCTTAATAGCACCATTGAAGCATATTTATATGCTACTTCCAATTTATATTCATAACTACAAAGCAGCATATTTCTTCCATTACAAATCCTTGGGATCTTTTATTATCATCAGTGTTCCAGAAAGCATTCTAATTTCATTTTTTACCTCTATAGTTGTGCTGGACTGAAAATATTGCTCTGAGTTCACCTGAGAACTTTGATTAAAACATTAAAGCAGAAGCAGATGACACTTAACTACTCCCTTCTCACTGCATATGCTACAAAACTTTTGGAGCCAATAGTAGTCAAAATGAGAGCTCATAATCAGAAGTTCGACAAAATGAGCATGATTTGAGACTTGCAAAACACGTAATTTGTTCAGAATAGGATGTTATTCATCAAGGATTAGTTTCATGATTTAAAGATGCTCTTAAATGTTAAATTTATTTATTTAAATTGAATTTTTTTATTATATCGGCTGAAATCATTTTATAGCTATATTGTTTCATTTACTGATTGATCTTGTAAAGTGCTCTGCAAATCCCTTGGTGCCCAAAGAATTGAATATTAAATTATTATATTAATTTGTGTATCAAAGCATCACATGTAAGAGGAATAACAAAGAAAATGTTATAGTAGTTCATAAAAATGATAAAATACAGAGCAAGACCACTAGGATATGCTTAGCATCTTTTGGTAACACATGGTATTCCCCATGTCATACCTAGAATTCCAACCACCAATTAGTTCTGTGGTCCCTCAACTTGAAAATATGCACCATTAACAGGTTTTCTATGCAACTACACTTAGAGCTTGATTTCTCAGAATAATCTTTCAGAAGTTCACGGAAAAGGGAGCATCCAGATGTGATTCTCCAATTTAGCACCCTACAGAAACTGTGGGCAATGTGCAATTTTTATTATGTTTTATTTGTTTGTTTTGAACATCTGTATCAAAGATCTCTCTTCTATTTAGAAACCTTAAATGTGATTCTTTCCAATAAAAAATGATTTCTGCTACATTTCATTAATGGGATACAATTGGATACATTAAATACATTTTACAGCTCTTATTAGATCTCATGTTAATGAAAAAGTACACCTTTTTGTAATTTATTTTCATTTTATTTATTTTTCTACTATGAAACTACCTTCTCTGACCTGCTGTCCTGCAGTTTTATTGGACTAAAATGCACATTTCCCCAGTTGCAGGGAAGATTAAGAAGGCTAAATATTTCCCAGCTTCAGAACTGGAACATTTACCTATGTGTCGGCCTAGCCATGTTGAGAGAGGTTAATATCAGGAGAAGAATCTTTCAAGAACACTCACTGTCACCATTACTATTTGTTATTGCACTGGCAGCAACATCTGCTAACAACATCATCCACCCTATCCCAAGTCCTTGGGAAGGACTCGATCAGAGGGCAAGAATGCCAAGTCTGCTTAAACATCTGGCTTGATATGTCACCCACCATAATAATTGCTTTGGTTGGTCATGCAATTAGTCAGATGTTTAGAGTGGATTTGAAGATGTTAGAGGTACTATAATGGGATATAGGCTTTTCCAAGTAAGGTTGCCTTTTGCATTTGACTAATGGTGAATTTGTCAGTGCTGATGGCATTCAGGCGGTACTCCTGACGTTTTGGGATTGCCCCCAAAGTGCCTATGATATTGATATTATCTTTGCTTTATTTTTCTACTGTCATTCTACTTCTATTTTGAGGTCTTTATATTTTGCTATTTTCTCCAGTTTTTCTCTTCTTCTGTTCTGGATATGTTGATTCATTGCACAGATGTCCAGATTGGATTTTATTATCATTATACATTATCATTCTTTATTTTATTATTAATACTGTTGTTTTAGGAAATAGCAAGACCATTTTCTCAATGGAACGTCTACAGTTTTGTGCTAAGCGTTGAGTATCAAAGATTTTAAGGAATGGGGAATTAGAAAATTCAATCAGGAAGAAGAAAAGAATGTGTACATTATGGGAATGCATGAATGAAAGAGTTAAACCATAAACTGACTACTGAGAAAGCAGTAGATGATAAGAGCTATGAAGGGAAACACAGAACTCACGAGAGATAAGCAGTGGTACTGCCAAACATCCTGATGCATAATTAAAGCCCATCCTGATGTCTTATGGAGTGGAAACCACTCTTCCCATGTCTGCTCTCTCAATTAGTCATGCTTGGGCAGAAAAAGCATCTGTCACGATGAACAGGGCTCCTGGGATGGGAAAGTTACTCAGACATGCATTGGCAAGGGTGCAGTACCAAGCAATCCCATTTCCATGGTAGCACAGAATCTGGGGCGAAGAGCAGGCATCACTTCTGGCTGCTTACTCTGGCAGCTCCACAAGTAGCTGGCTCTCCATGCAGTGGGCTGGAACAAATAACATTCAAGTATATGTGGCATTCATAGCAAACTCTGCGCCTCTCCTCGTCATACCAGCCAGCATTGCAGTCTCTTTAGCTGCACTTCCACTCCATCACAGTGGGAGAGAAATTCTTCCATTCACTTTGTGTAAACCACTGGCCTTTGGAAAAGTGTGATCCTGACAGCAGGTACACAGATACAGAATGCTGCTATTCAGTTGCCAGGCAACCAGCAGGAAAGTGAGCAAGGAAGCGATGAGAGGTCATGGGGAGCCCTGCCGATTGGTGATGAGCTTCAGGCCACTTCCCTGACATATGGGCAAAAACACCCAATTAATGTGTGATTCAGGCATGAAAATGCTCGGAGATAAATCTCACCCAGAGTCAAATAGGACTCATTCATATGCAAAAGAACAAGGCATTATAACCCACTGCAATACATTCACACTTATTAAGGAGAAAGATCTACTGAGCACCATGGGACTTTAAACAGTACAGAACACCTGTTTAGTTATCCTCCTGAAACTATTGAATGTGGCTAAAATACTGAACTACGTTCAGCCCAGGAAAGTGTGGCTTTCTCTCGCAACGTCTAAGATTTGCCCGGGAGTGTGCTGCTGATAATATTAACAAGGGCTTCTTCAGACATGGAGAGCAAAGAGGTGAGAAGTCTTACATGGTAATCTGGAAAAAAAGAAAGGCACCCTGTTTCTCTTGCAAAACACTTCCATGGTTGGGTATTAGAAAGATAATCTTTTGGATAGTTCTGGGAAATATAAACTGTAAAAGATTTTTTTTTTGGTCAACAATAGGAAGTGGTTTGCTATCCCCCCCTCCAGATGTTCTTTAAACTTTCCAGCTTATCTATGATTGTGAGATTTCCTGGTGTATCCTCATCCAAGAACAACCACGTCTAACAATGCTTTTTTTTTTCCAGATCAGCAAATTTCACCAGTTCCTGTGGACTTCAATCAACAGTGATATTTGCTGAACTTTCAGTAAGCTTTCACGTGTGGACTACAACTCTCAGAAATCCCAAGCCAACATGCTGCCTGGGGAATTGTGGTGTTGAAGTCCACACATCTTAAAGTTCACAAGGTTGAGAAATACTGTATTAATATCTATTGCTTTAATTAATATTCAATTAAGTTCCAAAATGATTAATGATATTGATAAGAGCTAATTAGTGCTCGGCACCAGCAAGTTTTGCCTAAAAACGGAAAAAGAATGAGTTCTCATCCTTAAATTCATCCTGAGAAGAAAAAAAAGTTTAAACAAATTGATTTACCGAGCTTCCCAATGCATGATCTAAAACAGTGTTTCTCAACCTTGGCAACTTGAAGATGTCCGGACTTCAACTCCCAGAATTCCCCAGCCAGCGAATTCTGGGGAATTCTGGGAATTGAAGTCCGGACATCTTCAAGTTGCCAAGGTTGAGAAACACTGATCTAAAAGATGGTTTATTTGCCACAACCCATTGAGCAAGATACCACTAAAAGCAAAATCTTAATATGCATGAAAATTCAGTGATTCAGAATCTGCACTGCTCACATAGTTATAAGCAGAATGACAAACTGAAAAGAATCTTGTAGGGATATAGCTATTATATAGAACTGTAAAAAAAAAACCCAAGAGGGTGGCAAAACGTGTTCTGCTTTGTCACAAATCAGTTGGTTCAGTTCAACCCCAGGCCTATCGAAACAGGGAGTTTAAAGTAGCCCCATGTCTTTGCCTTTAAGAAACCACAGTTTCTTAAGTTTTCTTTAACGATGTCTGATAACTATTTATATTTGCCACCTAATTTAGTACAAACAACAACCGTTTTTTGAGAGAGGACATAAGCCAGTGATGGTGAACCTTTTCAGCACCGAATGCCCAAATCAGAACATGTGTGCATGTGTGTGCACCAGAGCATCATAAACCCAAAGACCAAATGCCTGTTTTTTGCCTGTTTTGGGGGCTGTTTTCAGGCTGTTTTTGTAATGGTCTTCACGGGTGCCGGAATGCTGGAAAATGGCCCAAAAACGGCCTGAAAAATAGCCTGGGTTTTGGCAATTTTCAGGCCATTTTCTGGTGCTCTGGCACCCGCGAAAACCAGCAGGCGTTTGTGCATACCACAAACCAGAAGAGCAGCTGGCAATGTTGCACATACCCTCTGGCATACGTGCCACAAGTTCGCCATCATGGACATAAGCTATCTATACAGACAAAGTGGATAAGAAGGAATAGTATAAAAATGGAGGCCTGCCAGTTTCTTAAGGGGAAGAAACTGGATTATGAAATTTAAAAAATCATCTTTTTGGTCCATTGGTAGTCCTATGTTAGAAATCAATGGTACTAACCCCCCCACCAAAAAATGAACTTTCAGTTTACTAAATCTTTCATTATCCCCAATGGCCACAACTAACCAGGCCACTATTTCTTTACTAGACCCATTTTTCAGGTATTTAACTATATTTTAATTTTTCATTCACTTAATCACATCCTCTAACCCAACTGAATAGCTGCAATATATAAGCTCACACCATGGAGTCCTGCAGGTTCTTCCCCTGAGGGATGCAGCTTGAGTTTGTTTCTTTGTTTTGTTTAGGCCTTAGCCTATCACGTTAAGAGAAAAAGGAAATTAGGAATAATACTTAAAAACAAAGAAGCATGTTCTTTTATTGGATTATTTAATATTTTCCTCGATTCAGACTCAGAGCATGCATTTCTGCACCACTGCAATTGTCTATCTGCCTTAAGAACTGAAACAAAATTAAGAGGCCATCTCCTTCCACTTTTAGCCTCAGATAGCAATCCATGCCAACAACTAATTCCCCCCCCTCCATCCATGGGTCAAGAGTATACAGTTGACAAAGAAACCAGAGCATGACACAATCAGGAGAGGTGGTGAAGAAGAAGAAATATACCAAAGCTATTATTTTAATGGTTTTGTCCTGAGGATAAGGAGGAATGGCAAACACTGATAAATCAAATATTTTTTTGTTCAATATAAAGCCATATGATTATTTGAAATATAGCAGCCTATTTTGATGCATGGGTGCAGGCAGCCAACCAAGGTCATCTGGCTTAACCTTTTCTGCTCTAGCACAATTTTGAATGCAACATTTTCAAAATGCAATTAATATTTCTTTTGTCTCTGAGTAGGACAGCTTAAAGAATTTTGCTGCTGAAGGAAGAGTGACGAAGGCAACCTCAGTGTTCTGCAGATCAAGATGCATAATATGCAAGAGGAAGAAGAACCCAATACCCCCTTTCCTACCAGGCAGTAAATGCTAATAGTTATGGTGGTAATTAGTATCTTTCATGACACATTTCATGACTATACATATTACCTTTCATATAGTGTGGTGAATTCAGTAATTGCAACAAAATACCTCCTGATGGGGCTGGTCCTGAAGAAAGATACTTACCGACCTATACATCAACAAAACAAAAAACAAAAAAACAAGGAAAACCCTCCCAATGTTTACATAGCCAATATAAGTACAACAGGATAGCCCTCTTGTGTGATTAAACTCTTTTATATCACCATTATTGTGTTCACTAGTGGGACTAATTCTTTTTCTAATTTTGGAATTTTTAAAAAAATGGAATGCAAAAATGCTTTATCAAACTGTGAAAAAGATGGATCCAAGATGGTCCTGTTTTTTCAATCTTCTCCAATCTGCAGATCCTCTAAATTCTGGCATTTCAGCTCTCTGAATTGCCTACTATATTTGCATGTGAGTTGAAAAAAACTAGGCAAATAGCCAAGACTGGACCATGGCTAGCATCATATTGTAGCCAGCACAACCAATCGCTACAGGTTGGAGATTCCTGTGGTATAAGTACTGTGCATTTCTTAGCACCCTGCACTCTCTAGGCTCAGCTTCCCAAATTGATTTGGAGCACAAGGAGTGTCAATGTAGCACCTGTCTCCAATTTCTTAAAACATCATACATTTTGAAGGAATCATACGAGAGTTTTAAATACTGGAGCAACGTGAGTGGAAATGAGGAATCCTCAGAATTTCTGTGGTCCAGACATCCTTTTAGGGAGTTCCAGGCTATAGAAATTACTTTGGACATGGATTTGAAAGCATTAGAAACAGCTCATGAAAATGAAATGTATCATTCATCAAAGCTTTCTTATGAAGAAAGGGGATCTCTGATCTCAAATATAGAAATGGCTTGGTTAATAGACTTCATGCAGCAAATTGGTGTTTCTGTGCTAAATTTTAAAGAGGAAGGTATGTCCCAAGAGGATGATCCCATAGATTGACCTATTATACTGCTCATTAAAGTGATTATCCATGCTTCCTCCCTTTAGTGTTTTTTAATTGTTATGATGTAGATATTATCAAATGGATGCTTAATTTCAAGAAAGAGGAAAAATGATGGGTCTCAAGAGACTTTGAAGTCATGTGCTCCATATTCCATAAATGCAGATGCTGGTTTGTGGTTTTTCAACAGTGGGACAAGGAAGCGACATACTGGAGCCAGAGACAAAAGTAGCAGTAGGGCCATAATTCAAATTGCACAGATAGAAGGCTCCAGGTTCCTTCCCAGTACTCTTAAGTATCATTGAGGCTGGATAAACATCCATTAAATATCTGTCAGATCAACAATACTACTCCAGATGCACCAGTGGTCTGAATCAGAGGCTAGGACTGCATTGCACTAAGTCATAGTTTGTTCAATCACAACTGGTTGTGTTCACTCATATTAGGCCATAAACCATCACTTACTGACCTCAATGAATTTAGCCACGCATATCAAATCACAGGTTTATTTGTTCAACATTTGCCTAAAATAGATTTAGAATTTGTCAGTATGATTTGCAAAGCCACCAAGGTAGTTAGATTGTACTTTAATTTGTTCAGATTTAATGCAGATATGTATGTTATCCATTACACTGTTATGCAAACAATACAGCTTAAGGCTAAACCTATTGTAGAAATTCAGTCATTATAACAGCCTAAAGCCCATATCCAGCCTTTTGGCTGTCCGGAGTCCAGCCCGCATAGATGGCCTCCATTTTGAAGGTGACTCCTATTTATTTTTTTTCAATTTACATATCAGTGTACCTATATGCTTATGTATCTCCACAGCCCTATTGGTTCAGGCCTTCACAACAGTCCCAGGTTCTCATGTGGGCTCTTGGGAAAATTAACTGCCCACTACTGCATTATAAGCAGCTTCCCATTTCTTTTATAGGCTCTTGACAAGTCTTCTCTGGAGCATCCTACTGGAAAACGGGATGCAGGTGTCTTTATGGTCCAGTCTAGCTGGGCTGTACTCTCACTCCCTTTACGCAATACATGCAACAAAAACCAGTTTAGAGAGAATGCTTTGCCAGGATCTGTCTTTTTTGAGGTACCTTGAGGCAAGCCTTCAAACCTGGCCCAAGTTAAGCCCTGCAGGCTGCAACAGCTGTCTTTTCCCCTTCCGCTAGGAAGTAGACTCCGCAGACAGATGCAACGGGAGGGGAGGTTTCTGGACTCTCTCCCTCCTTTCAAAGCCAAGGAAGGAATGATGCGTGGGTGTGGGTTTTGTGTTGTGTGTGTGTATGTGTGTGTAAGCGCGGGGTAGGCCTGAGACAGAACGCCCGCAACTCTCCTCCCTCGCGGCGGAAACAACCCAGTAAGTTCTGTATCTGGTCGCAGACGGAGGGGGGGGGGACAGAGAGACTTGACCAGCGGCAGGGTGTGTCCTCTCTCCCGTATCTCGCTTCCTGCTTTATTTGCGCAAACCTTTCCCAAAGGAGCAGCAGCCGGCTAGCAGAGCGGGGAGGATGGTGGGGAGAGCGGGGAATCACCTGGTTACGATGCCACCTGGGAGGTAAAAAAAAAAACCCCGAAAACCACCCGAAGGGCGAAAATAAAAATTAAAAATAAATAAATAAATAAAAGTGTCTACCTGCACCCGACGCCGCCCCCATCTCTTTGGAAGGAGATCACACGGCTTCTCCATTAATGGCAGGTTTGCCTATTAGCCATCGCCCCCCCGGATAGTTCCCACAAAGCAGACGGGGAGGCTGCCTGTTTTCAAAGACGAAGCGACGGCGGACCGATAGGGGAAACCCCCCCCCCCCCGACTTCGATCTAATCTTGTTTCTCCTTGGCGAGCAACCCGGCCTCCAACTCCCCGGATGCTCTTTCCCAGGCAGAAGCGACATTGCAGCCCACCCGACAGGCCAGAGAAAGGGGCCAAGCGGCGCCCCAGCGACGGGAGAGTTGCCGCAATAGAACCTGGCTCGTCTTTCCCCGTCTGAAAGGAGACCGGTCGGGCACAGCGAGCCCACAAGCGAAGGGCTTGTGGGCAGCAGCCGGGCGCATCCAGCTCGTCCCTGTCGCCGCGCACGCAGCGGCCGAGGCTTTCCAGGCACCTGCCGCAGCGAGCCGGGGGCACCGCGCGCAAACGCTCCCTCGGCCGCTCCTGCTACTTTGCCGGAGGCGAGCCGGACGGGGAGCGGGGGAGAAGGCGAGAAAGCGCGCCCGGCCACTTACCGCTTTGCTCCCCTAGGAAGACCAACTTGAATTTCCTAAGCGGGTTTCCGAAATCGCCTCCCGTAGTCATGATGCGCCTGGCTCGGCAGAGTGCTGCGCCGGGAGGACAGCGAGGGCAGGGCGGGGAGAAGCAGCGTCTGCAGACTGGCTCCTTTGCTCAAGGCGACCCTAGCGCTCCCCTGCCCTCGCCACCAGCGGAGGGAGGCTCCGACCTCGGCGTTCTATAGGGGAGCCGCCAGAGCCGGGCACAGCCTGCGCCTGACGGGCAAGGACGCGAGTCCGCACCGGAGGAGGGCTGCGGGAGATGCTGGAGCGAGCGTGCTGCTTTCGGCCGCCTGCTGCCGCTGCTGCTCCTTGATGCCGCCTGCCACCCGCTCGCCTCCCTCCCCAGTCCGCGGCGCCTGCGCTCTGGCCCTATCCCGGCCAGCCTGATGTCATGCTGGAGCGCCAGCAGTCCAATGCGGTGCTGCAGGAGAGGGGTGTGCTTGTGCATAGACGGACCCGGATTGCTGGTGGGGAGGGAGGGGCTCGCGGGTTTCTGTGATCCCGAGGAGAGGGTAATCCCAACCCCTGGAGGAGTTGGCTGCACCTTCCCTAAAGCCCAACGGCTTCTCTGCCTCTCATTCCCACCCATCTGGTGTCCACCCTCCCCCCACATCTAACCGGCACCTGCTGGGAGTAAGCAGGTGCGGTAGAAGCCACAAGTGTGTCCCTTGAGTAGGAAAAGGCAGACGAATTGGCTGGGTGGTGATGAAATTTTCCCATTGAACAATCCTGAATTATAACTCTTTTCTGGTAGTTTTAGCAACAGGAGTTATTAATGGAGATATACTCCGTCCGTCTGTCTGTCTGTCTGTCTGTCTGTCTGTCTGTCTGTCTGTCTGCCTGCCTGCCTGCCTATCTATCTATCTATCTATCTATCTATCTATCTATCTATCTATCTATCTATCTATCCATCCATCCATCCATCCATCCATCCATCCATCCATCCAACATGGGTAAACAGGTATACTGGTAACACAGCTACAAGTCTGGCATTGCCTTGCTGTATTTGTTGGGTGTGGCAATGGATGTTAGGGGTAGTGAACAGATGAGACAGATGGGCAAAAAGTGTGAGTGTTAGTGACCTCATAGATTAGGGGATAATCCTTATTGAACGCATGCATGAATGCTCATATGTTATACTTGTTCAACGATATAAAATTCTTTCATATTTTTGCAATCAAATAACATGAAATAATAACACTGTGTTCCTAATGACAGCCAGTTTGGTGTAGTGACTAAGGCACCAGCCTAGAAATCCGGGAGAATGTAAATTCTAGTCACTAGTCACACTGTAGGAACAAAGCCAACAAATGACCTTGGTCCAATCACTCAATCTCAACCGTAGGAAGTAGGCAATGGCAAGCCAGCTCTAAAAAAATCTTGACAAGAAAACTGCAGGGGCTCATCCATGAAACAACACTTATTCAAAGTCACAAATTCTAACAAATTGCATTTTAATAGTCTTCTAAAGTAACAGAATAATGCAGTTGGGAGGGACCTTGCAGGTCTTCTAATCCAACCTCGCTCAAGACCAATGGCTGTCCAATCCTTCTTAAAAACCTCCAGTGATGGAGACAAGTTATTTCACTGGTTTATTGTTCTCACTGTCAGGAAATTTATCCTTAGTTCTGCTTTTTGAACTTAATTCACTAGAAAATTTTATCAGGTGTAAAAAGTATTATTTTAACATTGGTAAGATATATGGTTTCAAATCATCTGAATACAGAGTCTCATTGAAACCAGTCAAATGGCTGTAAACCTGCAGCTATAAAATAAGTTCAGATAATAGCTCACTTAAGCTTACTTCAGTGACTTAGTGGTGGTAACCAGAAGAAATCAGTCAGGTCAAGCATGAACTGCAAATGATGAAATTGTGGAGGTAGAAATATTGAAATGATCAGTGGCACTAAATTTTGCATTATTGTACTCACTTGTATTAGAATAATGCTTACTGAACTTCATAAGACTTCTGAGTAGATATGATTGAGGTTATACTAACTTACACTGGATCCAACTAATGGATAGGGAGAGGGAGGAATTTAGCCTTGTTGCTTGTATTTAAGGTGAAAAATAAAGTAGTGGCTGCAAAAGTGAAGATAAGGGTCATAATACCCTTTCATATCCCTTTTAAAAAGATATATGGAGCCTAAAGTTTGTTATTAAAAAATATTTCATATGACAGGGTAACCGTTGATTAGCTACATAAGTGAGATTTTTGTTGATTTGGTGAATTCCTTAGAAAAGTTTGGTTTCTTCACCCACTCCAATGTGCATCAATACCATGTTCCTGTTTATGAGAAAGATATGCCTATACATGTTCATTTTGTGGCTAGGAATCAAGCCAAGAATCTTTTAACAAACATTAAAGTAGGAGAGAGATGAGTGAGAATGATCTTTGAGCCACACGTGCATCTTTTCCCACTTCAGTTATCAGTTGAAGTTAGTTCAACCAGGATAATGGTATGGTTGTTGTGTGTTTTAAATTGTGTATTGTTATGTTCGTCTTTTTATCCCCTGTCTGTACCCCCTTCCCTGACTGAATTGTGAGCTGCCCTGAGTCCCCTTCGGGGAAAAGGGCGGCATATAAATGTAATAAATCCAAATCCAATAATGGAGTATGGTGAAGAAAAGTATCAGTCTGATTGTTTCAAATAATCATATTCTGACTGGGACCAACTCCATGTGTTAAGTAGGGCAATTGCTTAGAAAGCCCAAGACCAAATCTGTGATAGCTGATATATTTTTTTCATTATATCACAATGTCTGTCTGCATGTCAGTCCATGAAATTAATCCTAAATTAAAAGTGCAAGTCACAGCTATAATAGCATGTAACTAACTGTTTATCTTGAAAAAGCTAAGCCTGGTTAGAGCTGGTTATGTATGTGGAAGACTACCAGCAATCTCATGGTTAGAGACTACACAAAGTTTTTTTTTTAAATCTCTGAAACAAGATTTTGTTGCCAAGAAAACAACCCAGATATGTCCGTTGAATCACCAGGAGTTTGATTTGAAGAAAATGTTACTTTAAGTGTAGCGCTCACGGAGTCCAGTTTTCGGCTGCCTGAAAGTACTATTAATAACAATATAACGTTTCTAGACATATAACAAAGATCTTGCCTGCAATGGACAGGTGTGAGACACTTCTGTAGTTTTTGCAGTTGGATTTGCTTCCCTTATTTTAATAAGAGAGCCACAACGAGGACATCGGAAGTCATCAGGTATTTCTTCTAAGGATCAAATGTCTTCTACCATGTCTTTGAATGCATGCAAAGCATTTGGGTCTATTGCTTTGTAGATCTCAGCTAGAATGTCATCCTGCCCTGTTGCTTTATTTGAACTTACTGTACATTGATTTCATTAATAGAAAGAAGCATGTCGAGGGTACCAGGACTGGCAGGAATCTGCAGTAAGTATCATGATCAATTGTGGATTGGCTTATAAAGAAAGTTGGAAAAATGTTTAGCCATGGCTTTTCAGTCCTTCCTACCCTGTTTCCCCAAAAATACATCCCCGGATAATAAGCCCAATCAGACTTTTGAGCATATGCACTAAAATAAGCCTTCCCTGAAAATATTGCAACACAACAGCAGCCATGAAGTGACCACGCTTGCCACCTCCTGGACCTCAAAAATATTAAGACTTCCCTGAAAATAAGGCCAAGTGCTTATTTTGGGGGTCAAAAGAAAATAAGACCCTGTTTTATTTTTGGAGAACCACGGTAGTCTTTTATCAAGCTTGACCCATCAGATCACAATAAGGGGAAGCATCATGTTTTATGGCATTCTGTGGGAAGATGAGATGGTGTTTTGTGCATACAGTCAGAGCCCTGCTGGAGAAGTCCCCAGATGACGCTGTAGGATGGTGTCCATCTTTCTTTCTGGTGAAGCTAGCTCACTGCCTGTAGTACATTTTGGAAAATATGTGAAAGTGAACAGAATGTGCTAGTAGTCTTAGGTAGCCAAACTACTGCTATGTACTAGCATTATAGTCTGGCTAATGTAACATCACCATATGCTAAATAAATAAATAATGGCATTGGAGAACTTTTTGATGTCATGCACGTCTGTATCACTGGTGGGATTCAATTTTTTTTCTACTGGTTCTGTGGGCGTGGCTTGGTGGGTGTGGCTTGGTGGGTGTGGCAGGGGAAGGTTACTGTAAAATTCCCATTTCCTCCCAATCAGCTGGGACTCGGGAGGCATAGAATAGATGGGGCAGGGCCAATCAGAAGTGGTATTTACTGATTCTCCGGACTACTCAAAATTTTCGCTGCTGGTTCCCCAGAACTGGTCAGAACCTGCTGAATACCACCTCTGCATAATGTTCCCCCTGCACAGCCTTCTTTTGCCACCATTTATCCTGTATTTCTCACAGTTCCATCTGTATTTGGATTGCATGTGCTTAAATTTGTCTTTCTTTGAGACAGATGATGATTCATTCTGCCAGTCTGGGTAGGCTTTTCTCTTGGCTTAAAGGACTGCTAAAATGTCTTTGCAGTTTTCATCAAATCAGTCTTGTGATGTGACTGGGTTTTCAATCCAATACAGTTATCACAGTCTGCATGATGACATATTTAAACTATGGTGTGTCTACTTTTCTTAATAGATTCCTACAAGCAGCAAACAGTATTTCATTAAGTACATCTTGGGCGCCTTGGACTTGGTCTAACTCTTGTAGTCTACCAATATAGAATGACTTACAGTCCTTGGTTGTATGTAATGTAAATGGGCTATGTGTAGGCTGAGGACTGACCAGACCAGCTTGTGATGCAGCAATTCACATGACATGAGTGATGGTGACATCTTTTAAGTATATTATGACATAAATTTCAAGTAGGTGCCAGTGCTTGGATCTGTCAGTTTTGTACTTTTGTAGCAGCCAGGTAATTTTGTACTTGTTGGCAAGTCTGAACATAATTGTTTATGATACACAATTTGCTTTCAGCATATTTGCTCAGAAACAGCCCTTTGACATTTTGTTTTCCCACCTTGTATCTTCCAAAGATTCTGTTCCAGTTGTCACTGTCTTTGTCCGCCCTAGCATTGAAGCCTCCCAGAATGATGAATTTATCGCTGCTGGTGGTTGTTTGAATAATTTGCTCCAAGTTGTAGAGAGCTTCCTTCCTCTGGACTTGTGAGAGTTGGGGCATGGGCACTGAGAATGGTGAGAGTTGCTGATAGAAAAGCAGAACTCCATTATGTGTTCAATATTCTGGTGGTTAAAGTTGGGATGTTCTTCAGCAGAACAGATTTGAATGCAAAAAACCCTGTTCTAAAATGCCTTGACCTCATGTGTGGACTCAAAGGATGAGAACACAAGATGTAGGTACAATAGAGCTCGCTAAGTAAGGCATTGAGGAAACACTAACATCCTAGCTATTAGAATATTCAGTTAGCTATACCCTCCTAACTACTGCATGCTTCCTATCCACATTTTAATTATCTGTTCGTTTTGTTGGGTATCCAGATCATTTCCTGAAATATATGAAGGTACATCCTCAGTCTGCTGGATTTCATACTGTTTGTGAATGGAAAGATGCCCATAGAATAATGGACATGTATCAAAAGGAAGCAATAAATGGAAGAGGGAAATGCTACTCTCAACTTACTTTTAACACTGCAGCTTGGAGTTAAAAGGAAAACAAGGTGAAATAATTTTAGTTTCTAGTATTTATTTGAAAGCCAACAATGGGATTGATTATTCTTTATAGAACATGCTTAAAAACTTTGTTCTTCCATAATTACATAACTAATTATGTTTGACTTTAGGAATTAGAGTTGGATCTATTAAATATAAATAGTGTAAACTGCATAGGTAATGGCGCTCGGTGGTCCAACCTAGATTTGCGGCACATTTTCTGGGCTTTCTTTTTCCTTTAGAAACCAGCCAAGACATTGATTTATCTGTTGGTTAGCAAATCTAATGCTTGTTTGTTCAGTAAAGCAAAGCGATTTTGCATGTTGAATAGGTCAAATGTTAAAGCAAATATTTCTGTTGCAAGAATATCCCCTTTCCCAGTACTCCGAGTTCATTTTTTTGCTACTGTGAATGAAAATAAACAAATATTTGAATTTTCATTGTTCACTCTGTTTACATTTCTTGTTGAACTTATACACTGCCTTTTTACAATTTACTTTGGCCCTCTTTCTACCCTTCTATTTTTCATCACCTACATGTAGTGTTGCCCTTGACAATATCTGATTGATTTGCCTTTCTTTTCTCTTTTGACAAATAACTTCCCTAGCCAAATGTTGAAACTATTCTATATGTTTTAGAGATCTTGAAAAGATTTTTATTTGATATGGCTTTTCCCCATTAGAACAACAGAAACAAAGGAAACTGTAGCTGAAAGGATCTCTTTTCTCCCAAGGTCATAAAAATCACAGAATTTAAGCTGCCCATTTAGGTCAAGTTCAATAACCAGAAGAACAGAACCATCAGTGCAATTATTGTTCCACAATAGGACTTTTTGAAGTGGTGAACTATTTTTAGCATCTGAAGTAAACAATACCCAGACAGATTAGTAGGAATTTTGATAGTTCTGCATTAAAAAATATTGTAAGTAGCAGAAGAAAGGGAATGCTAAACTATAATTTAACTATAACCTGTCATGGGTGGGCTATTTGGAGGATAAGCTGTCTAGTTGTTTATGAATTCTAATCCCTATCAGCCCAGGGGAAGAATTGCCAACTAACTGGAGGGACAGATTTCTCTAGTTTAAAATTATTTGGAGTCATTAGAATATCTGAAAGAACAGGACTGTGAAACATGTTATTCTGGATGTTTAAAAACATAAACATCAACTGAGTTACCTGGAAATAATAAAAGTAGGAAATGAGACATTGGGCAAATGTTTCTGTCTTTGATTTTATTTCAGTTGTTTTGCAGCAAAGATACGTAACAGTACTGGGTACTCAGAGAGAGAGAGCAAACCATTCTAAAAAAAAACACACAGAGGCAAATAAATTGGAACACATTTATATAAACTAGCTTGATCAGCTGTTTATAAATGTCTAGCAAATATGTTCCCGTGATACTGAAGAGGCAGTGTCCTGCTGTTTGGATATGAAAAATACCTCACAAAATTTGAAAGGAAAAGCCAGTATAAATTAAAAAAAAATTCCAGTTGCATCTAACCACAACATAGACTTGCAGTGACAACATCTTTTTTGTGATGTATTGACATGAAGTTGCCTTCATATCACCCCTGTCTATACCAGGAGCCATATGAAATAATCCTTAGCTATTTTGATTTTAAAACATTTCCTCACTTAAATTGGCCACTTTCAAGGTAAGTCAAATGTGTAAAAAAATCTGACCATTCTGAATTATTCTGCAAGTGGCTCAGCTGATTGATAGATAAAACAGAACATTTAAAAACTTCCAAGATGTTGAGGCCATTTATTCCTAGACTCTTAGATACTAACTTAGATATTAACTGGTGCCTGGTGCACCAGTTGCGTCCCTACCTGGACCGGGAGGCACTTGCAACAGTCACTCACGCCCTCATGACCTCAAGACTGGACTACTGCAATGCGCTCTACATGGGGCAGCCCTTGAAGAGTATTCAGAGACTTCAACTCGTCCAGAACGCAGCCGCACGTGCGATTATGGGTGCACCTCGGTACACCCACGTTACACCTATCCTCCGCGAGCTGCACTTGTTACCAATCAGTCTCCGGATACGCTTCAAGGTGCTAGTCGTAACTTATAAAGCCCTTCATGGTATTGGATCTGGGTACTTGAGAGACCGCCTGCTGCCAATTACCTCCCACAGACCCATTAGATCTCACAGGGTTGGCCTCCTCCGGGTGCCATCTACCAGCCAATGCCACCTGGCTATTACCCGGGGGAGGGCCTTCTCTGTGGCAGCTCCGGTCCTCTGGAATGAACTCCCCGCAGGGATTCGGACCCTCACCTCTCTCCAGGCCTTCCGAAAAGCCATCAAAACCTGGCTTTGTCGGCAGGCCTGGGGGTGATGAGTTCCCTCCCCTCTCGACATGTATGGTTGTGCGACTGTTGCCTACTTTTATTATTTGTATTTTGTCTTTTATGTTCCCCCTTTTTTTCCCCTTTGAATTGTTTGCCACCCTGAGTCCTCCCGGAGAAGGGCGGCATACAAATAATAAAATACCAATACCAATACCAATACTATTGATTTATTACATTGCTGGCAATCACAGGTGCATTTTCGGTTTCTCTCCTGCTTAGCTTATTCTTTCAAACTAATATTCCTTGGCCCATTGTTTGGTCAAGTGACAGAACTGGCCTTTACTCCATTTCCCCAAAGAAGCAGGCTCTCTATAGCATGATATCTGCAAAAATTACACGTGATACACACTTTTCCTAGTTGGAGGATCACACTTGCCTGTTGCATGGCATGACTGGGTGGGGGGGAACCACACTCCAAAGAAATGGGGAATGAAGCTAGAACAAAAACTAAATTGTATTTCATTTCATTTCTAATTGAAGTTAATTAAATATAATTCATGAGTCTGTATAAATTACCTGTATGTTTAATAAATATTTTCAATAAATTTGTAAGTTTGGTAACAACCTTGATATATTTGTTTTAATCCAAATTACAGTTTGAGGTCTCAGTTTTTGAATTTTGGGATTATGGTTGTTGTTGTTGTTTTGCAAGTCATGTCCTGCTGTGACATTACCTTACTTGTATTGAAGTAAATAAAAATACAGGTTTGTCTCCCCGGACATGACTTTCTTAGAGGGCACATAGGAATTCTATGCTCATTGTGCCTCCCACCTCCACCCCCATCTTCTAGCATTTACCAGATTTGGGAATAAGAAATGCCACTATCTGCTTGCAACAAACTCCTGAAACTTCTCCTCCAGTAGCCAGATCAAACAGAAGTCTCTTCAGTCTTAATCAGCTGAAGTAAGATTTTCTTTGCTGAGCTAGCAGTTCATTTCGGTTACTTTTTAGTTATTGGTGAGATAAAAATGGTTCTGCCGAACAGCGAATGGCATAGTTATCAGACAGGCATTGAAGAGAGTTAATGAAGCACCTTGCTGAGCAGATGTCCTCTTATCTTGATGTTACAGACACCTCCATACAGATTTGTCACCTGCACGGTGTTTTATTAGCTCCCTTTGAAATACTCACTGGAACAGGAAAAACATGTTGGATGATATATCACAACACACTCACCCTTCTGGTAATGGAATCATAGATGTTGCAGACTTGTATGAGTACCATTGAGGATGAAGGCAATCCTTAGCTCTGAATGAACCAGTGGCCAAGAGCTTTCCCTATCCATTTAATTTCAACCCGATTCCCCCCCTTTCACTCTCCTTCATCACCACATACTTATTCTTTCTTCTCCTCTTTAAATTTGAGGTTTCCACTCATCTCCATAACATCAAAGAAAATCCCTTCTTGCCCTTATTGTTGGTATGCAGTTTCCTCCATCTGAGGTCCTGTACTAGAGACCTGGGAATTTGAAGATTCTCTGCAATACCTTAGCTGTTCCTAATGCTGCACTCTTCTGGAGACAAAGCTATGATGTCCTGGGATCTGTTGTAGGAGTCACAGACCCAAGTGTTCCTACCATGACTGGCAGTGGTGGGATTCAAATAATTTAACAACCAGTTCTCTGCCCTAATGACTGGAAGGGTGGAAGTGACAGGGTGGGCGGGGCCAGGGACTCAGCCTCCTGCAGCACTCTGTCAGTCAAAAGAGGGCACGGGGGTTAATTACAAAATGTGGGCTTTGCTTTGTGACATCCAGATCCAGCAAGCAAGGGGTGTGAACTGCACAGAAAATACACTTTTGTTTGGTTATCAAGAAATATCCCCAAAGTCAGATGTACACTAAATATAGACTGACTTTTAACTACACACCTCCCCAGCAAACAGCAAATTTTGAAGCTCCAGGTAAAGAGGATTCATTTTAGGATGAGTAACCACAGTTTGCATGTTGGAGGTTCCTAAAGGAATGCTGGGAAACTCTGTATTTTAAAGGACATTTGAGGGAGGGGTGCAGAATAGCCCTTCTCTGCCTGAGACTGTAGAGACCTACACCAATCAAAACACTTTTTGTGAAGCAACTGATAAACACTGAAAAGGTAAGTCACTAGTATATGAAAATAAGAGCAAACTCCACTCTCTTTTAGTACTGATGATGTTACCTAGTTTGGTAATGAAACATCTGCAAGAAAACCATCAAGCTCAGAGAGCACCACAGAATTCACAGTTCAACCCTAAGATACAAATATTCTCTTCTATCGATAAACATTTTTGGGTTAGAGGGATTCAGAGCCTATGTTATTTGAGATGGTTCCCTGTGGATTTCATTCTAAATTTTGATATTTCTATAAATAAGGAATGTAGAATTATAATGGCGAAATATTTTATCCTTCATACATAAAAAAAATACAAAGCTAAGGGATGAAAAAATAAAAACAGATTTGAAAAAGAAAAGGCTCAGGAAAGAAAAAGAGTGAAAGTATAAGAAAGAAAGAGGAAAAGACGGAAAACTGAAAAAGAATAACTTCCAACTTTCTTTGGTACAAGTAAAAAAGTATATCAAACTTTTACTCTAAGATTAACATTTGCTTACATTATTTCCAAAATCCTTTATTTAATCATCAAAGCCAAGGTCAACTTTTAATTTCAGTTTCTTACAAAAAGTCCTGTAAAGATTCATATCACTTTAATCACTATTTGTTAATGAAACCACAACTGATTTATTTAATTGCACCAAACTCTAAATAAAACAGGAATGGAAAATCCTAAGCGCTAGTGTAGACCCATGCTTCTCAACTTTGGCAATATTAAGGTGCATGGCGGTGTTGGGTTGCTAATTTTTTTACTACTGGTTCGGGCACGTGCAACACTTCTGCGCATGCACAGAAGCATCCGGGTGGGTGAGTGGAGCCACCCGCTGCCACTACTACGGTTCTTCCGATCTGGGCCAAACTGGCAGCAACCCACCTCTGGTGCATGGACTTCAATACCCATAATTCCCCAGGTAGCATGAAGTTCACCCATTTTAAACTTGTGAAGATTGAAAAACGCTGATGTATAAATAGGGATTTTTGTCATTCCTCCCTTACTGGTTCTTGCTTACAATCATAATGCAAAATCACCATTCCCATCTCACCCTAAAGCAGGGGTTTGGGGCCTGGAAGGCCTCCTGCACCATGCTGGAAGGCAAAATGGGGCACGGGGGGACTCCGAAGAGGGGATAGGTGGGCGGGGCCAGACAGAGTTGGGATTAGCCAGTTCTCTGAACTGGGCAAAAAGTTCACTAGCGGTTTGCCTGAACCAGTGCAAACAGGCTGAAGTCCACCTCTGACTACTGAAACTCTTTGGCTTTTACTTTCCATAGCCTCTTTAATTCCTTCTTTAGGCCCTGTTACTTCTCCAGTTTCTTGTACTGCTTCTTCCTGCTACTGCTGTCAATTGATACTTCTACATCCATTACCACCTCTATCTTTGGGTGGTAGATAGGTGGACACCTTGTCCATTATGCAATGTCTGGGTGATTGGCCAATACCTGCCTGGATCTGGAAGTCCCACATGTTCTAAGGAATGCCTTATCTCGACTTGGGAAGGTTTAACCCATACATTGGTACAGCTGTTCATGTACACAATGCCAGCTACCTAATTGTACCATTCAATGTATTCTATTCTGTCATGCATTTCACACCCTGTCATTATTTATTGGACTATCTCTGGGGCCTTTCTGCCTGGATCTCCGAGACTTTCTCTACCTGGGTCTCAGACTCCTGCTTCTATGGATCTGAGTTTTGGTACCTATTCTTGTGCTGCGTTGGTCAGACTCTCACTATTGCCTTTAAATCCAGCCTCTTTCCAGCCATTTCCCAATGTCTGACATCTCAGCTATCTTTGATGGTACATCCCATTCAGGTTTTGACTTGCCACAGCACTTCCTTTGCTTGATCTTTCTCAAATGTCTGTTGGTATCTCAAGCATTCTTTAGCCGCTCTTCTTTGGATGCCATGTACTCCTGGATGCTCTGGGTTTTCTCTGGGACAGTGGTTTTGAAAGTCACCAAACTGTATCCACCCTTTTTCTGGTTGGTATAAAGGTTTTGGGTGTTGGACTTGCAGTGGAAACTTGTGTGCATTGTGAAGACTTCCCAGTTTTCACATTGGCAGCTTCTATATCCTCCATATTCTTCTCAGTAACCAACAGGTTATCTGATAACTGGCAGGGCATGTGTTGATGGTGTGATTTTCCCCCCCATTAAGCTTGCCTTCAGGACTTGTCTTAACCTTTGTCGATACTTGATACTTGAATGTTGCTGTCTTCCTTACACCTTTCTCATGATTCCCATGTGGCTGTGGGATACCAAGGTACTTTTAGCTGGTCTATGTGGCCCACTGGTAGTTCCCCCTTCCATCAGTCTTAACTATGTTCCTTCTCTTTACTTCCATCTACAGTCTAAATGACATCCCAATGTCCTCACGGTAGATCCACATTAAGTGGATCAATGCTTCACTTACTCTTAGCATACACTTGACATCATCAATGTACAGGAGGTGGCTGATTGTAGTTCCACTCTTAAACTATACTAACGATACTAATACTCATAGTATTGTGATAATTTGGCCGAGGAAGTTTAAACATATGCAAAGCAGAAGTGGGGACACTGCAATACCTTATTATATGCCTCACCTAATAGCCACTTATGTGAGCTGTCTTGAGTTGATTCTCAGTGTTGTCGCCCACAGTCCTCTTGGGGAAGATCCTTAGTGTCCTGTTGACATTGTATAGTGCCAGGGATCCACAGATCTGTCCGTTTTCCCCTGAGTTGTAAGCTCTCCTGTAGTCAATCCAGGTTGTGCTCAGATTGATCTGTCTCAGCCTTGAGTGTTGAGGATGGCTGTATTTATCTTTTAGCATCTGGTGTTTTGAGCCTCTGGTGTTGTTCCAAGTGCCTTTCTGAGCTCATGTGGTGGCACGTATGGTCCTGTAGCTTGATGGCTATGATACCTGATAGGACTTTCCAAGTTTTGTGAAGATAGGTTAATGATCCATAGTTGGACAGTGCTGTTCCTTTGTGATGGTCTTTTATGATCAGCAATATCCTTCCTTGTATTAGCCAATCTGGGTAGGACCCTGGTGCTAGCAGCTGGTTCATCTGTGCTACTAGGCATTTATGCACTACTGTTACCCAATAGGTGTAGATCATGTCTGGGTCAGGTGCTATATAGACTTTCACGTTGTTGACTTACTGTTGGCTATTGCGCTACTGTGATTGTAACTGGTTCCTGTTTTGGGAGATCATATGGTCTGCTTTCGGGTCCTGCAGCCATCTATGCTACGTGTCTTCTCTTTCTCCCATGTTCTTCCAGTACTGCTGTTACTGTGTTGCACTGCAGTTAGGTGTACACATGGATGGTTGTTTGGAGAACAGGGCATTTGCCTTCTTGACATCTGCTTCTCTAGTATTATCTCCTTAGGTTTGGTAGCCAGGGATGTGAACCATTTTTTAGCAGTCTCTACGGCTTCAGATGGAGTCAGGTCCTTGTGTTTATAAAGTACCTGAGTGTTATTTTCTTGTCATATTGTCAACCTGAGGTTTCCACTTATCTCTCTGACATTACACACATATCCATCCATCCATCCATCCATCCAGTTCAGCTTTCCTGTTCCTTGCACCACAATCTGTAAAATATGATTTACAGTTACATAAAGCTGGCTTTTAAAAAAAATGTTTAGGTAATGGAGACAGATTGCAGTATAATCAAATTATATGCTTTCAAACAGCAAACTCTTAGAGGAACAGTAGGAAGATATGGGAAGTATAAAATTATGTTATACAACATAATCTAATCTATATGGGTGCAGAGATGTTGCTATCTTGGACTGAATAGATACAGCTGCCAATCCAGTAAGCTTCTATGTAGAAACAGAAAGTATTGCAATTCTTTCAGGCATATCCTATTTACTTACAGTATGTAGCATATACATACTGTAGTTACATCTTCTTCTCTGATTCAGCAATTCTCTTTAATTCTTGTTCCCTGAAATATAACTGGAATCTTCTATTGATCTGAATGTAATTTCAGTTCCCAAATCTGCAGATCAAGCTATTTGTTACAAATCCAGTTAGAAGGGACATTTTTTTTACTTCTATTGCAGTAAAATCAGTTTGCTTTTTTTAAATAAAAAAGTGTTTTAGATATGTTGTAAAAGCACAGAAGATTGAGCTGAATGCTTTTTAAAAATGTGATTTAGATATGTTGTAAAAGCACATAAGATTGGGCTGAATGCCTAAGGCTAGAATTATAAGTGGTGGCTCAAATAATGCTTTAGATGCAGTTGTAGGACCCTGAAAATGTGGCAAATTATTAGTAGTTTCATATTTTTTATTTCCTTTCAAATGATAACATTTTCTTTATGGTTTTCAGATATGTGGATTTTGCAACATATAAACATTTTGCAATAAGTAACTACTCAACTACTTTGTTTTTAAAACAAATTTATTATGTATATCAAAAGTGTATGTTGTACATGTGTGTGTTTACAATAGCAGCAGAAGGAATGGTACTGTATACTTGAACATAAAAACACATATAACTCTCCAAACCATTTTTCTATTCAAATTATACTATTTTATTTTGCCATCATAGGATTCCCAAATAAATGTTAAACTTAGTAGAAACTAGAAATGAGAGAGATGAGTTGTTTGCGTCAACTGAACAGTGAATAATGTTTAAACTCTCATTGCCAACCCAACACGTATAATTACATCTTCTTATGCCTTGCAAGTTAAAAGGACTCATGTGGTTTTCCTTCACTGGCTCTGTTTACAATATGTATTTCATTTTCTTATTGTTCGTAAAACCAAAAATCAGCAAAAAACAAACTGTACCTTAAATTGTCCTATTGCTCAGATTTGGCACGCAGTATAAGAAAACAACTCTGAATGTTAAGCATAACAAAATATATCTGTCATAAATCAATGTGCCACTAGGTGGTGGTACAACATTTCTTTGTAGTTAAGTTTTTATTTTTATGCAGATATTTTTTTTAAAAAGGTTTGAAGGAACCACTAAATTTACGGAGTTGGAAAATAACCTACACTTTCCTCAAACTTTATAATTTTGTAAACACCTAAAACAGTTGTTCGCCAACAGTGCATCTCTTTCTTTAAGGCATGCTTCCTAATCAATTTATTAATCCAGTTGTTTATTTGCATCTTGCTCTTGTCCTCAAGCAGAATAGAGAATTGAAGACTCCCTTCAATTGAGTCAAATCTCAAGCAAATACAGTGCAACATAAACTAAACAGCATGTTAGTGGTTTTAGATTTAAGAAGCTTAACAGACTTTCTCTGTCTCCCCAAGTACTCTTCAGTTTTGGGAAGTAGGGGAAAGACCAAAATGACAAGTTGTAAGTTGAAGAGAAAGTAACATGAGAAATGAATCATTTCTTGATGAAATATCTATATTTTCATTACTAATTAAAAACTATCCCATGACTAAAACAATTCCTAGAATTAAAATTTGGATTAGTACCATGTCAAAAAATTCCAAAGTCAAACATATATATGCCTATAGCAACAAGGAGGCTCAAAAGTAGGGGAAATATTGAAAAAAAGTGGCTTCTTCAAAATCTGCCAGTAAAAAACCAGTAAGAACAAACTAGAAAAAAAAGTTTTTTATTTAAAAGTATACATGTCATAACAACCAACGTTATACATCAACTGGGATTTTTATCCGTTCTGGCCTGTATAGTAAAGGAAAAAGCAGCGAAGGCACGAGAGAGGGCAGACAAGTTGAGATTGCTTCTCCCTTGGTCCCATTCCTTTGGCAAGCTTGGATAATGCATCAAAGTTGATTGAGTAGAACAGTCCAAGACCCCATAGCCAAATTGGACGGCTTCCCCCTGCTAACAACTTTTAAGTGACTCATACGGTTCTTTTAAGTGTTAACAGTTTTTGCTAGCCATTTCCATTGTTTTGACATAAAAACAAGAGAACCCATTGTCTTCCAAACCTCTGTACATGCAGATGGGCCAGTCTTTGAAGATGCCTCTACCACTGTAGCCAGTGGTGGGGTGGGCTCCCTTTTGGTGGGTGTTTTCATTTCGATGCCTCTCAATGAGATGAGCTGGCTGTGTGATCTCTGTTCCCCAACACAAATATGTTCTTTTAGCTGGACTACATGCAGCAGAAACTGTTCATGTAGGAGTTCCAAGTTCAGCTGCTAATATAAAATGGTGTCTGTATTGTTAAAAAAAATTATAAAACAAAAGGCACAAAGGCCAAGTTAAGTAAATTCAAACATCATACAAAATGATGCTTGAAGCAGGTCTTGTTGTAGTGTAGAGCTATTCTGGGTCAGCAGCTTTATCTTGCACATTGTATTGCTTGTTCCTGGTCAGCTTCCAGCTGATGAAAGATAACAGCAGAATGCCAATAATTTTGTAGCCAACCTGGAGGCCTAAGTATCTGGAGATATAAAGAGAGAGATCATTCCCTTTGAAATGCAACTTATCACATTTGTAGGGATGCAATAATAAAACGTAGCTGAATGACTGAGAAAAAAATGAATCATTTGTAAAACATTATTAAACTATCCAATGCTGAATTTGGAAAAAAAAACATTTTGAACTCCAAACAGTTACTCAAGTGCAAAGCAAATGTTTCACTGAATCTGGCTATTTCATTTCTAAGTGTTACAAAATGCTCTGTTTTAAGCTCTGTACACTTCCAAAATGATTCAAGTCAGTTCTGAATGCAGAAATATGAACTTCCATTTATATGAAAATGGAGATTCCGGATCTGGGTGAGTTTTGACAGTGGGAACTATTAATCTTGCGGAATGGCTTGCCTCCTGAAATTGTGAATGCTCCATCACTGGAAGTTTTCAAGAAGAGACTGGGCAGCCAGTTGTCTTGACTAGTACAAGGTCTCCTGTTCGAGCAGGGGGTTAGACTGGAAGACCTCCAAGGTCCCTTCCCAACCTGCTATTCTATGTGATTCTACGTTGTCAAGAAAAGAAAGCTTGGTGGGGGGGAGAAGAGAAACTCCTCTTTAAGGGACAAAAACCAGTTCCCCTCCAATAGGTATCCCAAAAGTGTTGTAATATTTCTTTTGGAGAATTAACAAAGAGGTGGAGATAAATAGTAATTTTTCAATCATTTTATGAAGCGGAGTGTTACACCTGGCTGGCATAACAAGTCTTCCAGGATCAAGCTGTCCTGAACTTCCAGATAACTCCTAGTCACATAGCTTTTTTAAAATGAGGTTATAAGATAACAGCAATACTATACAGGTGAGGAATTCATAGTTACTTAGTGAAGCAGTTCCTATCATGGCAGATAAGGGTTAATATGTGTGATTCAGCCTGCCCAAATGTTTTCTGCTGTCTGGAGAGCATAAGATGTGCAAGCCAAGTTAATGATTTATTATTATAAAGGTAGGAATATGCTTGCCCCAGACTGGTTTCCATTTTATTTTCATTTTAAGACAAAATTCCTTCTTTCCTTGAATCCATATTGCAATCTTCCCAGCCACAAATGATATGTATCTCCAATTTCTATTAAATACAAATTGGTACCGCTACAGATGTTGGAACTGCAAGCCACAGATTTCTGACCTTTTATGTCCCATGTGGAGGCAGCAGGTTGGAGAGCTCCTCTACAGATGGCTCTGACTCAAGTGTCTACACCCTGAGTAGCTGTGGAACTGTGCATTACTATTAGTTCCTGGTTCAGTTAGTCCCAGTTAACTGCTCTGTTTTAGGAAGGAATGTCACCTCCACTTTATTCATTTATTTTATTTTGTTTGGTTTAGTTTGTCAAACATGTAACAGGTATCATGGGACATGAACAAAGAAAATGAATACAAATAAATGGGGACAGTAGGACAGGGACGGTAGACATGCTGGTGCGCTTATGATGCCCCCCCCCCCTTTATGGACCTCTTAGGAATGGCGTGAGGTCCACAGTAGACAGTTTAAGGTTGAAGCTATTCTTGTGAGGAGGAATGAAGATCAGGATCTTGGCTGAGACTATACTCAATGGATGCTTAATTCACTCCCATGGCTGGTATGCTAGGAAATATCTGAGATTCCTTGGGAGGTGAATCTCTGACGCACCAACAGAAACAGTCATTGGAGAATGTGGTAAGAGATGGCAAAGGGCCATTGAAAAGACTTCCTTTGTTACTGATTAAAGTCCCAAAGCTTTACTAATGTTGGGGTTATTGGAGTCTTGTTTGGTGGGATGGAAGGAAAGGTCAACCCATCTGCATCCCAAGGAGGAAATTGCTAACGCACTGACAGCCAAGCTTATTTTCTTAACTTCACCTAGCCAGAGGCAGGCATGGGTCAAGGGCAGATATGTCCCTGCTCTTGAGACAGACTTCATGGAACATTACTGGGGATTTCATGGCAAGATGCATTCCATTTTTGCTTATCTATTTGTGTTAGTCAAATCCTCTATTGAGATTCTTCTTTGCAAGTGCTGTGCACCTCAGGAGCTTGCTTCCCTTGTAGATGGCAGAAGCCTAAGGATCAAGGGGAGGAAGTCCTCATCCTCAAATTAAATCTTTGAGAATATACTTTCTCAACGCCCTTAAAGTGCCTGTCCTGGAAATAGTTATTCAGTAATGAATAGCCACAGTTGGTTCAAGGTCACAATGCACAAAACTTTCCTATAGCATTTCAATACACAAACATTTCCACAAAAAGCCAATGTATTTCAAAATCATGCAGGGGGCACAGATGGCCTTCGCTCATTTTATTCAATAACCCTACCAGACATTTTGAGCACAAGGCGACTGACTGGCAAAAGTCACCCAGTAAACTCTAACTTCAAGTAGGAATATAGATGTGGATCTTCCTAGACCCAGTAAAATACACTAAAATGGCAGTTCATATATTTTCCCTGCAGCAAATGTGCTTAAAAGATGGCATTTTTGAGAAGACAGCAGTATTTTTGCATTGGGATGGAGGAGTCTTCTCAGAAAAGTGATATAAGGAGATTGTGCTTACAGAAGAGGCACATGGCAAAAGTTCTGAGAAAAAGGGACGGGGAAATTCCTGGGAATTTACCTTCTCTTCAAAAACCAAGTCAAAACAAGTATTCTCAAATGATTTTGTGTGCATGTATATAAAAATCCTAAGTGGTTTGTAAAGGAATGCCAAGGCATTCATACATTAGGCTCCAGGAGTATAAATAATTCTGACTCCCCCAAAATAGTACATTTCTTAAGCTGATTAAAAAACAACAACAGCTTTCAGATCCAGCCAATTCAGATGCATAGGCAGAGCAACAATCAAAGCCGGGGGGGGGGGGGGGGGGGCTAAACATAAGAAAGAAGAGCCAAGAAGATTCAGGCATCAGCCACCTTTGTTCAGATGCAGAGATAACTGCATCAAAGTCTTTTAAGAGACAACCAGAACAAAGCCACATTATGAACAGAAGGTTTTCCTGCTATTGCTTTAAGCTTGTAATTATTAATTTTTCATCTTGCTTACATCGCTTAAAAGTGATTTTAGTGCAGCAGACTTGCACCCTGATTGTTAAGCACAATACAGAAAATATTGGGCAAATGACTAAGTTAGATTATGCTGCAGATACTACTACTACCATGTTTTCCCAAAAATAAGACAGGGTCTTATTTTCTTTTGACTGCCGAAATAAGCACTTGGCCTTATTTTTGGGGAGGTCTTATTATTTTTGAGATGCAGGAGGTGGTAAGCATGGTCACCTCATGGCTGGTGCTGTGTTGCAATATTTTTGGGGAGGGCTTGTTTTCAGGGGAGGGCTTATTTTAGTGCATGTGCTCAAAAGCCCGATTGGGCTTATTATCCAGGGAGGATAATTATTAATGGACACCAGCATTTTTGAAGGACAAAGTAAATAGTGACTTTATGATATGACTTGTAGAAGGCAATCTCTCCATCAGTTCTATCTATCTACCCCAGATAAGAAAGGCCCTTATCTAATTCACACAGAGAACTATCTCTATTCCCATTTCTTACCTGCTGCGGAACAAGCTATTGTTATAATAATGGCAGGCTCCACTCTTACTGTTGCAGGCTTTCTTCCACCATATGCAGGAAGAGTCAATTAGGATACCAAAGAGGGTGGGAGCTGGCAACCAGGCTAGGAAAAAAAGAAAGGAAAAAAAAATCTACTAGTATTTCATACCCCAAGTACACAACTCTACACATTTTTCACATTCAGAAAAACCCCTATGGGCCAACTCAACAAAACCCTTTTATTTGTTAGTTATATCTCTTCCAAGGGAAAATAATCAAAGAATCACCTGAATCAAAATTGAATCTGGATTACAACTAATTTAATGTAAGAGTTCATGTTATATTTTCAAGGATATGAAGATCAAACTTTGTTGATATCTTTCTCTATTTTGATTTGAAATTACAGTAAACAAAACAGTAACATTGAAACAAAACAGTAAGATTTTCTACAAACCCAATAGCAAATGAAAATTATCCCAATATCTAAAATTATATTTCAGAAATGTGAAATGTATTGAAATATGAAGAACAATGGATTTAAGATAATCTGCATCTGATTTAAAACCCTGGGAGGAAGGCATGTATGCACCTTTGTATACAAATAAACTTTTAACCAATATTAGGAAAAGTACAATCAGTATGCTTTGTGTCATCAAATTTTAATTTATTGTTTAAAACCTTGGTTATCAGAACACCCATTGTTTTCAATTTTTGTTTTATTTTTATTTATTTTTATTTTTTATGTACACTGAGAGCATATGCACCAAAGACAAATTCCTTAGTGTGACCTATCACACTTAGCCAATAAAGAATTCTATTCTATTCTATTCTATTCTATTCTATTCTGTTTCTTTGTTTTGGATTATTAAAACTTGTGCTTAGATAGCTTCTCCTTTATTTGTTGATTAAAGGCAATTAAAATATTTTGTAAAAAAATCTTATCACACCCAAGTGCAATATGTACATCCAGCCCATGAGTTTTTGAGTTGTCATCTTCTCTATTTAGAACACACTGTTTTTGGCTGTTCTCTTACCAATCCCAAATCTATACTTGGCCTTAACATTATATTCAGCAGAGCAAAGAAAAAGAGAAATTACTTAAGGATTGGTAACTACCGGTATTGTCCTGAGTAGAAACAATTATATGTGTGTGAAATGGGGGAGAAGAAGAATTATCCAAATGTGGTTGGAATCCAATTCTCATTATTGAAGTTCTGACTGTTAAGCTGCTAGACACTTGTATTTAGATAATTGAATTCCTAAGGCTGTTCAACTTTAGAGTGACTTTGATTGCATTTGAAAGAAGATGCAGCCCAACATCTAGAGAATGGTAAGTTCTATTCTGAACCAAATGCCATGTCTTCAAGCTAGAATATGGAATTTATAGAATAGAATGGAATAAAATTCTTTATTGGCCAAGTGTGATTGGACATACAAGTAATTTGTCTTTGGTGCATATGCTCTCAGTGTATATAGATCAGTGATGGCGAATCTTCTTTGGCTCACATGC
Source organism: Thamnophis elegans (assembly GCF_009769535.1). Lineage (NCBI taxonomy): Eukaryota > Metazoa > Chordata > Lepidosauria > Squamata > Natricidae > Thamnophis > Thamnophis elegans. The sequence continues at coordinate 32,319,375 of NC_045550.1, read as the reverse complement.
CAAAAGCGGAGGGAGCTCAGAGGGGTTGTGCATGGGCATGCCACACCCATAATGCTTTGCGCACGACCCCAGTGAGCATGCGTGCACGACCAGCTCTCCCCCTCCATTTTTGGTGTGCTTTTTTCTCCCTCTCCAGGCTCCTATAAAGTCTTTGGGCAAAAACAGCTTCCTCTGCCCCCCAAAGGCCCTCCAGAGGCTTCAGGGGCCTTCAGGAGGCCTCCCTGAAGGCTCCGAAGGGCAAAAAATGACCGAATGAGCAAACTGGAAGTATGTTCCTAAATTTCCAGTTTACCCGTAGGGCCATTTTTTTGCACTCCAGAGGTTTCAAGGAAGCCTCCGGAGGGCGAAAAACGGTCTCGAAAGGCCAAAATCAGCTGGCCAGCATGCGCATGCACGCTGGCCAACTGACAGGGCAACACATCATGTGCCCTGATAAATGGTTCTGCATGCCACCTGTGGCACACATGCCATAGGTTCGCCATCACGGATATAGATAGTGCAGAAATTATGAGCTGATTCCTTTAAGAAACTACCTCCTGGGAAATGTAGGCAGAGACTGCCTTATGGGAAATGTTGTTCCATGACATGTTATCATGGGGCAGCACAGTACAAAAAAGAAAAGATACATTTTTCAAGAATCGTAAGGTACAACACTTAATGATAGTCATAGGGTACAAATAAGCAATCAAATCATATTAGGAAACATCAATATGAATAATACGGATACAAGCACAAATTTAAAGTCATGTTATGCTCTCAGTCCTATTCATTGTGGCTGATTTTCTAACATTAGATGCAGTTCAGTTGTGGAACAAACTGTACAGAGAACTCCCTTTTACCTGATAATTGCAAGCGTATAATTAGCCATCCAATTTTCTGGAATTCTTTAATTTGGATTCTTGTACTAAATAGGGGGTTGAAAGTAATGGCCTAAATGGGACCTTGCAATTTTAGGATTCTATGGAATTCAAAAACATCTGGTGGGCAGAAGTTTCCCAATCCTCATTTTTAAAAAATTCTCCTCAGAAAAAAAATCATTTATATAATGTTTTTGTCCTGCTCTCCCCCTCCCCCCTCCCTCTTTTAAAAATAACCCTTCAACTTACCTGGAATGACCATAGAAACTACAGGTAGTCCTTGACTTACAACTGTTCATTTAGTGACCGTTTGAAGATACAATAGCACTGAAAAAAGTGACTTATGACAATTTCTCACACTTATGACTATCACAGCATCCCCATGGTGATTTACACTCAGATGCTTGATAACTGGTTCATATTTATGGCGGTTGAACCTCCCCGGGGTCATGTGACCTCTTTTTGTGACCTTCTGACAAGGAAAGTCAACGAGGAATCCAGATTCACTTAACAACCATGTTACTAATTTAACAACTGCAGTGATTCACTTAACAACTGTGGCAGTAAAAGTCATAAAGTGGGAATAAACTCACCTAAAAAATGTAATCTAACAAATTTCTCACTAAGCAACGTACATTTTGGGCTCAATTGTGGTTGTACGTTGAGGACTACCTGTGCACATTTCTGATAAAAACCTTCAAATACTATTACAACAACCTTTGTATGTATAGTCAGATGCAAATCCCTACTATATTCAGTGTGGGTTACTGCTTTATAAATAATTCTAGGATTGCTGTTACTTACCCAGTAATCTCATCAACAGGAACTGGACTCCAATAGCAAAAGACTTTTCATCACAGGACACCACTCTGGTTAGAATCAAAATACAGCAAAGTATGTCAGAAAACTAGGGAGGGAGAGCAGTGATCTGTTCCTGTTCTGGGAAAAGCTAGAAAGCTTGATGATGATTATGAATGGTTGTAAAACAGACATAGCGAATTAGTTACATATTTAGCATATGGCATGTCATACATGGACTAGCAATATATATTAACATTTCACCTGGAATAATAATACACAGTAAAATACAAATGTTAAAAAGTTCTATGTTGAAATACCTATGTCAAGGCTGTCTAGCCACTGAAGTGCAGCATCGTTAATGTAAAAAAAAAATCAGATACCGGACTGGTATATGCCCTTAGCTTACAGTCGGTCACAATGTGATCTACAGTTTGACATGGGATGCCACAGTCGCACTGAGAGGAGGATACTACCCCCCATTTAAACAGAGAGTCCCAGCAGATGCCATGCGAGGTGCAAATCCTATCAGGATTGTCCATTGCTAACGTAGTTCAAAGCCTAGCAACTTCTTTTGTGGGGTTATTTATATGTCTTCCTACCGTAAGTCTGTTCAGTGACCCATTTGGCTTTAGTTGTTTAGTCACTGAGTTACATAAAAAGAGGGTTAAAATTGAAAAAGGGGTATAAAGCAAAATATTTCTGGCGGCAGTTCTCCATAAATTCTATAAGAAGAACTACGGGAAGACATGATAGCAGTGTTTCAATATCTCAGGGGTTGCCACAGAGAAGATGGAGTCAAACTATTCTCCAAAGCACCTGAAGGTAGAACAAGAAGCAATGGGTGGAAACTGATCAAGGAGAGAAGAACTAAGGAGAAATTTCCTTACAGGTAGAACAATTAATCAGTGGAACAACTTGCCAGAAGTTGTGAATGCCCCAACACTGGAAGTTTTTAAGAAGATGTTGGATAGCCATTTGTCTGAAGTGGTGTAGGGTTTCCTGTCTAGGCAGGGGGTTGGACTAGAAGACCTCCAAGGTCCCTTCCAACTCTGTTATACTATTCTAAAATAAAACCAGGTGAAACCTAATCTCTCTTACTTTTAGAAGACTTAGGTTATACTTCAATTTCAAGGTACGTATTTCAGCAAATACTGGTTCAGGAATTTTGGAAATTGATTCAAATCTCAGTAGAGCATACAGATTGGGAAAAGCTGTATGAAACCATATCAAGGTTTTAGGATTTCTTTTATTTGATTCCACATTGCTATGCTGCAGCTGGCATTTGTGATTATTACAAATTACAGATGTATTGCATGGGACTATCTACTAAGGTCTTAGCCCCTTCTTACCGTAACACCATCATGTAGAGAGGGTTGTGAGATAGACAGGCAATCAATGCAGAAAATGAGATGATGAATATAACAGGCAACAATAGATGGGCACAGCTAACAGAGCAAGATCCAGTCTTTGCGGAAGATTGTCCATTCTTGGCATAGATACAGGAGCAATTTGTGTAGATCTAGTTTAAAGAAAAGAAGGGAAATCAATCTCAGGAAATAAATTCACTTTAAGATCAGACCACAGCTCAATGATAAAGCATCAAAATCAGAAGTACTCAGGTTCGATCCCCAGCTTTTCTAGCTAAAAGTACAAATGTTAAAAAAACCCTCTGTCCTAAATGTCCAATTGGTCAGAATTTACAACATTGAATAAGCAAACAACAACATTGAATAAGCAAATAGTTTGATACAATATAAATCAGTTGCAAGTGATTCGTGACTTAATTATTTCATGCCCAATTCACTGTTTGGCTGTTTGGAATTGTGAGCATATGTTTGAAGGAAACAGGGAGTTTAGTTGTAGCACTACTCTAGTATTATAGACATTGTATGCACATTTAAAATTATATATTGATATTATATTTGTGAATATAAATATAATATTTTCTGAAATTTTAGAGCTGGAATTAATAAAAACAAATATCTAAGTAGATAAATAAATTAAAAAGTACAGTGCTGATACTGCATCTTAAGCAATTTTAAAAGTAAAGCAGGTCTTCTAAAGCTTAGTTTAGAAGTTTAGCGTCTGCAATTCTTGAAGTACATATGAAAACCCAATTAATAAACAGAAGACATTATGAGAAGGCTGTTTAGCACATCAATATAAAATCTGTGGTCTCAGCCCTATAAAAAGGTAAAGGTTTCCCAGTCAGTCATGTCTGACTCTAGGGCATGGGGCTCATCTCTATTTCTTGGTTGAGGGAGCCAGCATTGTCTGAAGACAATTTCTGTAGTCATGTGGCCAGCATGGCTATATGCCAAAGGCACACTGGAAGGCTTTTACCTTCTCAATGAAGTGGTACCTATTAATCTATTTGGATTTGCATGCTTTGGAGTCCAAAATTATTATATACTGTAATTTTTATTAAGAGAAGTAGGAAATGATTAAATACATGGACAATAAACATATTTAACTTACTGATCTGATGCTAAATTTTAATTTAAACAACAAAATCAACTTTGTTCTGGCCTGACCCATTTTTAAGTGGAGTGTCCCTTCTCACCATACTCCTCAAAATATAAATGTATCTCCCGGCCTGAAAAAAAATTGTTTATTTCTGTTTGAGTGCCATTATAGAGGTGAGATATTAAAGAAATCGATTCCTTTTAAATAAATAAAAAGGACAGGACTCATATTAAACCTGAGGGACATTAAAAAAGCTGGTTTTGTTTTTGACATTACTAGTAAAGCCATCTTATTGTAGTACCAATTCATGAATTTTTTTATTATTTATGTTGAATAACACTATTTCTTCAATTTTTTCTTGAGAAGTATATTTTTAATTAAAATAATCAGAATTAAAACTGAGTTTCTCTGCATGAAAAGCACATATTCTGAGTAATGAATCCTGCTCTAACACAATCCTGCTCTAATCATTCAGGAGAAAGCACTTCAAATTCCTGCAGAATGCATGGCATATTGCCTTCCTTATCTACAAATGATTTGGCCATATTCCCACCCTGTCTGTATGATGAGTGCTAGAGAGATTTGAATGCACTCTGCATCCTTAACCTCTTACCATTCCAGATGTTGAAGAATTAGAGAAGAAACCAGTACAGCCAGCGTGACAGGGAGAGAGGTACTCCACACCATCATCTCCACAGACTGGATGAAAGAGATACTTTGAGCAGGAGCAATGAGGGTTACATGGATCTTGTTCTGGGGAACTTGATGTACTGCCAGAAAAAAAGGAGACAAAACAACATGGAACCAATGAGTGAAATATGTTTTCTTGAGTGGACTGGTGATTTCTAGGCTATCTTATTGGGTTCTTGCCATCTTGAACCTTGGACTATTGCCGTCTGAAGGTATTGCTAACATTGTTTAGTTAAATCATATATAATTATTACACAAGCCAAAATGTGTAGATAATTTGGGGAGCAATTTATTTGATTCCTGAAATTATCCAATATAAGCCTGTCAGTAGAAACCAAGGGGAAACCAAGGAGAAAAATGTCAAAATGATATTGGAATTAAAATGGAAAAGCTTCTTAAGGCAAAAGTACCTCAAGGCAGAATCACATTCTTACAATTTTCTTTTTGAATTGGGTCCCTCATTTTGAACAAAATTATGAACTCCTGACCAATGACAATTTAACATTAGGAATCAATGGAACACATTACCTAAGCTTTCTCGAGTACACTTTCATTATAAGCATAGATCATATATTCTATTAGTGAGCATGTATCTTTCTAAAATATCAGAGGAAATGTTTACTAAATATTGGGATTTGCTTGGAACTCTTCTGGACAAGAGCTTATAATCTTTTGAATGAATAAGACCTCCATCACTTTAGCTTCTTCTATGCTCAAGGAAGAGTTACTGAAAACTGATATAGGTAGTTTTCAACTTACAGTGTTTAGAGACCATTCAAAGTTACAATGGGACTAAAAAAAGTCACATGACTATTTTTCATATGATCGTTGCAGCATCCCCATAGTCATGTGATCAAAATTTGGAAGCTTGGCAATTGGTTCATATTTATGATGGTTGCAGTATCCAAGGTTATGTGATCACCTTTTGTGACTTCCCAATAAGCAAAGTCAATGGGGAAGCCAGATTCACTTAACAACCGTGTTACTAATTTAACAAGTACAGTGATTCACTTAACAATTATGGCAAGTAAGATTGTAGAATGGGGAAAAATTCACTTAACAAATATCTCACTTAGCGACAGAAATGTTGAGCTCAATTGTGGTCATAGGTTGAGGACTATCTGTATTGCTTTCATGTCTCCAAACTGTTTTAAATGAATAATTTGAAGCTTTTTGCCATATTATAATATAAGAACAACTCTACTAAATTGGGCCAAAAATTCATGTGAGTAGAATTACTGGGATATTTACAGGCAGAGCATGGACACTAAGTCTCTTGTTGGTTATCTCAAAGCAATTTGCATTAACTGCCTTCATGTCCTGGAATTGGGAAGACCAACTTAACCATCCTAACTGACAGTTGTAGCTATCTTTTCTCTCTACTTATCTTTTAAAGCCATCTAAAATAGTGGCAATTCCACCTAATTCCATAAATTAATTATGCACTCTATGTAGAAGAGTTCACCTCAAATATTACAGAGTGCCAGTGATACTAACAGAGCCCTATAGCAGTGGTTCCCAAACTTGGCAACTTTAAGACTTTAAGCAGAGCTGGCTGGAGAATTCTGGGAGTTGAAGTCCACAAGTCTTAAAGTTGCCAAGTTTAGGAACCACTGCCCTATAGCATGCAGCAAGAAGATGTGTAAGCATCATTGGAAAACAAAGGCGATTTTTTTGGTGATATCCCTGCCCCAAACGATTCAGCAATATGTAGCCTTCACAAGTCAGAATAGCAAAAACAATAAAACCACGACAAAACACTGGCTAAAGATTTTGTTTTAAAGTTTATCGCTAAACCCAGTCACCATATTTATTAGATGAAGAATGAAGCAAATAAAATAAAACAAATAAATAATGAAATAAAAATCCAAGGGCCAGGACAAGGAGAAATTGTCAATTCAAGATAAAGAGAAATCTCTGTGCCATGATTTTATAGCCCCATGTTCTAGTTGCCATAGAGTACTGCCAGAAGAGTAGAGCATATTACCTGGACAGATGAATTCCAGCCACGGTCTGCGAAGAGCAGCCCATAAAAAAGATAGGAAGATAGCAAAGGGTGGAAAAAAGTAACACCACAATGGTGAAACGTGGGATGGTTTTGAGTGAGAAAGCAAAACGTTTCATGATCAACCCTCCAAAGAGCATCCCCAGGGCAGCTGAAGGTAAATTCACAGATCCTATAAAGGAAAGGAGGGGGTTGAATTACAAATCCTTAACAATTGGAAACAGTGCTACACAACTGAAGATTTAAAAAAAATATCTTGATGAAAAATCGATCTTAAAATTGGTACAGAAGGGATTGCATATTCTTTTTGCATAATAAAAACATTCTTTATTTTTATTGTAAGGGTAGGATAATCAATTCTGTTTCCTGGCTATTGCACTTTGAAATTCATATTGGGATCCCCCCCGCCCCCGCATATAAATCTGAAGGAATCCTGCGTCTTGCACTCTAAAAATTCAGCAAAAGGTAGACAATTTCTATAGGAAAGGCAAATGCAAACACAGGAATAGGCAATTCTTTTGCAGAGGATACTGTGCTTTCAGTTACCCTTCCAGAGTTACAGGTACTTGTTTTCATGACATTACTAGAAGATGATGAAGCAAAAGTGCCAGCCATTCCTTTGGGTTTCATAGGACTTAATTTGGGTTTTGACGAGGTAAATTGTTGGTTTGCCTCTTTAGCTCTTCTCAAAGGAAGAGAAAATACAAGCAGGAATTTTTGTTTTAAAGATGTGACAAGGATGCCTTAATGTTTTCAAATTAAAACATTCATGCACTACCTTCAATTCTACCCCCTGCTTCATAAAACTTAAATGAATAGATAAATATTGATGCTCTTCAGTTCAAAAATGTCTCGGGAAAGTACAGATGGTTGCTGTAAGCTGCAGGCAACATCTGCATGTAAGCCAGGAGGAAAAATGACATTGTCTCTTTCCAACATAACATTCTCAGTGATTGGAAAAACAGTGAACATGCTCCTGTCATTAAAAGAGTTCTAGTTCACTGCTGCCACATGGCAAAAGAGGTGCAGTACTGAGCCACTTATTTTTTTTACAGTAACAGCAAGAGATCCCTAGGCTCTAACCTCCTATACAGTATCTATGTGATGGAGAGAAGGACATTTAATTTATCATAGGGATATTGAATTATCAGGCGTCCTGCTGCTTTCTGAACTTGGTTGTTTTCTTGCAGGTGTTTCATTATCCAAACTAGGTAACCTCATCATTGCTAGGAAGGAGTGAGCACCAAAGACCCCCTCATTTCAACATTGAGCTGGAAATATTTTCTTTTATCAATATTGAGGTATTTTATCCATTTAATTCAAAGTGCCTCTTAACTATTTATGGCAGCAATACAGGCCTCAAAGGTGGAGTTGCACAGCTACTTTTTTTAAAAAACAAACAAACATAAGTATAAAAGGAAGGAAGGATTTTGGATGGATTGGCAACTAGAATGCATAGAAATGCTTGATAGTCACCTGCAACCACTATACTGCAGATGCATTCAGAGCAATATTTTTGGTGAGATAATTTTTGACGCAGATATAAAAAAGCATGGTTTCAGCCTGACATATTTTAAGATTTATCAAATCAAGTCGTGCTTCAACTTCTAACTAATTTTCATTGCCCTCAATTTAATGTTGTTAGCAGATACTTTATTAACAGATATTTGATGTCAAACGCTGTTGGCAGCCCACAGAAGATAATTTGCTAATTTTTCTATGCCTTCCAATTTCTCAGATTACATCTTCAATCTCAATACTGTGTTCCACTCTGGTCTGTTATTGGATGAAATGAATATGGAGAATTACCTAAGCACTCTGTTTAAATAGCTAGTGCTTTGTTCTCAAAAAGCCTCAGCCATTATCTCAAATTAAATGAGTTATTCTAGTTTTCTCACCAATGAGGAAGTTAGCATAAGAGGAGGAAACACCAAATTGTTTTTCCAGGTACTTGTTGAGGAAGGTAGAGAGCCCAGCAATAATAGAGGAGAAGCTGCATTGTGTCAAGACCAACAACATGAAGAGAGGATTGAGGAGCAGTCTTAAGAAGCCTTGTGGGAACTCTGAAAATAAAAATAGAAGAGTATGAAGATTAGAAAAGGAAAAGGGCTTCAGGACTTGAGTACACCCAAATAATTGTTATAGCATCTTATTAAGGATGTCAGTTGCAACAAGAAGATCAATTCTTAAGGTAGATCTACTTGGGGTCTATTCTTAAAGATGTGTATGCTTTTCTAGACTAAGGTTCCCCAATCTGATATTCTTCAGATGTATTTAACTAGGTGAAAATGTAAGGTTGCAGCCCAACATACCTGGAAACCACTAGACTGGGGAAGACCAGGCTTGATTGATTTAGGCTTTAATGGCTTTCTGCTAAATGCTCATGGAAAAAGAAAGACGAGAGCTCTTTAGAATCTTTCCCCCCCTCTCCTTTACCCTCACAATAGTTCAAAAGAAGTATATAAGATAAGTAACACAGATAACATTTACTCATACTCTCACTGTCTTGTGTTCAGAGTTATCTCTTCATTGGAGCCTAAGAGACTTAAATCTAAAATTCTCAAACTGTTAAGGCACAAATCTCATTCAGAGCTATATTCCTCTTACCTTGTGGACTTTTCTCTATGCTCATCAAGTAAAAGTCAACAAGCAAAATCAGTATCAACAAAATGTAAACTTACTTTTGGAAAGCAAGCATCAGATGGGAAGAAGGAACCAAGGTTATAGAGTAATCTCTAAGATTAGCTCTCTGTATCTCGGCAGAAACTTCAACCTCAGATGCTGTATGGAAAGTTAAACTTTTTTTCCATTCAATCATGTCTGATTCTTGGAGACTGTCTGGGCATGTCCCTGCAATTACTCAGCAAGTTTTTTTGGCCCCAGAAGTGGTTTGCCATTACCACCTTCCTAGGACTGGCTCTTTGACAAAACTGGGAGTAGAATTCAAAGCCTCCCAGTTTCAAGTCTTATCCTTTAGTATGCCAAACTAGCTTGATTAGATTTATCTTATATGGGTGGTTTTAGAGTTTAGAGTTTTTTTATTAGAATTTGTAGGCCGCCCTTTTCCCTGAGGGGACTCAGGGCGGCTCACATAAAACCGGGAAAGGGGAATACAGACATCAAGATAGAAACATATAATAAAATGGTAGGCAACATACATTCATCATTCGGGAGGGGCAACTATCCTTATCCCCAGGCCTGACGGGCGAGCCAGTTCTTCAAGGCTATGCGGAAGGCCTGGACGGTGGAGAGGGTACGAATCTCTACGGGGAGCTCGTTCCAAAGGGTCGGGGCTACTGCTGAGAAGGCCCTCCTCCTTGTGGTTGCCAGCCGACACTGGCTGGCCGATGGGATACGGAGGAGGCCTAGTCTATGGGATCTTATTGGTCGCAGGGATGTAATTGGCAGAAGGCGGTCTCTCAAGTATCCAGATCCACTGCCATGTAGGGCTTTATGGGTGATTAATAGCACCTTGAAGCGCATCCGGAGATCGACAGGCAGCCAGCGCAGCTCGCGGAGGATAGGTGTTATGCGGGTGAATCGAGGTGCACCCGCAATCACTCGCGCGGCTGCGTTCTGCACTAGCTGAAGTCGCCGGATGCTCTTCAAGGGCAGCCCCATGTAGAGCACATTGCAGTATTCCAGCCTAGAGATCACAAGGGCCCGAGTGACTGTTGTGAGAGCCTCCCGATTCAGGTAGGGTCACAACTGGCGCACCAGGCGAACCTGGGCGAATGCCCCCCTGGTCACAGCCGTTAGGTGGTGGTCAAATGACAGCTGTGGATCCAGGAGGACTCCCAAGTTGCGAACCCTCTCTGAGGGGTGTAAAATTTGACCCCCCAGCCTGAGTGGTGGAATATTAGTCAAATCTTTGGGAGGAAAACACAACAGCCACTCGGTCTTTTCTGGGTTGAGCACAAGCTTGTTAACCCTCATCCAGTCCATAACGGCCTCAAGGCCCCGGCCCATCACATCTACCGCTTCATTGAGTTGGCACGGGGCGGACAGATACAATTGAGTATCGTCCGCATATTGATGGTATCTAATCCCGTGCCTGCGGATGATCTCTCCCAGCGGTTTCATGTAGATGTTGAATAGTAGGGGGGATAAGACCGAACCCTGAGGCACCCCATAATTTAGGGGCCTAGGGGACGATCTCTGCCCCCCCACTAACACCGACTGCGACCTGTCCGAGAGGTAGGAGGAGAACCACCGTAACACGGTGCCTCCCACTCCCACCTCCCGCAGTCGTCGCAGAAGGATACCATGGTCGATGGTATCGAAAGCCGCTGAGAGGTCAAGGAGGACCAGGATGGAGGGATGTCCTTCATCTCTGGCTCTCCAGAGATCATCAATCAATGCGACCAAAGCGGTTTCTGTGCTGTAACCGGGTCTGAAGCCTGACTGGAAGGGGTCTAGGTAGTTTGCTTCCTCCAAGGACCGTTGGAGCTGGAAGGCCACCACCTTCTCAACAACCTTCCCCAAGAAGGGAAGGTTGGAGACTGGGCGATAGCTATTAAGAACAGCTGGATCCAAGGATGATTTCTTCAGGAGGGGTCTCACCACCGCCGCTTTCAGTGCGGCGGGGAAGTTCCCCTCCCGAAGGGAGGCGGTTACAACCGCCTGGATCCAGCCTCGTGTCACCTCACTGCAGTTTGTGACCAGCCATGAGGGACACGGATCCAGAACACAGGTGGAGGAACTTACAGCTCTCATGGCCTTGTCCACATCCCCGGGGGTAACGTCCTGAAACTCAACCCAGAGCTGTTCTACTTGGTCCCCCTGTGCCTCGGCTGGAACTGCGGGGGTGGAGTCCAAGTCCGACCGAAACCGAGCAATTTTGTCCGCTAAGAATTGGGCATACTCTTCAGCTCTGCCCTGCAAGGGTTCCCCCGCCTCCCTTTTGTTCAGTAGGGAGCGGGTTATCCTAAACAGGGCGGCTGGACGGGACTCAGCGGATGCAACCAGGGTGGCTATGTGGGATCTTTTTGCTGCCCTGAGTGCCCTGGTGCATTCCCTGGTGCAGGTGGTTACCATTGCTCGGTTCGATTCGGACTTATCGGACCTCCAACGGTGCTCTAGGCATCTCCTCCGGCGCTTCATCTCCCGGAGTTCCTCGGTGAACCAAGGGGGTCTCCGGGATCCGCTGCCTCGGAGGAGCCGCAGTGGCGCAATCCGGTCGAGGGCCTCCGACGCTGCCGAGTGCCACGCAGTAGCCAGAGTCTCCACCGGACTGTGGGCAAGAGTGTCAGGAATAACCCCAAGCTCTGTCTGGAACCTTGACGGCTCCATAAGGCGCCTGGGGCGGAACCACCTGGTCGGTTCCTCCTCCCTACAGTGGGGGTTTGGCCTCCGGAAGTCGAGCCTCAGTAGGCAGTGGTCTGACCACGACAGGGGTATGATGTCACTCCCCCTCAGACCAAGTTCACAAATCCACTGCTCCGAGAGAAATACAAGGTCAAGCATGTGTCCCGCTGAATGGGTTGGGCCTCGAATTACTTGGGTCAAGCCCATGGCTGTCATGGAAGCCATGAACTCCTGCGCCCCATCAGAGTTTTCACCGAGCGACGGCAAATTAAAGTCCCCCAGGACCATCAACCTAGGGAACTCAATTGCCAGCTCGGCTACCGACTCGAGGAGCGAGGGGAGGGCTGCTGCAACGCTGTTGGGAGGCAGGTACGTTAGCAGCAGACCCACTTGAGGTCCAACTTTAACAGCAAAGACTCACACCCGACAATCTCCGGGGCAGGGACCCTACGAGGAACTAACGACTCCCGGATGACAGCGGCCACACCCCCACCCCTTCCCTGGGCTCTCGGCTGATGCAGCACCTGAAATCCTTCTGGGCACAGCTCTACAAGGGGGACTCCTCCCTCTGGGCCCAGCCAGGTTTCAGTAATACATGCCAGGTCTGCCCTCTCGTCTAAAATTAAGTCCCGGACGAGAGGAGCTTTATGAACAACAGACCTGGCATTTAGCGACAACAGCCTGAGACCAGGGTCCTGACTACTTACGCCATCTGGTCTTGGAGTGGGACTCCTAGGGCCGGAAGGAGGGATCTCTGCAATGTAGCGAACCCTCCTTCCCCGGTAATGGCCTGCCCTAAAGTCCCCGCCGTATCTGCCCCTCCCTGTTACGACCGCAATACCCCGACCCTCTCCCGTGTCTCTGGTCCCCTCAACCACCCCCATGGCCCCCGCAACTCCCGGCAGGTCCTCCGAATCACACATACTCAAACACTCCCCCAAACAGTCCCCACGTAAAAGTTAAAAAACACAAAAATTTTACAACAATATGATCATAAAAGTGGGACATTCATTCATCTCATGCGTACCTCATACATAGCCCATGCAAAGAGAGAAGAAAAAGATGAAAGAAAAGAAAGAAATTATAATTGCGCAAAATTAATTAATTTAAGGTGCGAGTTCAGGCAGTAAAAGATTGGCTCTCAATGTTCAGAATTGAAATGGCTAAGGACCAGTTATAGTTCAGATAGTATCTGTGGGGAAGTGTCTTATAACCCCTCTCTTTTTCTATAACTTTGTTAGTCAGGAGGTCCTGTGGGGGTTCAAAACACACACGCAGTGCAGTCATCATCTGTCCACCCGCAGAACAAGTCCAGAGTCTTCCTTCTGGTGGAAAAACCATTCCAAGAAGTTCCCAGAGGCACACCATTAAAAATAAATGGGAAAAGATGGAACAGGCGCTGTAATTGCCTAGAGACCCCGTCGTTATTCCCAAGATGGCGCTTGCTCCCTCGATGTTAGATAGGCAAGGCAGTCCAAAAAGCACCGGAGACTCTGAGGCCAATGGGATCGTCCAGGTCTGCAAATTCCAGGGGTGGTCTCCCCAGTTCCACAATCCCCCTGTAGGCAAACGGGGGGCAGGGGTGGGGGAGGCGATGGAGATGCCAAAATACGATGCCACTGCCACCAAATTGATATTCCCCCCCTCGCCGCCGAACAGCTGATGCAAATGAAGCAGCACGGAAACCGCCAGAATCGCCCAAACCTCCGCAATCCGCAGCTGCAGCGTCCTGACGGCCCGGAGATGGTCCTGGGGGTGGATGCACAGTCGTGGGTCGCTCCCGTCGCAAGCCAGCATAGCTAGAAGATGAAACAGGCGATGGAGCCCCCGAAGAACGCCGCCGCCATTTCCAACCCGAAATTCTCTTCCGCGCTGCCGAATGGCCCGACCAGCATGGAGATCGCTAAAGACGCTGGAGCCCTTGCGGTTCGGGGCTATCTCCAAAGAGGTAGTCCCTGCCGTCAACTGATCTTTTGGGGCTCCCTGGGTCTTAGGCTTCCCGGGTGAGCTGTTTATATTATATTTTAAAGATGTTACTCGCGGTTTCTCCAGCATTTCGTCGGGTAGATTTTAGAGCGGACGGAGCCTTGCAGCCATCTTAATCCTCGCACATTGTCTTGGGCCTTGACCAGTGGTGGATTCCAGATCCCATTCCAACTGGTACGTACCACCTGCAACCCACCACTGCTCTTGACTTACAACAGTTCATTTGAAATTGCAATGGCACTTGAAAAAGTGAGTTATGACCATTTTTCACACTTATGACTGTGGTAGCATCACCATAATTATGTGATCAAAATTCAGATGTTTGGCCACTGATTCCTCTTTATGACGGTTGCAATGTCCCAGGGTCATGTGACCACCTTTTGTGACCTTCTGACAAGCAAAGTCCATAGGAAGTCAGATTCACTTAACAACCATGATAACTTAACAAGTACAGTGATTCTCTTAACGGCTGTGGCAAGTTAGGTCGTAAAATGGGACAAAATTCACTTAATGGCTGTCTTGCTTGGCAACAGAAATTTTGGACTCAATTGTGGTCGTAAGCCAAGGACTACCTACATATTATGAAAAGTCATGTGCATATATATTAGCTTACAAAGAACTGACCACTTTATTTGGAAATGAGATTGTTTTGAAAAAAAAAACAACTATTAGGAAATATGTACCAAACAGCTGAGTTAGCCATCAGTTTGAATTGGTGAACAATTTTCTAAGATTACTATACAGTATGCCTAAATGCTTATTAGAAACATTTTTTCAGTCATATTTCATTCAGTGTGGAATATCTATTGTCTCTTGGAGTAGAAGTTGAACATTCCTCTACCAGCTAAGCCAGCTACTATAATGACACCTAAAAGCACTGAAAGATGGGTCGATTTGATGGCTAACTAAAATCATAATAGAACGAGTAAGAAATATTTTTAGTTATCCTGCTTTTCAATATTGCTACAAAAATCGAATGAAACCTGGAATGGATTGGCTTGAAAGATCCAAACAATTAATCCGTATTTAACTTGCAAATATGAACAGGATGGTTGGTATTGTAGACATTAAGAAATGTTGTTGTTTCCCCCCTAAGTAGATATAATTATTTAACAAAACAAGCATTTACTTTTACTGGAAATACACTTTCATTGAAATCACTTTACTTTTGATAAAAACCATCAGGGACTCTTCCTCTGCCTTTGTTTTCTCAATCTTCTTCAGGATATCTGCTTCAGATGCTTCCTGATGGAAGAGAATTTAAAAAAAATCACTGCTGGGGGCTCTACTGAATTTTTTTCCCCAGGTTCGGTTTTAAACATTACCACATTTTGGGATTCCCCCTGAAGGCCTGAGATTGGTAGGGAGGACTGTTAATGAGCGAGTAGCAGAAGGCAAAAGATTAATGTCATGTAAAGATGAATGAAATAAAGCCTTTTTTAATGTAAGAAAACAGAAGGTTGTTTGAAAGATGATGGAATATAGAGGGACTGAAACTGCAGCATGTCCAAAATGCATTATCCAAGCTTATGTTAGACATCTCCCTGTGGCTTTGTACAACATTGGCTGCATTGGCTTCCAGTTGCCTTTCATGTCAAAATAAAAGCATTTGTTTTATTTATAAAACCCTATATGGCTTTATTAAAATATAGTATCATTTTTTTATCTCTTCATTGTCTCTGGATCTATTGATTTCATTATGTATATCAAGATGTTTATCTATGAATTTAATTTATATATTAAAATAACCAAGGGCAGTTTCAGGACAGTAAAAAAAGAGATAAAATATTTTTTTTAAATGACTAATCCAGAACAAGAAATAATCATTTCCCACTGGCAAAGTGGAAGTAAATAGTTTTTTTCTCTTATGTAACATTCTACATTCCATTATGGACAGGACGGTGGCAATTTAGCAAGATAATTTCCAATGCAATACTCGAGGCTTACCTTCCCTTTCAGCATATATCGAGGGAAGAAGAAATAGGGAATGGAACAGAGTAGCAAACAACCAGCAGCAACGAGAAGACCCAACCACCATGCTCCAATCCAACGAGGGTCATCTGGGGTCAGGTTTACATCCTCTAAGAGACAAATGGGAAAAACAAATCACAAATATCAAGAAGTGAAGTCACCAGACCCGATTCTTAACCTGGCATTTTTCAGGTTCTGCAATTCCCTGAATTCTCGGGAAGCGTGACCCATAGTCACCTTGTGAATTTCAATCCCATTGTATCTGGAAGGTACCAGGTTGGAGAAAGCTGCACTCAGTAATTTGTTACTAAGAAGTTACATTACAATTCTGCCAATACGTAAAATATGATCCTTTTTTCTTCAGTGGCCAAATGCCATGAAATTCAAATTATTTCTATTCTTAGAATCTATTTTCTCCAAGACCAATCCATCCCAGGATTATTTTTTTTAAAAAACAGCAATGCTGTCACATTTGATCTGTAGTCCTGTTCCCCATCCCCCTTTCTTTAAAGTTATGGCCAACCACAATTATATATTATTCAGCAATCCTAACCCTAATATTTCTTTGTTTAATTGGTTGGATTATAATTGTCATAATTCCAACAAACTTTAGCAGGGCTTCAGCAAGTTATAGTCTTAATATGTTAGCATAGCTTTACATTCTAATAGTATTTTGTAAATCCTAGTGTTACTTATGTCTTTTTATAGTTTCTATCATTTCTATCTTGGTTATCTATATAGTATTTAGTTGATTGATGGTAATGCTGATTGTAATTTTACAGGTCTCCATTGAGTTTTGATTCCTGTATTTTGAAATTTTACACTAATAAATTTATTTTACCTTATTTTGTTATTATGATTTTTTATTTTTATTTCTATTTCAGAGTTACTGTTAGTTTTGTTCTGCTCTGTGTTTGAAATGAAATAAATACATATTATTTAGTATAATTTAATTAAGTTGAATTGAAGAAGTGATTCACAATTTTTAAGGAAAAATTGCTCTAAAACAATTAACAGGAAATATTATCTAATGACAATTTTTTAGAAGAAACAACCTCTAATGGAATTGTGAATAAAGAAGCATAAGTAATGGGGAAACAGAAAGAAAATGTATCTATAGGACCGGGCACCAAATATGAACTTCTGGTGAGGAGGAAACTTAGTAGTATCATGTGGTGAAAGGTATTTGTTTAAAATACAGACTTTTAACAGTCTACAGCTGAATTGTGAGGCTGAGGGCGGTAAAGTGGCAGGTTTCATTCACTGGTGGAATTGCAGTATTAATTATGGAAACCGTTGTATTAAAAAAATTCTAGACAACTGATAGTTTTTTAAAACTGATTAGCCAACAATATAAATAGTAAAGGTAACTGGAAATATTAACTGGCCTTTTCCTGAAAAGAGTCTCATTAGAGTAGCTGTCTTAATAAGGCCAACATTTGGAGCCTCTATTCTCCTGAGATCTTAGAGAAGAGACCTCAAATCAGTGTATTTTGAGAGCGGACATCCTCCCAGCAGGAGGTCTTGCTTCAAACAGGCAGCAGATCACTGAAACTGGCATCAAAAGTATCGCTCCACATTGTTAATGAGCAGGAAGAAATAAATAGCAATCTTCAGACTTTTCCAGCTCTGTCCAGGTTTCCTGTCCTTCAGTATTAAAAGCATGCAGACAAGAAGAGCCCACACCCCATTTAAACAATGGTATAGCTTTCCTGGATGTGACTACCCCACTCAAAATTGGGTGACATAATCAAGGGGCAACTAATGAAAAGAAACCTATTGCCACTTCCCGCTCTCAGCTCATTATTTGCTTAATATAGGACAAGATGTCAGCAACCATTCTGAAATTCCAGTCTGCCTGAAATGGGGATATGAGAAAGAAAATCTGTGTACTGATAGAAAGAACTCTGTGTACACCGCCCCCACCCCCCACCCCACCCCACACGTTTTTGTAGATTTTCATGGGTGTAGGTATGCTGGTCTTGTTGTATTTGAGTCTTTTCCCATGTAAGATTGAGATTGTCTTGGCAATGTTTCAGCGAGGTCTCACTCACCATCTTCATGCTGGGTTTTGGGCTTAAAGCCCATTTTAAGCCCAAAACCCAGCCTGAAGATGGCGAGTGAGACCTCGCTGAAACATTGCCAAGACAATCTCAATCTTACATGGGAAAAGACTCAAATACAACAAGACCAGCATACACAGACAGACAGACAGACAGGCAGGCAGGCAGACAGACAGACAGACACACACACACACACACAAAATATATATGATGTATCATGACTTTTTCTCTTCACTAAATTGGTGGGTGTGGCCAGCATGTGATGCATCTGGCCAGTGGGCTACAAGTTTGACATTCCTGTACTAGTGACCTAAGTCTGTACCTTAAGATTTACACAATTCAGTTAATTAGCTGTATTATTAGCAGAATTAGTTCATTCTTTTAGCCTTACAAATAAAGTAGAACTGGTTCATCTAGTTATGTTTCCTGTCTGATTTACCTGGGAGGACTGACATCACAAACTTTCTGTTGCTACTTTGAATTGCTTGATCAATTAGGGCAGCTCCTTTCTAAGTTTCTTCCTCTGACTGTTAAGCCACTGGGAACTCCTTCCTTTCTTGTCTGATTCTTTCCTATGGAGCATCTTCTCCCCTCATTTCTCAAGGTCATCCACATATTGCATTACACTTAAGTCCAAATTCTTAATTAGATGTGTATTCCACAAAACCTATTATAATAAAATGTGAATTTCTCCCTAGAAATCCCATGATAAATAATAGAGATGTATCAAGAAATAATTATGATTATACTGGATATGGGAGAATTGGACAAGAAAAGATGGAAACCGATCTCTTGAATGGAGCGATCTCTCCATTCAAGGGAGAATCCATCCAGATGGATTCAAGGGATCCATCTTGACACATGGTTTCTGTAAATGTGATCTGAGTGCTTGGCAGCACATTACATGCCTATTATCCATAAATTCACATGACAATATATCATTTGAAGCATTATTCAAGCCAGAGTAGCTTATATATGCATATCCAACTAACTTCATTATGTGACAACAAAATTGCCTCTTCCCAATTTGATAATATTTATATTAGAATAATATTCTAATAAACATATCTACATACGTCTTACTGTTTCTAAACATCTATCTACAAGAAGGCATAAATGACTTGTTGCTTCAAGAACCAAGAACTGCAGAATTTCACAGTACCTCTAATTTAGTCAGGCTGTACTTCCACCCTGCAGGGTATAAAAAATCTGCCTGCAAGTGGCAATGGACACAGGAACATATTTTGTGTGATTGTAGCTTAATTTCCAGGTCTCTGATTATTCAAAGCTTATGTGTAAGAGCCCATAGCTTCCCTAAATTAGACCAAACACTTACTTGGGCTAACCCGTCCAAAATCCACAAAAATCCTCAATGCTGCAGAGCCAAGTAGGTAGCCAAAAGCTGGACCAAACACTGAGATGGAAAATAAGATTGCTGAAAAGGAAAAAAAGAAAAAGAAAAGTGGATTATTTTGTTTTTTCCCCAAATACAATTCATTGGTCTTAATTCTTCCCAGCCTGTAATGAAGTTTGATCTGAATATTTATTTTGTACTACAAACTGTGAAAGTACTGGGTTAAAATAAATTGTATAATTAAGACTTACTACAGTAGATTGTTACAGATCTTTTTTTGATAGCAAATCCACTCTTATTTGTCACTGGAAGAAATCCCTAACAATTTCCCTAAAATAAAGATCACCTCCCACTTTAAATGACAAAATCACATAGTGCAATGCAGTGCAGGAACTCTAAAGCTGAAAATATTTGGATCTAAAGCATACTTGCAACTCATTCATTTTCAGTTGCGAAATGCTCATGAAGTCTTTCAAACTAATCCTTTGCATGCATAAGGACAACTGAATCACTGAATAAAGAGTTAAAAGTTCCCATTGCCCTAAAAATGATATAGGAAATGGCATGGCAGCAACAATAATTCAAGGACTTTTTTTGTATTGAGGAAAGAAACATCCATGCTATGCCAAATTATATTTCCTTATATCTAATTGTTGAGCAGAATTGGATGGCAATCTTTTTTGGTATCATCATCATAATCATAATATTGTATTCATCTAATGCCTAACCAACTGGGTGAACTTTAAATCATTTTTATCTGTACCATTGTTAAAATAGTATATGTATCCAGGGTTTATATTTAGGTTGTGCATAAAATCTGATGCCCTTCACCAGTTATTCGCTGGTGGTGCATGAGATCTATGCAGCCCAGCAGCTGTTACGGATGTTATAAACTGGATTGTCTCATTGTGCTTGTACTTATAAGACAGAGAAGCAGCTGCAGAGCAAGATGGGGTTGGGAGAACTGCTCAGTGAAGCAGGGAAGAGGTGGTCCTTTCTCCTCCTTCAAAGCACAACACTCCCACACCTGTCAAATGTTATTTTGGCTGCTTTCAAATATTGGTTTAGTGCTTTTGGGAAGAGGATTAAGCCAGTATCTAAAAGAACTTGACTATCAGTTGGTCTTTCTTTGAACATACATAAGCCAACTACTTGCAAAAATAATCCAGAGTGTTAAACATGGGTCTAGCATCTGTTAAAACTTGCTTTCTCCATGTAAAAGAAAGTGATTAATGATGACTTCCCACTGGAACTGCATATTTAATGGGAGATGAACGAAATGGCCACTTGGCATTAATAATTCTGGAACACCATGAATTAGGACCACAAGATTTGCTAGTAATGTGCTTCTGGCAGGATAGGGATCACCAAATGGGAGTAGCAAATGTTATGCTGGCATTGTTTTCTACTAGCACAGGAGTGTCAAACTCAATTTCATTGAGGACCGCATCAGGGTTGTGTTTGACCTTGGGGGACTGGTGTGGACGTGGCAAGAGTGGGCATGGGCAGCTTGACGTCACTTGTATCAAGGGCACCTGTGGCGGCCTGAGTGCTCTGCCAGCAAAAGCGGGCTCCCAATCTCCGTTTTCGGCTGGGACGGCCTCCTGCAACTCTGTGCCAGTGAAAATGGAGCTCTCCCAAGCTTTGTTTACACTGGAAGATGATTGCTGGCCATCCCAGCTGAAAATGGAGATTGGCAAAGGCACTGCGGGCCGGTCCTTTGCTGTTTCCAGGGCAGCTCCATGGGCCAGATCTAAGCACCCTGTGGGCCAGATCCCGCCACGAGCCTTGAGTTTGACACCTCTGTCCTAGCATAAGGACTGGCAACTAACACTGACATACCAATACTAAACAAAGAAGAGATGATTGATAGATGACCAAAGAATCATAGAAACAAAACCAGAATATAACCGATTTTATCCAACACAGCATAAGGTAAAGGTAAAGGTAAAAGTTCCCCTTACACATATGTGCTAGTTGTTCCCAACTCTAGGGAGCAGTGCTCATCTCCGTTTCAAAGCCAAAGAGCCAGCATTGTCCGAAGGCGTCTCCGTGGTCATGGGGCCAGCATGATTAAATGCCAAAGGTGCATGGAATGCTGTTACCTTCCCACCAAAGGTGGTCCCTATTTTTCTACTTGCAGTTTACATGCTTTCGAACTGCTAGGTTGGCAGAAGCTGGCACAAATAATGGGAACTCACTCCATTACACGGCACTAGGGATTAGAACTGCTAATCTTTCTGATCGACAAGCTCAGCATCTTAGCTTCTGAGCCACCACATCCCATCCAATAAAGCATATAGTGCTGCAATTGCTGGATAAGTTGTGATGAGTTGGTATCTGGCAACTGCCAGAAGACGGTAAAGGCCGCAAAACATCAGTTCTGGAGGATTAAGTGTGCAATGAAACTGCAAAAACCTTGCCATACTAAATGCCAATGGCCACATGTATTATGGCAGAAAACCAGAAAAATATATTTCTTATTCTTTTCATAAGAGAAGTACATGAGGCAAAAGCTGCCATTATCAACAAGAACAGACATTAAGTCTGTCATCATGTTGTCAATAATTCCCACAATTGAATATGTGTCTCACCTCCTTCCTGGACAGCGATTTTTATTACAAGATTATGTCCCTGACTTACGTTACATCAGAAAGAGTTCTTCTACATCAGTGACACACCCATGACAGTGTGCTTAGCAGATACCTTCTCAGCCAGCACCACACTGGTATTAAAGCAATACAAACCAGACAATAAGGATGCTACAGTACAACTTTCAAGCAAATATTTACCTATGTACAAAGGAGAATTGTTTGGTTCAGCAAAGTCATCCACGTAGGAAATTCCAAAAGGCTGGATAGGGACTGTTCCAATTCCAGCCAAGAGTTGGGCAAGTATCATTAATCCCCACATGATACTAGCCTCTGCCTGGACGTTCACAGTGGCATTCAAACACTTAAATCCTCCTTGACAGAGCTCTAATCTGGACTGGCTGCTCTGGTTATCTAGAACAAAATCAACAATAATTTCAGAGGAATACACTGGGAATTAACTTTTTATGATACTAAGTTCTTATATTAAATCCTTATTAGCATTTTTGTTTGAAAAAGAAAATTACTATAGGTAGTCCTCGACTTACAATGGTTCATTTAGTGACCGCTCAAAGTTACAACAGCACTGAAAAAAGTAGCTTATGACCATTTCTCACACTTACTATATGACCGTTGTAGCATCCCCATGGTCATGTGATTTACATTCGGATGTTTGACAACTGACTCACATTTGCAGTGTCCCAGAGTCATGTGATCCCCTTTTACGACCTTCTGACAAGTAAAGTCAATGGGGAAACCAGATTCACTTAACAACAGTTTAAGAATTGCAGTGATTCACTTAAAAAATGTGCCAAGAAAGCTTGTAAAATGGGGCAAAACTCACTTAACAAATTTCTCACTTAGCAACCTAATTTGGGAGTTCAATTGTGGTTGTAAATTGAGGGCTACCTGTACTGTGTATATAAAAATGGGCAAACAGCAAACTTGAAAATCAACCTGCAGTAACTTATTCATACATAATCACTTGTCATGTCCAGGGGGGGGAAATGAGGATTGATGAGGTAGCACAAGCCACATTTCTGATGATTATTGGTATGTATATTTAGGGTCCAGATGACCAAAGAATCATTTAACAACAGAGGCTGTAGAGACACAATAACTCTATTTGGGATCTAAAGGCCGCACAAGTAGAAAGTAAACATTTTGGAGGGAAGAAAACTTAATAACTCCGACGAGCACCTGAAGCACCTTATACTGGCTAACATCCATTCAGAATCATCTTTGTAACAGCAACATCGTGGGTGGTAACATTGTGGGTGCAATTCTTGTAATCTCAGGGATCTACTAGCAAGATCAAGCTAGAATGAAAAGTGAATTATATACCCTTAAATTTGCTTAATGATTTATCATTCCTGGAGAATTGCCAGACCTATAAACTTCCTTAGTTTAATTAGTACGTGTCATCACATTTTCTGTCAAGATATGACAGCATTGTTACAGGGTAAGTTCAGAAAGATTTTTGGAACCTGGGTTCCAAGGATGAAGGGACAAAAAGGAGAGAGAGAGAGAGACAGAGACAGAGAAAGACACACAGAGAGAGAGAGAGAGAGAGAGAGAGAGAGAGAGAGACAGAGACAGAGACAGAGACAGACAGACAGAGACAGACAGAGAGAGACAGAGAGAGACAGACATCAAAAGATAAGAGGATAGTTATTACAGGACCTAAGCAAAGTTAAAACACACACAATGTCTTTGCCCTTCATTCAGTTTTCCTACATCCTAAATCTTGTTATTTGCATTTTCACTGTTGATTCAGATATTGCCACAAATTGAAATTACTTAATGAATTACCATGCAGATTTGTGTACTTCTATGAATTTGAAAGTGAGTGAAACAAAACATGCTGAGCAGTTAATGAAGGAAATTCAATTAATACATTGCACTGACATTTCCATATAAATTCATTACAGCAACAATATTACAGCAACAATATTACAGCACAGGAGGCCATGATGTAATTCCAGAATGCAGGAGCCTTCATAAATATTTCATATTTATTTGTATAATTCAATTCCCACAGGACCATATTTGAGACACATTGCATGACAAAGTACAATTTTTAAAACTGAAACTGGAGATAAATGAGAAAAATGGTACAATCCAACAATTTCTTTTTTGTTTATTTATATAAATGCTCTTAATTTTCACTTCTCATCTCTTACTGAAGAGATTCTGAAGAGATCAGAAAGGATCTTTCTGGAAAAGAAAAATGGTTTACTGTCCTCACACATATACAATTGAGGTAAATAAGTTTTAGATATACATATGTAATTGAAATGAATCTACAGATGGTATTTAAATGGTAACTAAAAATTGTTAATTAAAAACAACAGACAGCCCTACATAGAAAAGTATACTGGAGGCAAATCTATACATTCCATGATGAAGAAAGCTATGTTTTAAAATGTCTTAATATACCTAAGAATATATTCTATTTATTAATGAGGTATGATCCACAAAATCGTTTAGCCTGAATATCTCTAATAAAACATAACTAAAAACACCCAGTTTCAATTCCCAGAAATACCCAGAAATTCCCCGAAAGATTAGAGAGATCTTTATTGTCTTTACTATTAACAAATGAACTTTACATAACGACTTTTTCTCCAGAGAACTGATTACATCTTCCCCAAGATCTTCAGAACCTCTTCATCGTTAATTTGTGTTTCTAAAGATTGTTAGGCATGATCACTTAAGTGTCATGCAGATTCTACTGAAATAATATAATGCACAATTTTCTTTGGTTTTCTTAGCTTAATATGAAATGGCCACTTCATTTTACTGAGAATAATATGAAGCTCGTGTGCAAGAGTGGGGGGGGGGGGAGAGGGTGGTGGCAGCAAGGAGCCGCTTTCAAAGCAATTGTGCAGGTTTAGAAAAAGACTAAGCTTCTTTAATGATTTGAAAAGAGATACTTCATACATGCTTTCATGTGTTCTGAGGAAATCTTTTGAAAGACTTGCAGAGCCATAGTAAATAAAAATCCACAATCTAAGTAATAACATTTTTGCTGAATCTTCTGCCAAGATCTTTCTTACCAAATTCATAAGCATTTTCAAGATCATAGCATTTTCTATAAAGGCACTTTCCAGTAATTTTATTCCATCATGGTTTGTGCATAAAGATGGCTCTGTAAAATGACAGTTATAACAAAAATCTCGTCTAGTACAAGAGAAAACGCTGTAAGATGTTGCATTTGTACTTGTCAGTAACTGTGAATATCCAGATTTCCTCTTCCAGGAACAAATGAGAATAATGTTTTCCTGCATACTTGCTGAATACTTTATAGATAAATATCATGACCGCGTAAAAGGTACTATTACATGATTATATGTATGATTAGAAGGTTCAGGAGAAGCCAAATGTACTTGTCAATGCTTCCTAAATGAATTCTCTTATCCATCATCCTATGTTGCTTTTTGATGAATAGCATACTGTTTAGAAATTCAGAATTTGAATCCAAATCTTGGCAACCAAACAATCAAATCCAGCTGATGTCATTAGAAACAATTGCTCCTGCCAACCAGATGTGGAACTCTTTTCAAGTAGAGTACATCAGGCTCTTTGTTTCTATCTGACATTAAAAGGAAATGAGGGAAATACTGGAAGCCAAGCTGACTATATAACAAATTAATGTATAAATCAATAATTTCCTTTTAGGTCTAAATAGAAATGAGCAATAATACAGCAGTTTAAAACATACTGCATTATACCAATATTAAAGTAGAGGAGGAAAAGAACCAAAGAGAGGGCAATAATAATTGTTTTCTTAGACATATTTTTCTCTTTTTAATTTTTTGCTTTTAATTTTTTATATAATCATATCAAATCTCATCTTTGGAATTTTCACTTCAGTCTTAATCTCAATTTAAAGCTTATATAAGGTCAATTATAGCATTAAGTTTAAAAAAGATAAATAACACAGATGAGTATATTGCTATATATGTATGTATGTATATGTATGTATATATGTATCTGTTCCTTTTGCTTTTTTCTTTGTTTTGTTTTTCCTGTTGGTGATTTTCTTTAATACAGATAAAATATTGTATCATATATACACTGAACATTCTCTTTTTATAAGGCTTTGATGACAAAAAAAAGCATGAACTATGCATCAATGTCCTAATTACCATTATTTCTCTATCTGCATACAGTTTCAACTCATTTTGCTAACATCAAAGAATCCCAATATTTTCAAAGCAGAAATTCAATACATAGAACAATTATCAATGACACCCAAAACTTGCATCATTGGTCCTGATCCAGCTTGGCATGCTCAGAGTAGGCAAGTCATTACACACAGAGACTGCACATAGCCCTGCAAGGAATGTTGGAAGTTAAGATGGCCAAAGGCCAAGTTACTATAACATGCAACTAACCTTCCAAACTTACCTGTTAGGGAGAATCATATAGTACCATACAGGATTTAACAAGAACAAATCAAGAATTTGGGGAACCTTCCAAATTGAAGGTAGAAAAGAAAGCAAAAAAAAAAAAAAAAGGTAGGGAGCTCAACTAAACTTTCAAATATCTACAAAAGACTTGGAGACGAAATGAGTTCAAGAAAGTTACATACTGATTTGTGCTGAAGAATATTCATATCGGCCAGAAAGGAAATGAGGAAGAGTCAAAAGGAAGGCCCCTAGTGCCAACAGCAGACCTCCCAGGCCAATGATCCGAGGTCGATGAACTCGACTACCAAAGTAGCTCACAAAGATGATGAGGATGACATTGCCAATCTGTGGAGAGACAAAAATATACAGATGTGTTAGGAGAGTCCCAAAGGAAGACACATGCTAAGGAGAAGAAGGATCATCTGGATCTCTTTTTTTCCTCCTTCATTTGCTTGCTTGCTCTGTCTTAGATAGAACTAGAACAGATTCTCTAATTGTGAATTCACCCACCCACCCCATTAATATACATACACACTGTCATCCTTTCTTGGTTTTACAGCTGATGGAATCATTTCTTCAATATACAATTTTATCAAAGGTTTTTTTAATACTAATACAAATTAATATAAAGTGAAAAAGAGAAAAGTAATAATCAAAGAGAAAAAATGCAAAAAAGAAACAAAAGTTAAAAAAAGAAACAAAATTTAAAAGATGCAAAGAATTAGCTTCTGATCTTTATAGCAGATATAAGTACTATTATAGGTTTACGTCTTCTTCTATTACTACAGCATAAAGCTGTTCTTTCTATAATCTATTTAATCCTCAAAGCATAAATAATAAATTCATTATTTTCTGTTCCAAGCAAAAAGTCTATAAGGGGCTTCAGTTAGCAATTAATGTAGATCTTATCATTTCTCTGATCAAAGAAGTCAATTTATCCACCTCAGCAGGTTCTATCATCTACCGCAATCATTTCTCCATTTGTGGGCAGTGCCAAATCATTCCATATTTGTACCTATAATACTCTTGCAGCAGTTATCATATATAAAAACAAGTTCCATGACCTTTTCCAACTGTTTGTCCATCAATCCTAAATGAAAAACATATGACTTCAATTTCATATTAACCTTTACATTCTCTTAGTTAATTAATGTATTTGAATCCAGAATTTTCTAGCTTTGGACACATCCATCAAAGATGATAAAATGTCCTTTCTTGTTGTTCACATTTCCAACATAAATTTGAAATGTCTTTATATATTATGGACAATCTCTGTTGACATATACTAATAGTTTTTATTAAAAATATATTTAAGATTATAACTTAATGTAAATTTCAATCCTTTCATCCATATATTTTTCTATTATTCCAAATGTACGTTAGAATCAATTTTTTTTGGCCCAGCTTTTGGAATCATTTTTAAACATAACTGAGAAAGCCTACGATCCCAGTCATCAGCCAGGGGAGCTTGTAGAAAAAGCATGAAAAATAGTTCCAAGCAAAAACATATGTACTTGGCAGGACATTAATGATGGCTGTTTGTGGGCTAGAATAAATGTGACCATGAAGAAATTTTCAGGGAAGAACATCACAAAGCAGACATTATGGTGACCCTCAAGAGTAAGACCACATCTTTTTAATATAAAAAATATTTGTGTTTCCTACCGTAAATGAGGCAATGTGCTTGGAGTTCTGTTGGAAAAGCTTTCCTGAGTGTCCTCCAGATATGTGGACCAGCTCCTAAAATTTCTTGCCAGAATGGCTTTTGCTGAAAATTCTAGGAATTGTAGTCCACACATCTGGAGGCTGTTCAACTTGACACAAAGAGTTTTGATGTTTGTAACATATTAGTTGCAAAACATTTCTACTGATTTTTAGAACTGCATCCGCAGGCATTTTGTTGAATTTCTACATATTTTATAGTTTACGGAATAAATCACAGTGGGGTCATATGACCAATCCAAACAACACACAATATGTGTGAATCCAGTATTTACATGTATCATCTGGTCTTAATGGAATCCGCTTCTACATGTACAGTCTTTGGATTGCACTACAATATATGTCCAGTTTCAGGATTTTCAAATGATCCTTAGAAAACACCTATTCCCTTAGAAAAGCAAATGACATGGGGCCGAAATTTGCAGAGATGTCTAAAAATCAATGTGTACTCAGACACACCTAACATACCAACAACATCACATCAAGTTGACCGGTAGTGGCTCTCTTACATTTATTTTAGGATGCTAAAAATTGAACTTTAGGCCTTCTTCAGGAAAATCATGTCCTCTGATACTGAGGTACATACTCTGCCCTTCCCAAAATAAAACTCTCAGCTATAAACCTCTATACAGGAACAACTTTTATACAATAGCTTTGGGAATGATGTTTTTAAAAAAAACAGTCTCGGCTGACCCATGGGCTACCAGACACACTGAAATTGACTTCCCAGAATGTTTGATCAGTATGGCCAATATAAACTCTGATTGGAATTTTTTATATCTCAATGCATCTGGAGAGTCAGAGTTAGGGAAGGGTACCCTAAAACAATCCTGAACAACAAACCTAATACTATGGTGAGTTGGTAGAAATATTTTAACATTCACCACACTGGAATGTTTGCCCTCACTTTGCATCTTAGGAGAGATTTATTGCCATTTTTTTTAAGTCCAGAGAAAAATCATTAAATCTGTTCCACAAAAGAGAATTTTTCTTTCCAACCTACCCAAATGTGGGAAACAGAAACATCTCTAGAAGCAACAATTTGGAATCTTGAATAAAATAGGTTAAAAAGAAATGAGTTGAGAAGGAGTTCAAGGATTCTAACTCTGGCATTTTGCTCATCATGTATAACTGAGCAATCGGAAAGAAATGCATGGTTATTATTGCAATTATCAGAAACAAAAGCCAGTAACCTACAGCCCTCTTAAACTTTAATTCCCATAGCTCAAACTATCACGGTCGACTGAAGGAATGATGAAAACTGTAATCTGAAGTTTCTGGAAGGCACACCCTTAATATCTGGAGGAGGTTAATGAAGAAGATGAATATCAGAATGACTGGTTTACTCTAAAATAGTCTGGATAATAGAACGGGAAACCTATTATGGAAACAAATAATATTTCTATCCTTATAAACATGATTCCTGAGGGATTCTGAATTCTACAGCTGAAGGAGCAAGAAAACTGAAATTGTCTGATGACCCTGGAGGAACAGGAGACAGATAGTTAAAAAACCAAATTGTAGTCTTTTCCTTGGTGTGAAAGGAGTCAATACATACGTACAATAAAAATGTTATAAGATGCTGCAGTAGCAACAGTAGTGTAATTTAAAGGTGCCTAATCAGCCCATCGTAAGATCACCTAATGTTCTTATCAGCAATGGTGAAATTCAATTTACTACTGGTTCTGTGGTCGTGGCTTGGTGGGCGTGGCAGGAGAAGGAAACTGCAAAATCTCCATTCCCACCTGACTCTGGGGCCAGCCAGAGGTGTTATTTGCTGGTTCTCCAAACTACTCAAAATTTCAGCTACTGGTTCTCCAGAAATTTGTCAGAACCTACTGAATTTCACCCCTGCTTATCAGATGCTACATTATGCCTGTACAGGGAATGTTGTTATTTACATTGCCTTTTGTTGCTCAGGTATCTTTTCAGAGTGTATATAACCTGTACAATTTCAGAGCTTTTCTGCATTCCTTTGGCAAGAATTATTGTAGTGGTTGTGCATGCTATTAAAAAATATTTTGTTGCATTTATTTCCATGTGCTATGGTATTTTTCCTATTATAATATCTAATGAGAGGTGCTGATAAAAAAATTAGCTGCTTCTATATTCACAGTTAATGTGAGATTTGGCAATTATTTTTTTCTTATGGAGTTATGCAACACTCTTATCTTAATTTCTAATCAGTGATTCTGCTCTCCTTTTTATTCTTTCCAAACTATCCAAATGTGGAAAGAAATTCTGTTAAGGGTTCAAGATGCTTTCCATCAGCAAATTATCTCTTTGAAAAATCACAGAATGGAATTAAACTTAATAATCTATTTTTTTAATGGACCAGATCTGATTTGAGGTTACAATAAGAAATATTCCAGAAAAAACACATCTCTGAATTCATCCATTTAGAGGCAATGCCTCAATGCTGCGGATTCCTCCATTCTAAGATCATTTCCATATTAGTAATTTACAGCATATTCCAGACCCTTATTTTTAAACTCAGCATCTTTAAAATGTGTGGGCTTTACTTCAGGCTGGCTGTGGAATTCTGGGAATTGAAGTCCACACATCTTAAAGTTGCCACAGACATCCAACCATTGCCATACCAATCTCATGCTATAGGTGGCTCAATGATGCTACAATATACAATAATTCACTGACATAGAAATTAGGCCCCTGTTCTGGATGCATTACCTGGAGTGGAGTGCCTATACACCACTCCATATGCTTCCCATGCACATGTACCGTATTTTTCGGAGTATAAGATGCACCTTTTTCCCTCAAAAAAGAGGCTGAAAATCTGAGTCTGTCTTATACAGTGAATACAGCATTTTTTGTCTCCTGAAACCTTGCCCCCTTCACCAAAATGGCCTTGCATAGCTTGTAGAAGGCTTTCAGACAGCTCCTGGGGGGTGGGGAGGGCAGAAATGAACAAAAAATGGGCCGTCAGTGGTGAGTCAAAGCCAGACCGGCCTAGCTTTACGGAGGAGGTGGATGGGAAGAGACTTGTCTCTCTTGTGCCTGATTCGGTTTAGCTCAAACTTTCTGACAGGCGACCTAATTATGAAATGATGATTTCAGCAAACCCAATCTTTTAAACATAATCAGCAAGTATTGTTCAAAAAGTATTTGGATGACAAGGTCTTATAACATATTAGGCCAACTGGCATATTTCAACTGAAGCTCATAATAATAGCGATGGGCCCATTTCTTCTTCTTGAGTGCCATAGTTTTGGTTAAATCATTGTTTCTGTTCTCTGTTGCAAGTGAAAGGCAGATGAGTAGAGTAAATATCAGCCTGAAATGCAGGGAAGGAAGAAAAAATGAAACTGCATGATTTTCAACTAGGATGGTCTTCCAAAAATGAAGGGTGGACTTGTAACCATAGACCAGTGCTAACTAAGGTACTCTGGGTCAAACCTTTAAAAAGGTTTTTAAATTGTGTAATTAATTGTTACAGTTTTGAATTTTACTGTTACTATCTTCCGTCCGTCAAGCTCGTGCAAACCGCCCAATCACATGAACCCCCCAGCCACGCCCACCAAGTCACGCCTACAGAACCGGTAGTAAAAAAAATTGAATTCCACCACTGGGTGGGGAGCACTGAGGATCAGTTTGTAGCACCAAGGAGGCGGTGGACTGAAAAAGTTTGGGAACCACTGAGCTAGAGTAACCCACAGCTTCACCCAGAAACAATTCAGCTGATGCAATTACCTCATGTAAACTGGAGATAAAGCCAGAGGACAAACTGGAGAGGCCAAAGCGCTTCTCGATGGTAGTCAAGCTACTCTTAAAGTAAGCACTGTAGAGGAGTTGACACAGCTGCATCAGGCCATGGCAGAACACAAACACCTGTTAGCAAGAAGATGCATAGTTAGATGTATTATCATGATGGAAGGCTAGGAAGTACCAATATGTATGTGGATGATATTGTTGGGTAATTCTGAGTTTTCAGACAAAATAGTAACCAAATGTTTATATAAACTTAAAATCAAAGTCCCTAAACATCTGAAGAGAATTTGCTTATCTGAAAAACAAGCTTTTAAAAAAATTGGAATCTGTTGCCCTACAAGCTGGTTTCAAGGTCAGTGAGCTCACATTTTCAATATTTGAGAGAGCTGAATTTTTATTTAAAATGAAATGTGAGATTTCTACAACTCCAGGTATTCAGGTCTTTTCCCGTGTAAGATTGAGATTGTCTTGGCAACATTTCGACGAGGTCTCACTCGCTATCTTCAGGCTGATGTTTTTGGCTTAAAGCGTGGTCGGAGCTGCCATCTTTCTATAAATCTTGGTGTGTGTGTGTGGAGTTCTGGCTTTGTTTCAGTAAGTAGAATGATTGGTTGTGTAGTTGTATCATAATTGGTAGATTGGTGCTGATTGGTGCTGGCTGTATGTCTGTTGTTGTAATGGCCTGGGTGGTGAGTGGGGCTTGTTTCTTGACTAGGGCTGGTTTCCAGATGTCTGGTAGGTGGGAGGTATCATCATGTTTATTCATGTTGTGGGGGTGTTTTTCAATCTCAATCTTACACGGGAAAAGACCTGAATACAACAAGACTAGCATACCTACACCCGTGAAAATCTATGAAAATATATGAAAAGTTTAAATGGTATTGAAATAAAAGTTTAAATATGGTGACAGGAGTTATAAGGAAGATGGAAAAAAAATTTCCTTTTGAGATTTGTATAATTTTTGTAGCACATCAAACTGACAGTGGGTTACACAGTATATAGACTGATTGCTGAAGTCATTGCCTTCTGATGGTCAAAACTTTATGCTACAATCATTTATTTAGCTCTTGTTTGACATAGGGATCATGTCTTCATGCTCTTTTAACACGAAATAAATGCTTGTTAAAACAAACAAGGAAATATATCTGGCATTAGGCTACAAAAATCCTGGACGTATATTATTCTTTCACTCCAACTCTGTGATTCAGCAAGCCATATTTTTCCTCTCTTCTGCTACTGGATTGCTCTGAGTTTGTTTGTTTTTTGATCCCTTTACAGTTTTTAACATTTTATTTTAATTTTTGCATTTTTGTAACGTTGGGCTTTTCTTTGGGAAATTTTCTTTTCTTCCTTGGTGGTCTCATTTTGTCCGTATTTCCTTGCGTTTAAAAGACTTTCCTAGGATTTGGCAGCTACAATTACAACGAAAAACTACTTGCTTGTTTGAGATGTGTTACATTAATAAAATAAAGATAAAAAGAAAGCTTGGCTCCTTGCCATCATTTTAAAATATGATATATGGAAGTGACTAAATCCCTACCCAATTTGAACAAACTTAGAGAAACATTGTAGTGAAACAATGGAGATTGTGAGATTACAATAGCATATGTATCATAGAAAAATCATCAATAAAAATAAAGTAAGTTTTAAGAAGGAATAAGTAACATATAAAATAGAACCACAGAATCTGAAGGAACCATTTTGGCATTAAGTCCAATCCCTGTTCAACACATGAATGAAAAGTAAAGCATCTGGCTGTGGAGCCCCACTTTAACACAACCAGTGATTGTGATTCCATCCTTAACTACTTATTCTTTCCCCTTTTGCATTGCTCTTATTATTACATGTTTAATAGTAAGTAGATCTATAGCATCTATCTTCCTGTAACATAACTCTTGTCTTCCTCGTTCTGAATTCTGAAAAGACAAACTATAGGCTTTAATCTTTTCTCTGTGACATTCTTTCAGATATTTAAAGAGTGCTTTCCCATTTCCCCTCAATCCTTTTTCTTTTAGGTCTAAATATGCCAATTTCTTCATGCTGTACCTTCAAAATACTTTCAAAGTGCACAGGTACGGAAAATATGTTAGGGAGATCTGCTGTTCTACTTGCAACTGCATTCTCCCCTTTCCAAATCAAACGAATCTGGCTGTGTTGAGCAAATACTGGCTTTTAGTACAGCTTGGCATGACACTATGCAAGTTTAATGGCCAAGTATACTACTTTTCTTTAATTTATTTCTCGAACTTTTATAAAGAAACCAAATGTGGGAATATTTGATAAAGAGAATGCAGTAGTAAAATCTTGAGCCAAAAACTGTTTTACGGGCTGATGGAGACTGTTTGCTTGTTAGACATTATGATCTTGCTTGGTCAATTATGGTAGGGCGAGGCATCAAAATATGTATTTTTGAGTGAAAGAAAAGCCAAAAATGATATAAAACATGATAGCAGAATAAAAATCAAATAAATCACTAAATAATCAGAACCTGAAATTTGAAATGCAAAAGAACTTGAAGACCATAAATTAAGAGCCTGCACTACCCAACTGGTAATAGATATATATTTTAAATAAATATTAACATGACAAATACAAATTAAGTTATACAATACTTTTTCCAAATCTTAGCTTTTCTAATTCTCAATTCCCCATTGTTGCCGATCAGTATTTTTTAGGAGGGTTATCATAAACATAATTGTTTCCAGTATTTGTTGATGCTTGACATAGAACAGGCATCCATGAGATCCACTGGCCTCTGTTCCAACACTAATGCTGGCAATAGTAATAACATTTTGTGTGTATGTGTGTCTTTGTGTGTGTGTGTGTGTGTGTGTGTGTGCATACATGCAAACCTAAATTTTGCATGACGTTTTTTTGTTTAACCAATGACAATAAAGAACAGTTTCCCAATCAAGGCCACCAGTGGAACATTCCTTTCCCTCTTGTTGCTCTTAACTCAAATAATGTTTAACAAATATGACAGAAACACAGAAAGACAAAAGAAAAGTGAGGTGAAAAAAGGAAGGGACAAAGTGGAGTTTCATAGTTTGGAAGGGAAAATGAGAAATTCATGCCAAATCCTCCTCTATATTATTACTTTTTAAAATTCTATACTGTTTCTTATTACTAGTCCTCTCAAAACTCTTTTCTACATAACAAAAGTGACTGTGACGGCTAGTCATTTTCCTGACACAACTCATTACTTCGCATCATCAACTGCAAAACTGGTTACTGCCTTTTTTTACTCATGAAAAAGAGTAGACTACTCTTTGTTTTCTCAGCTCTTATAATTTGGTGACAATGTTCCAATGTTGTTATGTCAGCATTATTCACACATTACTTATGAATGACAAAGTGTACAGTTTAATAACAAAGCCTGTGTTTGTGAACGTCCCCCGATATCCATGAGCAAAATATCCATGAAAAAACAAAGGTAAAAAACATTATCCTGGCCCAGGAAACAGTGCCTCTTGAGATAAAACAGCACAAATTAGAGGAATGAGATATATTGGGAAGCTGATTTATGTGTATAGAAAGGAAAATCAAAAGCATTTCCAAGATTTGGACTGCGATCAAAAAAGCAGACACTACAATTTCTTAATAGTATCCAGATCAGATTCTTGGTTCTTTTCCTTGGAATTCAGACTGACACTACAGGAGCGCAGCTTACTGTTGAGCACAGTATGTTTTCCGTATGGCTTTTAACAATTGTGAATGAAGCTGCCATGTTTTCACTGGCTTTGTTGAGTTACAAATACATTAACATTATCTGACAAAGACTTAACTGTTTTTAAAAAAACCTCTCCTACCTTTAATTTTTCTCAGAATCAAGAATGATTAAGCAATATGACAGGTGTAACTGTTCTGTAACCATTTCATAAGAATGCTCAGTTCACGCCCTAAAACCCCATATGTTCCCCATAAAAACACAACCTAATCTTTCCTCTGAGATAGTTCTTCCCCTCTACACATCCCAAATTTTTTTAGACAACTTATAATAATGCCAGTAAGCTCACTTACAGAGAAGCGCTTAAGGAACAAGAACATTTCTAAAATGAGGATCAAACAAATTCAGTTCTTGGGCTTTTTTCAAAATTAAAAACTGATTGTCTTCCATGCTTCTTTATACTTACTAGGGCAACTGCACCTTAATCTAATTAATCTACATCTATTGTTTGAGCCAGAAAGAAGCTCTATAGTACTATGTGTGCTCAATATGTTTCCATCAATATGCTTACTCATGATGGGTCTAGTGGTAGTAGGGCAATAAACTATTATAAATGCTGAAGTAGCCTACAGTAAAAAAAACAAAACAAAAAAAACAGCATTTTCCAACATGGCACCCTCCATGCATTGAGATTTCAGTTCCCCAGCCAACCTCCATTCACCTATGAATTCTGGAAATAATATTAGTTCAGTTATGTACAACAATACAGGAAAGCAATGAAGCCATGGTGTCCATAAGAAGGAAATTCAAGCTCCTTAACAGGAATATGCCCTAATGTATTTATTTGAAGGGCCCATTTCTTGTGGCTTATTGTTGATGTAATTAGGCTGATATTTGCTACTAATACATTCAGATAGTTTGAAGGCTCCTGTATGTATTTGTGACTGGAGGAGCCCATTTTCTGAATATGGATTTTTAAATTTGTAAAATCTGAATTGGATTTCAATTTTTGCATTTATTTGCACAGCTATACCTTCAAGATGATATTTCTGGTGCAATCTTAATGTTAGTTTACAGTGGCATTCTAAACTTGTCTATTAAATAAAACGTACTAAATTCCAAAATATTTTCATGTAAGCAGGTAAACATAAAACTAATAAAGAAAAAGGTTTAATCTTACATTAATAATTAAAGATATTCCCCATACAGGAGAAAAGAAAAGATAGAACAAGCAATAATGGGAAATAAAATCCAGATGGACATAGCAGTTAACCTTTCTCTGAAAGTAAGTTAGGGCAAATATTTTTTTTTAAAAAAACTTACTAATAATATCAAAAGTGTCCTGATTTTAGGCAGATGCATGTTAAAAGTTGAGTGAAAGGGGAGCCAAATTCTCCATTTGACAGAAAAAGACATTGGAATTGTCTATTAAAAGGCATCTGGCTAAAATCAGTTGAGTTACCGAGGTTTCTCAATTGATGTGAGACACTAGTTCCTTCTGAGATATACTAATATTTTTCCAAGAACCTTGTTTCTTTTCATTACTACAATCAGCTGTAAAAAATAATGTTTTGGCTCTCTTGAATTGAATGGTAAAAATAAGTCAGTGTAACACAGAAAGGCAGTTACTGGGAAAGAGTGATCTTAGTAGATCATAAAATGTGATCCACATGGGAAATTCAATTTGCCACTCAGCTTTGTGACAAGTCCTACAGGCTGATGGTTTTTCATATGAATTGAAAACTAGAAAGGCTAGAGTTGACAAAAAGCATGGTAGCTCTAGGTACTGTAATTCTTAAATATCTCTGGATATACAGAGCCTGTCCCCCAGGCCAAAATAGGGTTTTCCCCTAGACATAGTCAGGAACATTTGAAAAGAGTTTCAAACACTGTCACCCAACATTCTACATCTGTGTTTTCTTAAATCCCATATTCATTGCCTGGTTTATTTGAAAGTTGGATAAATCACCATAGCGGCAAACTGTTTATAGAAATAGCTTAATTCCAACCACAATTTATTTTTAAAATGTCTATTTTCCCATGCCCAACTCCTATAAAACAGAGAGGCTTTAAAAATCCATCACAGATTTTATTTTCAAGTAAATGTTATGATTTTCTAGAATAGAACCTGGCATAGTATTCAAGGGTATGTAATTTGCCATAATACATATCCATGTTCAATTATAGAAAAAGGAGTATGCAGTTATAGAAAAAAGCATCTCTTTGGAAAAGATGCCTGCACAGAAACATACATTTCAAATTGACAAAATAGGCAACGATTACATGTAGAAATTATGTAACTAAAATGTATATATTAGAGATAGCTGTATATAAATATACACTTCTTAGGAATAGTTGAATAAGAAAATAAATGAAAACTTTCAAAATGTAGAATTGACAGAATGGTCTACCCTAGACTTAGTTGTAGATGATCACTAGCACAGCAAAGAATAGGAGAATGCAATTCTTTTTATTAAAAAGAAACATATATGGAAACGTATATAGGTCACTGTTGGAGGGGTGTTTTTTTTTAAAGGGTAAATTATTATTATGAGCTTGGTATCTGAAACACCCTTAGCATTAAAGCATAAAGCAATGAAATCTGTTTCTTTTCTGATGTTGGGTATCAAAGTAATTAATGCAAATATATCCAGTCCACATTAGGCAACCAGATTAGTTTATGTAAAATAATACAATCAACAACTTTGCTTACCCTTCTAAAGGCAACATTCAAGCATCTGGTATAAAAATATAAGCACTGTTGAACATTTCCAGAGATTAGGCAGAAAAAAGTCTGTGCCATTGTTGCAACATTAGCTAACAAAAATCAAAGTTCATGTATATAGTAATTCCCCTGGAATTAATTATCAAGAAAATCCTACTACGGTTTAGAGTTAAAGGCTTTACCCTCTGTGTTTCCAGAAAAAGCTACTTTCCTTTTATATCTTTATATAAAATCAGAGATGAGGAGTAAAACACGGACTCAACCTATTGCAGGAAGTTCTCTCTTCTCCACCAACATTGAAGCATGTGATCACCTTTTCTGTTCAGGGCTCAAGCCACGTGGTCCTGTCCACCAATAAACCATCTTTCCAAGAAGCCTCCATGTCTCCAGTGTCTTTTTCCACACTTGGAGCCGAACCCAGAAGGACATTTCTTTCATCAATATCATGCAAGATACTGTTATGAGGCACAGAGCAAATCTCAATTTGGCATAAAGCTTTCCTTTGACGAATCTTTGTCAGAAGAAAAATAGAGGGAGGAGGTATCTGAAAGCCTTCTCATCATCTTGAGAAACAAAGAACTATAATCCTTATTTGTACTGTAGTTTTCCAGTTTAAATATGTCTTAACTAATGCAGAGGGAATTGTTGAGGTATAAATGTTACCAAGCTGTGGGAAGGAGGAGCTGTAGCAGAACACGGCATAAATAGTCAGAGAGTTAGAACATTCAAACATCTAAACCTGTTTTAAAAGATTGTAACAGATGATCCTCTCTTAAATTGAATATTTGGGATTTTTAAAAAATGTTATCACTAGTAATTTATACCACGTCTCCTTCCTTCCTTTCTTCTTTCCTTCTTTCCTTCCTGACAGCGCACATACATAATTCTCTTTCCATCTCCTATTTTCACACAACTACAATCCCATAAGGTAAATTGGATTGAGAGAGAGTGACTGACCCAAAGTCACCCAGCTAGTGAAACTAGAACGCACTCTCTCCTGGTTTCTATCCAGCATGTTAATCACTACACCAAACTGGCTCTCTCTTTTCTTACTAAAAGTCTGTTGCATAAAATGTTTTGGAACTTTACTTGTGGAAAGTTTCCATCTCATTGTATACTCAAGAGCTTTAATTGTCAGTCAAATCTTTCAGAATTAAGTTTATGCCATAAAGTATATATTTTTCTTGGTTTAAGTTTGATATGGGGTCCTCAGTGCTTTCTGAGGTTGGTAGTTTTCTTGTAGACATTTCATTACCAAACTAGGTAAAATCATCAGTGGTTTGCTAGCTGGGAACTTTTACTCACGAACAATCTTGGAATCTGAATATTTGATACCTTTTCAAAATTTTAAAAGTTTAGAAAGTATTGCATTCCTCATTCTAAATATGGGTTACTGTTCTAACCCCCCTCTACGCTCGTTCACAAATGACAGTCAGACAGAACTTCAAAGGAAATATCTTTATCAGTCCTGGCTCAAGTTGGCTGCAAGCCCAAAAATAAATGTAGATAAAGTCTCTGGCAAAAAGTTACACAGCAAATGCAAAAACAAAAAGCTCTTACAGCAAACCAGGTTTACAGAAAGCAAATCACTTATCCAAGTGCCTCTTTGAATCAGGTTTGCAGAAAACAAATCACTTATCCAA
The DNA here is from genome assembly GCF_009769535.1 of Thamnophis elegans. Lineage (NCBI taxonomy): Eukaryota > Metazoa > Chordata > Lepidosauria > Squamata > Natricidae > Thamnophis > Thamnophis elegans. Next base: position 32,279,386 of record NC_045550.1, on the reverse strand, counting down.
GTGCCTCTTTGAATCTCAAAACAATGAACCATACACGACAAATGACGAACCATGAACGAACGTTGACTTCTGCCACTAAGGTGTGGCACCATCCATCTTTTATCTGCAGAAGATGACCCTAACGAGCAACAGCTGCTCATTATTCCTCCATCCCAACGCAACTCACAGCAAGCTGATGCTAAGTCATAACAGGTTACTAACAAGGTATGGGTGAAATGGTATACCTGAGTTTTATACTTCTTTTCATATATAAAAGTAACATTACATGAAAATCAAAAATGAAAAATAGTAAGGAATTTCTCTTTCCACTGGAGAACCAAGGTAGTCATTTCACTGAGTTGCCTTTCCAGGTATTTCAATACTAAGAATGAAGTTGGGGCAAACCCAGACTTTCTATACATGCGACCCCCACCTCCCCACTTTTGGCAAGTGGTGGACTCGTTTTTTGCCCTCCCCAGGCTCCAGAGGCTTTCTAGGAGCCTGGGGAGGGTGAAAACAGCTGCTCCCCCCCCAAGGCCCTCCAGAGCCTTCAGGAGGCTTCCTTAATGCCTTAGGAGGGCAAAAAATGACCCTACAGGCAAACCGGAAGTCTAGCCCCAAACTTCCAGTTTGCCCGTAGGACTGTTTTTCTCCCTCTGGAGGCTTCAGGAGGCTTCCATGAAGCAGCCGGAGGGAGAAAACAGACGAATGCATAAACCAGAAGTCATTCCTAAACTTCCAGTTTGCATGTTGTGCTGTTTTTCATCCTCCGGAGGTTTCAGAGAAACCTCTGGAGGGTGGAAAACAGCTGAAAATGAAGGCCGAAGTCAGCTGACAGGGCAACACCTCGCATGCTCTAACAAATGGCTCTGCATGCCACCTGTGGCATGTGTGTCATAGGTTCGACATCATGGGTCTAGGTAATAGAAAAGAGATTATTCAAGGATCCTAAATCCATCAGACCCATATTTATAATCTCTGCCCCAGAAAAAATTAATTATACTCTTTAACACAATTTAAAGTCTGTTTCAAATAATGAGACCTGACCACCCAAGTAAAGGGATCAGAAAAAACAAAAAAATAAAATAAAAGGGAGCAGGAGTCAGATGAGCAGAGTGCAAGTGGTTATTACAGATACTGTGGCTATAGAAAGTTTAGGAAATGAAAAATTGGTGCAAGATATTTTTCAACAATCATGGTGTTCTGCAAGCACTTTTGAATCAAAACTTTAAAGCCATGATGACGAGGGTATTAAAACTCAGAATCTATATCATCAGTAGATTTTGCCACCAATTAACTACTTCAGTCCAACTGTCACTAACCAGGTTTCAAAGAGTCACAAGTAAAGAATGAACAAGAAGTGGGTAGGGATGAGAAAGACTGAAAAGTGAGCTGAAAAATGAGATCTGTAAGTTTAAAGGATAACCACGTTCTCAAAATGAAGAGCAGGGCACCTAAGCATAAAGTTTCAGTAAAGCAGAAGTAGGCAAGTAGGTAAGTACAGAAAAAGATGCTTTGGAACAACTCATGAAGCAATGCTATTGGAAAGAATGGGTGGAACATTTGGAAAGGATCAGGTTGTCTGCGCCTGCAGTCATGCCAGACTAGTTAATTTTCAACTGCACAGCACCTGCTTGCTACTTGACCCAAGACTGTGATATTATATATCACTTGAAAGACAAAGCCCTACTGTTCCTTTAGGGAAACTGCAGCAACAATCTTTTATTTTATTTTCTTATTTTTTGGGGGGGTAGCAACAATCTTTTAAATAGCTCTTTAATACTCTTCTATCCCTTTACTATAACCCAAATCAGTTGTGCAAAGTAGCTGCCCACTTTGTCAAATGACAGGGCCAGCTCTAGAGTTCAGTAACAGAGCCTTCCTGGGATGCTACATTATAAAAGCATGTTGTCTATGACTCCTGATTTGCATGCATTTCCAAGAAGTGCTCTGAAAGTTGCCACTTCAAAGTAATTATTCACAGAAAGAGATTATTAAATACATGGGGAGTAAGCCTATTACCTCATTAAACTAACTTAATTATATAAAATCAAATTAGTCTCCTTACTTTTTGGAGTGTATTCCAGGCATTTCATCTAAAGACCAATTACAAATCTTGGCTTCAGAAAAAAAATCACACATCCCTAATATACAAGGTCATTGTCTTTGGATTAATTGAAACTCTTTTCTCCTAATTTAAGAGACAATTTATGCCTTGGCTGAGGATTACTATTATTCAAGAAATCTGCCAGTAAACAGTGAGGTATCTGGATGAAGTTAATGTTTGAAAAAGTACTGGCCTTTTTAGGAAATTCTGTTTAAGTAATTCTCAACATTCTCATTTGTCTCAATTTCAGCAGTCCTGAAAAGTATAAAACTCTCTTCCTCGTTTTTCCCCACCCATGGCTTATAAAGATCTTGAAATTTTTAAATAGACTAGAAATAAAATTAAATATTTCAAACAGTTGCTTTTATTATCATTATCCCCCTACATATACAGCTCAGGGGCTGCATAATACCAGTAATCTTGTTCTTTCCCATGAGATACATTTACACTGAATGTATGAATGGCTGCAGAATGCTAGAATGACTTCAGGATGCTAATATAATTGAAGCAACACTGGCATAGGAACAGAATGTAAGGTTATAATAAGATTGTATTTACAGAGGTTATATTTATAATGTTGAAATAAGGCTTAAATCTGCTATTGAATCACATATAGCTTTAACACCTCAAAGAGAGGTAAAACCGAGAAAGACTGACAACCCATCATTCAAGAGCTATCAAAATAATATATTTAGACCTCCTTTCCTTAAAATCTCAGATCAGAGAGATACAGATATTACATTATGTCAGACCTCCCCGTGTGGAATTTTACATGGCTTCTCTATTTTATAATGTGTATTCTAATCCAGTGGTCTCCAACCTTGGCAACTTTAAGACCTGTGGACTTCAACTCCCAGAGTTCAAAGCTGGCTGAGGAACTCTAGGAGTTGAAGTCCACAAGTCTTAAAATTGGAGACCACTGTTCTAACCTGCTACTGTATTTTCAGCCATGTGACCAGTTTCATCCTATTGAAACTCATCAGACATTTCCCTTCCTGCAACTACTAAACCCCAGCACCCGGATAGCTCCTAAAGTTAATGTAATGCACATAGTCATTGAAAGTGCAGATATCTGTGAATTCATGTCCTTGTGCCCACACTTAACTAGTTTGTCAATAAAACAATTATGGGGATGCACTCTTGCATAAATCAAGATTATTAGATCTACATAAGGGCAAGTTTGGTGTAGTGGGTAAGGCCCTGGGATAGAAACTGTGAGACATGAGTTCTATTCCCTGCTTTAGGCATAAAGCCATCTGGGTAACCTTGGGCCAGTTATTCTCTCTTAGCACTAAGAAGCAGGCAATGGCAAATGCTTCCAAAAAGCCTCACCAAGAAAATTGCAGGGACTTGTCTGGGCAGCTATCAAGAATCAACACTAAATTCAAAGGCCTACAGAAACACAGAAAACTCCTACAACATCCACTTAGTCAAACAGTTTATAAAATTAATCTGGCAAAACTTGTGAAGTCTATACTGTTCACAATGTGATCACAGCTCATTGTCTTTATATCTGGTCCAAAAACTTTCTCAGGCATTGCTGTCAAGGTGACAGAGCGGTAGCTTCTTAGATCCTTCTAGATTTGCGAGACCGCCTACTGCCACATACCTCCCAACGGCCGATAAGATCCCACAGGGTGGGCCTCCTTAGGACACCGTCAGCCGGACAGTGCCGGCTGGCGGGGCCTCGGAGGAGAGTCTTCTCTGTGGCTGCTCTGACCCTGTGGAATCAGCTACCCCCAGAGGTCCGGACCTCACCCACCCTCATGGCCTTCAGAAAAGCTGTTAAAACCTGGCTGTTCCAGCAGGCCTGGGGTTGTTGACCTTATTATGTAGGGTCCAGCCCCGATCAGAACGTATGCGTGTTGGTGAATTTTTAAATTATTTTTTATTTTTATTTCTGTTTTTCTTTTCCTGTTTTTGTAAGCCGCCTGGAGTCCCCCGGGATTGGGCAGCCTATAAATCTAATAAATCTAATCTAATCTAATCTAATCTAATCCTTCCCCGTCAGTTTGAAGGAGAACAAAGTGCCCTCCTCACTATGGGATTTCTCAAGGATAATAAGGAGAGAATTAGCCTTTGTAATTTTATTTTCCCAAAATCAAAAATGAGCCACAATTTACTGCTCAAGGGTTGCTCTCTTTCTTTGGACAAAGACTGCTTTTGTGCACTGGGTAGGACTTGAGGACTAGAGGATAGAAACATGATGCTTAAATGGAAATGCAAGAAAGCAAATAAAAAGGTGCTACAGTTCACATTAGAAAAAAAACATTACCAGGATCCAAGTGATAGTAAAAACAAGTTTTACGGAAGGGGCCAGTCATAAGCACAGGAGTGTATACATCCTTCAGACTGCCCACATCTACTCTAAGCGATCTGACTAAAACTACAGAGCACTTAAGGGATTCTCCTGCCTCTTGATTACTAACAGCCCATTAAAATAATAACAACTCATTAAACATAGCAGAACAAGCTAACGGAGCAAGACAGCTTCTCTGGGCAAAGAGAAACAGGGCATTCCCTACCTTAAATATTCCATTGATATGAATATACTTTGCTATGAACCATCCTTTCTGTTAGCAGAACTGCCAAGTCAGACATATGCCATATCGTGACTCAATTTCCAGTGACCAACACCCTGATTTCCTACCAACATCTCAAAAGAAGCTAAGGACAGAAATGGCAGACTTGCCTCAATTGTGGTTGTAAGTCGAGGGCTACTATACACCAAGTTGACATTCCTCCCTATCTAAAGGTCAGGAAATTAAATGCAGTTTTGGAGCTAACCAGATAAAAATGGACTTGCTGGGTGATCCAAAGTCCACCTAATGCAGCACACTGGTTATAACCAGAAAAGCTAGCTTCCTTAAAAGGTCTTGTGGGGAGGAAATGGGTTCGGAATGAAACATCACTTGGATGTCACCTTAACATTAAATGCATTATTTAGAACTTAGTTACAAATTAACATTTTATTTTACAGCAGTTTTTTTTTCCAAAGTTAGCAACTTGAAGATGGGTGAACTTCAGCTCCTGGAATTCCCCAACCAGCATAACATAACTGGCTGGGGAATTCTTGAAGCTGCCAACCTTGCCATCTTCAAGTTGCCAAGGTTGAAAAATACAGTTCTATAGCATTACTTAATAAATATAAAGAACAATCCTTTATTTTAGTTACTTATAGTTCTGTGAGCTTTTCAAGAACAGCTGAAATATACTGGTATAAATAACAAATACATGAAATGTGTTATGGCTTAGAGGTAATAGAAGAAAAAATTGCTTGCAGCTACCATACAAAATATACTTTTCATGGATTTTGCACCTTCAAAAGGAGGGTGTTTTTGGTGCTGCTAAAAACAATTCATTTTCATACTCCAATCAGCCACAGAGGAATATTAGTTTCATTAATTTTCCCACTTTCCCAGCAACGTGGGCAAATTTTAGTAAACTTTCCCAGGGCAAAGACAAGAATGTCCAATATCACAATACCAAACTGATCCTATGAGTGATGCTGTTAATGGGTGTTATAGGTTCCCTGAGACTTGTGACTCTCAGGTGGCTCTCCCAATTTTTCTGACCTCTGGCTTTAGAGGTTGCAACCTGTTTGGGCAGCTGGGAGTTGTACTTCAGGGGCATTTGGAGGTAGTTAGCTGTTCCCTCAAATCCCTTTTTGGCTTTGATCTAATGGTTCATACAAAGCACAATGTGATTTGTTAAGGTGTTGTGTAAACTCAAACATATCCCAACATATACTTGGAAAGTATAATTTCTGATTTAGTATAAATTGAAATTTAATCTTTCAGTATCATCAGACAGCATAACTAAACAGCTGCCGTTTCCTTACCTACTTTATTATCCCAACTACCTTTTCCTGAATTTGCAAAACTTTGAAAGAGTACTAGATTGCATTTTCTATTCTTTGCTAAATTCCTGCCAGATTGTTAGCCAATGTGTCTCGTATAAAAAATAAATAATTACTTTCTACATTTCCTCATTTTCCTGTTTTAAATGCTTTCAGTCTTTTTGCTACCACTGTAATTAACATTCCAGCACTATGATGGATAAAGATTTTGACAGGTTTTTTTTTTTTTTTACATTGCCTCTTCACTTATTCTTGCAATGGAGTTCAGTCATGGTATCTTTTACCATCCAACTTCCACAATCATGCCAAATCATTTAATAATTCCCAAAGGGGACAGACTTTTAAATCCAGGTCCCCAGTTCTAGGATTCCAGCAGTATTTATATGGCCTTGGGATTTTACAATATACATTTTAAAATTAATAGTTAATTTATACAATTCAATAATTTATCAAGGAATTTATGATGGTGTGTATGGGACTAATGATGCTAAGAATCGAGTTAGATGCAATTCTAGCCATCTCTTTTAGTTTAACTAAAATTTACATTCTTTCACCTCCTTCAATTTGTCAACTCAACAGTCACAAAGACCTTGATCCAGATTAAGACAACATCTACAAGGGTGGCTTTTTCCAAAACAGGAGCTTTTTTTCAGTTCCATGCTCTCAACCCCTAAGAGTGTCTTTTAAAGCACTTTTTTTTTATAGTCCCGACTATAAAAATATATCTGAAACTGGAAGAAAACTTCTGGTAACATTCAAGAAGCTGAGAAGAAGACTATTTCTAAGCCTACTAGAAGCAGAATATATCAATACAAAGCAGATTTCAATTCATATAAATTACCAATCACCTTTCTTTGGTTCAGAATTGTTACCTTTTCAATGAGTCTCTGTTTATATTGATTCCTATTAAACAAGGAAGTAGTGTTTCCATCTTCACTGCTGCTGTGATTGGTTATATCTGAATATATTTCAGTAAATAGTGCCAGATAGCACTGTTCTTGTTCCATTACTATATTTAACATTTTCTCCTTCTAACACCATGAATACGAAGCATGGAAGACACGCCAATCCTTTAATTAGCTCAACACTCACAACGTGGAATGAGAAGTCTCAGATTCCACAATAGTAATGTTTTGTTCCTGCTGTGTAGAATTCTGGGAGTTAATACCCTGTTTCCCTGAAAATAATACCTCCCTGGATAATAAGCCCAATCGGGCTTTTGAGCGCATGCACTAAAATAAGCCCCCCCCCAAATATTGCAACACAGCAGCAGCCATGAGGTAACCATACTCTCTGCCTCCTGCACCTCAAAAATAATAAGACCTCCCTGAAAATAAGGCCAAGCGCTTATTTTGGGGGTCAAAAGAAAATAAGACCCTGTCTTATTTTCAGTGAAACACGGTACACCTGAGAGGCTGTTATGTGAAAGCCAATAAGATAATTTATTTAACCTTTTAAAGGTGCTTAACCTACTGTTCACCCATCTCTGGTAATCAGCAGGCTATGGGTACACCATGTTATTTGATTTAGCCTGCCTCTCCTCTTCTAAGTGCTGAAAGGCAAACCTGATATGAACTTTTCATCATCAGGACTTGTTGCTTAATCATTCAGCAGTCACAATTGCCAATTCCCCACCCCACGTCTCTCAGTGAAACCCATGATTCAACAATTCAGATAGCAGATAGAAAAGCCGAATTATTTATTTATAAACTGCTCAGTTACACTGTACAAGTCATAAGGAAATGATTCATCTGTACGGTGAAGCTCATTCATAAGTTTAAACAGGGGTGGGGAAAACAATCTCTGCATGCAAGGTTTTATGCTGAATCGATGTGTGTTGTTGCTGGAGTAGCTTAATAAAGGGACTTTATAAACACCGCTACAAAACAAACAGGAAGTCCATTATCTTGAGCTAACAGACCTCAGATTTAAAAGCAGTAATATTGTGCATTGTAATGACAAAAATGGACTTATGATAGCAACCCCATTTCCTACATTACAGAGATCCCTCCTTCCGGCCCTAGGAGTCCCACTCCAAGACCAGATGGCGCGAGTAGTCAGGACCCTGGTCTCAGGCTGTTGTCGCTAAATGCCAGGTCTGTTGTTCACAAAGCTCCCCTCGTCCGGGACTTAATTGTTGACGAGAGGGCAGACCTGGCATGTATTACTGAAACCTGGCTGGGCACAGAAGGAGGAGTCCCCCTTGTAGAGATGTGCCCAGAGGGATTTCAGGTGCTTCATCAGCCGAGAGCCCAGGGAAGGGGTGGCGGTGTGGCTATTGTAATCCGGGAGTCTCTGTTACCTCGTAGGGTCCCTGCTCCGGAGCTTGTCGGGTGTGAGTCTCTGCTGATAAAGTTGGACCTCAAGGGTCAAGTGGGTTTGCTGCTAACGTACCTGCCTCCCAACTGCGTTGCAGCATCCCTCCCCTCGCTCCTCGAGTCAGTAGCCGAGCTGGCAGTTGAGTTCCCCAGGCTTATAGTTCTGGGGGATTTCAACTTGCCATCGCTCGGTGAACGCTCTGAAGGGGCGCAGGAGTTCATGGCTTCCATGACAGCCATGGGCTTGACCCAAGTAATTCGGGGCCCAACCCATGCAGCGGGTCACATGCTCGACCTCGTATTTCTCTCGGAGCAGTGGATGTGTGATCTTGGTCTGAGGGGTAATGAGATCATACCCCTGTCGTGGTCAGACCATTGCCTACTGAGGCTTGACTTCCGGAGGCCAAACCCCCACCGTAGGGAGGAGGAACCGACCAGGTGGTTCCGCCCCAGGCGACTTATGGACCCTTTGAGGTTCCAGACGGAGCTTGGGGTTATTCCTGATACCCTCGCCCACAGTTCGGCAGAGACTCTGGCTGCCGCCTGGTACTCGGCGGCGTCGGAGTCTCTCGACCGGATTGCGCCACTACGGCCCCTCCGGGTCAGTGGATCCCGGAGAGTTCCCTGGTTTACCGAGGAACTCCGGGAGAAGAAACGCCGGAGGAGATGCCTAGAGCACCAGTGGAGGTCCGATAGGTCCGAGGCAAACCGAGCACTCTTAACTACCTGCACCAAGGACTATGTCCGAGCATTAAGAACTGCAAAAAGATCATATATTTCTTCCTTGGTTGCGTCCGCCGAGTCACGCCCAGCCGCCCTGTTCAGGATAACCCGCTCCCTCCTTAATAGGAGGGATGCGGGAGACCCCTTGCAGGGTAGGGCTGAGGATTATGCTCAATTCTTGGCGGACAAAGTAGCTCGGTTTCGATCGGACTTGGACTCCACCGCAGTAGATCCAGCTGAGACACAGGAGGATCATTTGCCACATCAGTTCTGGGTTGAGTTCCAGGAAGTTGCCTCTGGGGATGTGGACAAGGCCATCCGAGCTGTAAGTGCCTCCACTTGTATTCTGGACCCGTGTCCCTCCTGGCTGGTGGCCAACAGCAGGGAGGTGACACATGGCTGGATCCAGGCGGTTGTCACCGCCTCCCTTCGGGAGGGGCACTTCCCCGCCGCGCTCAAAACGGCGGTGGTGAGACCCCTCCTAAAGAAACCATCGTTAGATCCAGCCATCTTAAACAACTTTCGTCCTGTCTCCAACCTTCCCTTTATCGGGAAGGTTGTTGAGAAGGTGGTGGCCTTTCAGCTTCGACGGGCCTTGGAGGAAGCTAGTTATCTTGACCCCTTCCAGTCCGGCTTCAGACCTGGTTACAGCACAGAAACCGCTTTGGTCGCATTGACCGATGATCTCTGGAGGGCCAGAGATGGAGGCTATGCGTCCATCCTGGTTCTCCTTGACCTCTCAGCGGCTTTCGATACCATCGACCATGGTATCCTTCTGCGACGACTGCGGGAGGTGGGAGTGGGAGGCACTGTTTTGCGGTGGTTCTCCTCCTACCTCTCGGACAGGTCGCAGTCGGTGTTAGTAGGGGGGCAGAGATCGTCCCTGAGGCCCCTAACATGTGGAGTACCTCAGGGTTCGGTCCTATCCCCCCTACTATTTAACATATACATGAAACCGCTGGGCGAGATCATTCGGAGGCACGGGATAAAATACCATCAATATGCGGACGATACGCAATTGTATCTGTCCGCCCCGTGCCAACTCAATGAAGCGGTGGACGTGATGAACCGGGGTCTGGAGGCCGTTAAGAACTGGATGAGTGCTAACAAACTGGTGCTCAACCCGGATAAGACCGAGTGGCTGTTGTGTTTCCCCCCCAATAATTTGGCTAATACACCAACGCTTAGGCTGGGGGGTCAAATTTTATACCCCTCAGATAGGGTTCGCAACTTAGGAGTCCTCCTGGATCCACAGCTGACTTTTGACCATCAGCTGTCGGCTGTGACCAGGGGGGCATTTGCCCAGGTTCGCCTGGTCCGCCAGTTGCGGCCCTACCTAGATCGGGGGGCCCTCACAACAGTCACTCGAGCCCTTGTGATCTCTAGACTGGAATACTGCAATGGGCTCTACATGGGGTTGCCCCTGAAGTGCATCCGGCGACTACAGCTAGTCCAAAATGCAGCCGCGCGAGTGATAGTGGGCGCACCTCGGTTCGCCCACGTTACACCTGTCCTCCGCGAGCTGCACTGGCTGTCTGTTGGTCTCCGGGTGCGCTTCAGGATAATGATGACCATCTTTAAAGCACTCCATGGTAGTGGATCTGGGTACTTGAGAGACCGCCTTCTGCCGATTACCTCCCTAAATCGACCAATCAGATCGCACAGACTGGGCCTCCTCCGAATTCCATCTGCCAGTCAATGTCGACTGGCGACCACACGGAGGAGAGCCTTTTCTGTTGCTGCCCCGACCCTATGGAACGAGCTCCCCATGGAGATCCGCACCCTCACCACGATCCAGACCTTCCGCGCAGCCCTCAAGATCTGGCTCTCCCAGCAGGCCTGGGGATAGGCTTCCAATTACCCGCCCGAGTGTTTGATTGCTGAATGAAAGTTGTGTTTATTATTTTTCTTTTGTTCACAAAGTGTTTGTTTTGACCTTGCACTTCCCCTCCCCTGTGGTTGTAAGCCGCCCTGAGTCCCCTCAGGGAAAAGGGCGGCATATAAATCCCAATAAAACCTAAAAAAACCTAAACCTTAGTTTTTGATAGAGCCGATGTGTTCAGTACAGGTAAATTCTTGATGCTGGTCTTCCTTTTACCCTGAGCAAACAATGCAGAGCTGCTGGTATCTGCCTGGCATGCTGATATGCAAATCCAGATACCGCTCCCTTGTACAATGCACTTCCTATGGGATTAAGATCATTGTACTAGTTGTACAAGCAAATAAATGACGTAGGAAGGAAGCCTTGGAATCAATCCAAACTAATGAGAGCAATTATGCCATTCTAAAAGATAAATATGAGAAATGATAAAATAATTCTATCATCAGAGCGTCAGCTCAGAAAGGGAAACCACAAGAAACAACAGAAATGCTAAGCAAATAATGATGCAATGCAGGGGTGGCGTTCAAAAACTGGCAACAGGTTTGATGCCCCGTTGCTGGGTGGGTGTGGCCATGGTGGCTATGGCCTAGTTGGCCTCCTGCACCATGATGGAGGGGGGGTGTTTTTCACCCTTCCCAAGCTCCAGAGGCTTCTCCGGTGGACAAAAACTTCCCCCGGGCTCTGGAGGCCCTGTTTCCGGACTTCCAGAACCACCAGTAGGCCCATTTCCCCCCTCCCTGAACCTCCACGTAGGCCCTAAACTTACCTGGCATTATGAACGGGCCGCATGGAAACTCCTGGGAGGGGCGGGACAGGAGGGAAGGGTGGGAGGTGGCCAGCCAGGGGTGGCATTTGGGTGTTCACTGAACTGGGCAGAATCCTATCTAGACGATCACCCGAACCCATGCAGAACCCCAGCAGCCCACCTCTGAAATCTCTAAAAAAAAGTGGGTATATGCTGCAATGTGTGAAAACACTTCATCGTTTCTCTTGATAGTGCTATATCCAAACTACTGTACACAAGTACAATAATCCTTTGTAAAGAATCTCATTTGCTGAGAAAGACATGTTGCTCAGGGTTTTTTTTAAATGAAAAAATGGCAATGTTAAAATTCCATTGATCTGATAAATGCAGAATAAATAAGGTGACCAGATTTTCAGATTGGTAAAGAGGGACACCTTTGACCGGGTTGGGGGGGGGGGCTTGATTAAAAAATTTATACGGAGCAACAAAAATTTTCATACAACGCAAAAATAGTATTGTAATATTTTTTTTATTTCAACATAACTACAATTTACAAATATAAATTGTAACTGTTGGCAAACATGGAGGGCATAGCCTGGTCATCTCAAGCGGAGCTCCCCCCGCCTAGCTGCGTTGCGCACATGCACGGGGATTCAAGGTATCCAGCCGGATTCCTTGAATCCCCGCGGGTGTGTGCCATGCAGCTAGGCGCAGGGAGCTCCGGGTCATGCACGTTTGGGATGACCCGGCTAGGGAGGGGCAGCGAGCCGGGCAGGCAACCCGCTTGCTGTTGAAGACACGCTGGACGTGGCAGGGCAGGGACCCGCGGCCGGGAGCGGCATCTGGCGGCTCCCGGGCAGCGATCCCACCACCATCCACTCGCGGCTCTTCCCGCCCGGACGCCCAAAGCCTCCCAGCCTGCCCGGGGCGAGTCAGCTGCAGTGCAGCCGGTGGTGGGCAGGAAGGCTTCTGGCGGCTCCTGGGCGGCGATCCCACCGCCATCCGCCCTCTCACTCGCTACGCAACCCACCCATGCGAGCGCAGCGGATGGGCGGGGGAGCGAGCCATCAAAGAAGGCACCAAAATTAAGCGGGATCTTTTGGGAATGGCCCGGGACGTGGGAAAAATTATGAGAAAGCGTGCCTGTCCCACCAAATGCAGGATGTCTGGTCACCCTAAGAATAAATGTAACAGACAAAGCACTGTGTTTGAGATTGAATGGAGGTTCTCATCACTACAAAAACATAAGTGACCATAAGAATCTACTTTCTTGAAAATATCCATGTTTGCATTTTGTAGAAAAGGTGTTGTAGGACTACAACAATTTTTTATACCTCAAAATATTCTCCAAAGATTCTAATTTTCATTATGTATATCAGGGGTGTCAAACTCATAGCCCATGGGCCGGATACGTCACTTGCTGGCCCCACCTCCGCCTGGTTTAGCAAAGGGCAGAAAAGTCCCGATAAGTCAGGTGATGCCATTGTGATGATGCAAATTTGACATCCTTGAGGTATGTCATTGAAACATGTAAGCCCGCGTAGAACACTGCCAGTATGCTTGGTAAAAGAAGAATGCAAAGTAACACAGAGTAGTATTTCTCAATCTTACCAACCTTAAGATGCATGGACTTCAGTTCCCAGAATTCCTCAGCCAACAGTCCATGCATCTGAAAGTTGCTGAAGTAGAGAAACACTGAGTTAGAGCAATGGTATATTTTCCTGACAAAGAAAGGTTTGTCGGCCTTTACTGACCCCTTATAGAAATCCAAGTTTTGTACACTTCAGTTATTGGTTCAATTCCAATCTTGAAAATGCTGGGGAGAAAATAGATGTTGCTTGTGATCCAAAATAATTCAAGACAAGAGACATTTTGCTCTGTTTATTTGCTAGTTTGGAGAAACCAGTCCATGCAAAGTCTGTTAGCTTTGCCCCATTCCTTGCTTGCATGCCTTGATTGATGGCTATTTCCTTCAATGGCTGGTGGCTTGTTTAGGAAAGAATAGCAGCAAAGCCAGAGGATAAAACCACTCATCCTTCTATACCAACTGTCACACAAGCAATATCAGTCTATAAAGACTTGAAATTATGGAAGAGAGACAGAACAGCAAATGATTTGCTGGAATTTTGTTATGTTCCCTCAAGGATACAACGTGGGTGGTATCTGATTGTACCAATTTGGTAGTTGGGAAAAACCCCACTTCAGGACTTTCCCAGTTTTGACTGATTCAAACATGCAAAAAACAAAACTTAATTTCCCTCTTGATCAACTACACAGACTTTGATCTAGAATCTAACCCTCAGACTTGACCAGTGGGCTCTCAAAAATTGTGCACATGATTTGTTTCTAGCATTCTGGGGCTCATTCATAGTGAATCTGGTTGATGTCTATGCAATGAGCCAAGCTATAAAGTTCTGGAACCAATTTATGTGGAAAATTTCAACTTTTGTTTCCTTTTCTCTTTCAGTGACTTTTAAAAAATACAGAAAATTAAACTTAACACAAAATATTTCCACTGCAAATACTCATTGTTATATATGGTCTGACCTCACGTTGCACCACCTGCCAGAATTCAGAAAAGGTAGTTGGCTTAGGTGGCTTTAAAGAAGAAAAAATGTATGGGCTAGGAAGGGGTGGGGAGGTAGACTATGGGTAAAAACTAACAGACAGTTATGTTCATATAAATTACAAAATTTTATCTGCCTGTAGTCCTGCACATCATTTTTTTTTGTGTGAAAATCCTTTTTCACTCCTGTTCCATTGCTCTATCTCTATTTACTAGCTATTCATTACCAGGAGAGTGACCTAGTCTCATTTCACAGCAAAGTTGCTTCTCCCAACTGCCCTGTCTCTCCCAGCTGAAACAATATACATATATAAAAATAGAGCTATGTATAACTGATGAAAGACTACATCTTTCATCACTTATACATTTTCTGTCAGCAAGAGCACCAGCATGTACGGCTTCCTTTGAATGGCACTGTTATTTGCACATAAGGGACAGGATACGTGCATTTGGAAATGGTGCTAAATTCTTCAGGCAGTTCTTTCAACTATTTATAGAGGAGAATCATAAGTGTCTGAAGAGCATATGTGATTAATTTAAATGTTCTGATTTGATTAATACTAACACAAATAAAACAGAGGACAAGTTATCCAGATGGCAAATGTCCTGAAAACTTCAGTTCTCCAGAAAAACCATAATTCATTCTGGCAATTTGTTATTCAATAAAAATCTAGTTAGTGGGTAAAAATAAAAAAAGAACAATTTAATGTATGAGTATTTGCCATCTCTAAAAAGGCTTTCTTGTTACTAATTATCTCGTAACATTAATCCCATGGGATTACTATTAATATCACAACAAGGGAGATGTTAGGATCTCCATTCTTTTTGTCTTACTAAAACTATTGAACCTTCCTACTACAAAAGTGTCTCTTTGTGTGTTTTCTTGGTAGAATACAAGAGGGGTTTACTTATTGCCTTTTACTTTGCAGTATGCAATGCCTTTGCCATTGTCACAGAAGTTAGCATCCACCTCCAGCTTCTGCCTATGTTACTATTATCCAATATAAGCACCTGCTTGTTTTAACTGGATAACTGGGATTATCTTTATGCCTTGGGTGACCCTACTGGTATACGCTCCCAATATTATTTGCTCAAATCTCCCAGGCATATTTGTCCATCATGATGAGGCAGTATATGAGGACTGGAGGGAGAGGGTAAATTGGAGGAAGAAAGATTAATAATCTGCACATACTATTGGTGCTACTTAGACAGACTGAAATGCAAATGATGTCCAAATTCTAGTCAAGAAAGTCATGAACACAATTAAAAATAGGACTATGATTACATATAAAGAACAAATTAATGAAAATGGGTACAAAAAATGCTGGATGTGTCTATACCTGCAAAGGTCAGAATTGTGCAGGCAATGATTTCCCTGGGATATTCCATGCAAGTGAACCTTGGTCACTGAGGAAGCAGGATGGAAAAAAGTATTTATATTTTGGAATGTTGATGTTAGTAAATACCGTTATGTTTATAGCATGTATAGTCCAAAAACAAATTGAACATAGAACTAATCAAGTTAGAATTGTCATATGAAGCACAAAGGACCAGTTTAAAATTATCGTATTTTGGATATATTATGTAAAGATATTGAAAAATATGTAATGTTGGAAAAGACAGAAGGAAAGAAGAAGGATGATCAATAGCAAGACTCATGGGCTGGATTACAGCAATAAGTACATCCATAGAGGACTTGAATGGCCAAGTTGGAGATAGATGTTTCTTTAGAAGTATTGGTTGCTAAGAATTGACACTGACTTAATGACATATCAATCACATCAGTGGGAAAAACAGGCAGGAGCTCTCTGTAGGGAAATGCTTGCTGTTAAAGCTAAACCAGGAGGGACAAAACTAAAAGTAATCCACAATGGAGATGACAGTAAATGGATTTTTTCATTAATTATTGAAACAAACCCACTTAAGGCATTCCAAAATTTCTTCCAAACTGGAAGAAAACAGTGGAAAACCACTTCTGTGTTTCTGCCAATAAAACTTTTTCAACATGGCTGGGTTGAGATGGCAGGTGATAAGACACAGAAGAACTCTGCTATTACTAGAAAAAACTCTGAATTTACAGAAATAGATTTAGATATGATGACATAACCAACTATAAGAAAATCAGATCACTGATCATGCTAGTAGCGAAACGTTTTTCAATTTCATAAGGAAATTTAAAATCAAAGCAAAGAGAAGCATGGGGAAGAAAAAGTTATGTTGTCAAATAAAGTAGGGATAGGTAAACATAAATAGATCAGAATTTGGCACTCATATAATTAAATGATTCAGGCATGAAACCATATGAAGGAACAAAGTAGTAACAAGATACTAGGTCATAACCTAATGACCACCATGAGTTATTTGTAAAAAATAATACAGGTGGGAAATTAATAGCAATAGCAGTTAGACTTATATACCGCTTCATAGGGCTTTCAGCCCTCTCTAAGCAGTTTACAGAGTCAGCATATCGCCCCCACAGTCTGGGTCCTCATTTCACCCACCTCGGAAGAATGGAAGGCTGAGTCAACCTTGAGCCGGTGAGATTAGAACCGCTGAACTGCAGATAACAGTCAGCTGTAGTGGCCTTCAGTACTGCACCCTAACCACTGCGCCACCTCGGCTCTGAAATTAATGAATGATCGACCAGCTTGATACACCTGATAGAAGAAAACTTTGAGGAATTACGTGGAATTGCAAGAGTTCCTATACCATTTGTGGACAAATGGCTGTACAATCCTTTCTTAAAAACCTCAAGTGAAGGACCATCCACAACTTTTGGAGGCAAGCCTTTCCACTGGTTAATTGTTCTTGCTGTGAGGAAATGTCTTCTAAGTTCTAGGTTGGATCTCTCCAACCTTTTCCATAATTCCAGTCCTGCCCTCAGGTACTTTAAAGAATAGATTGACCCCCTCTTTTGTGTGATCACCTGATATCTCAAACCAGCCTCATCCAGAAAGTGAAATATTTAGCACACTTCATTTATATGAAACTAAAGCTGAGGATCTATGAGAAGAGTGAGACACATGAGAAAACTAAAGTGAAAAAATAATATTCTCAAAATGAAAAGGTTCAGAATGAGTTATTGTAATTGCCTTGGGCAAGGAAAAGTGTATATATTAACTGAATATACTTCTGAATGTCACCTTCTGGTATCAAGCTATAAAAGACAAAAAAAAACCTATCAAGTAAATGTCAGCTAATAGAGAAAAACAAAACGACCAATACTTTTAAGGTAAGAATATTGGAGAAATCACAAGAAAGCATGCATTTTAGTTAGGAATACTCAATAATAATTGTGGAAGAATCCAATAGAGAAAAATGTGATCAAAGAATAATGAAACAGCTGTACTCAAACTGTTTATGGACAGTATTATAGGATGACAGAAAGATAATATGTTCAGAAAGCTATTCACCGAAAAGTGAAGTGGTCAGGTAGGAAAGCATGACTTAAAGTATACTTTTAAATGGTTGAAAACTATAGGGTAAGATACTAAATTATTACTGTTTATTTCAACACAGACATTATATGGCCTAGAGACAAAAAAGGATTCACGTTTATACATATGGCGCAGAATGTGCAAATTGCTGAACTACTAATTTCTTATGCAAACAAGCATCTTAGAAAGGAGCCATATAGGTACAGAGGAATTCCAAATGAATAAGCAAGTTTCAGAAAAAGCAGAGGGAGCCTAGAACAGATAGCTAATATAAGATGGTCTATTATTGTTTATAAAGTAATATAAAAAGATGAGTTATCTTTGCTTTGTTAACTACAGCAAAGCTTGTAGTTAATATCAGAATAAGCTAATAGTTGTGAGAATATATAATAATTTTTGGAAAGATCTTATAATGTATAAGAAAGTACTGTAGGAACAGAATTTGAAAGGGTTCACAATTGCAAAGCAAGCAAGAATCACTTCCAACAATTTTTTTTAGCAAGAGGCTGAAACATCAATTTAAGCTGTGTTGATAACCCTACTTTATTTGCCAAAAGAAGAGGTCTCTTTAAATAGCTCATTGTGAAAGCAAAAGTTGGGAAAGCAATACCTGACTTTGTGCTAAAATATTAGGAAGCACTAATGGTTTAGTGGATGTACAGCGAATGACAAAAAGTGAAGTTGGTGGATAATTTTATTTTCTTGGGCTCAGAATAAGATAAAGGTGGACAACCTGCCAGAGAAAGGATATTCTGGAAAGGATGTCAATGATAGATTTAAGCAAGATCATGAAGGACGTCCCCAAAGATTGAAGAAAAAGGCTAAAACAATTATTTTCTAGTGATAATATACTATCATGAAAGCCGGGCATTAAGTAGAACTCATAGAAAGCAGTTAAATGCCTTCTAGAGATGGTTCATATAAGAACAACACACTGCAAGAAGAACTAAGTCATCAATCCTGGGACAAATGAAGGCTGATTGTTCCCTTCAGGCATTGAGTAGTAGGCAGAAATTCAGACCATTTGGATATGAGATGCAAACAGATGATGAATATAAAATAAAACCTTGCTTAGAAAAAGAGAAAGGGAGTGGCAGAGTATAGTCAATAAGGTGGGTGGGTGGTGTAAAAACAACCTACAGGACACATTTGGAGTAGTACTTGGATACAGGTCAAAGAGGTGAGCATTTGTCTATATGCTCTCCAAGAAGCAAACCCAATTTGATGTGTCACCTAATACTCCAGCTTAATTAAAGTGTGAATCACAGCAAAAGCACATAGGTGTTGACAAGTAAAGAATTTTTGGTTTTAAAGAATTTTGTTCTTTTGCAACATAGCACATGCTTTTAGTACACTGCAAAAATGATAATTATACCACATACAATCAGAGTGAATACATTGTTTATTCAGAAATGAATACCAGTTCTTGATTTCATAAACTGCACAGGATGGTATAAATCTTAATTGTCATGAAAGCTTTATAATATCTTAGGCATTTCCTATTAATTTACTTCTCAGTAAATCAGGAATCCTATTCCTTTCACAGAATGTGCTCCCTGAAACAGCATCTCCCACAAAGCCCCTCTCCTGACCCAGTTTAAAGTCTTTTTTCTCCAGGGCTTGAGCCCAAATGTGTAAAAAACCCCACCTCCTACCATGTTTCCCCGAAAATAAGACAGGGTCTTATTTTCTTTTGACCCCCCCCTGAAATAAGCAATTGGCCTTATTTTTGGGGATGCCTTATTATTTTTGAGGTGCAGGTGGCTGCAACTGTGGTCACCTATGTCTGCTGCTCTGTTGCAATATTTTCAGGGAGGGCTTATTTTCAGGGTAGGGATTATTTTAGCGCATGCACTCAAAAGCCCAATTGGTCTTAGTATCCAGGGAGGTCTTATTTTCAGGGAAACAGGGTAGTATAAGATTTTGCATATTTGATTTTTACTTCTTCTTCTAGGCATGCATTGGTCAATAAGGTGGGTCAATAAGGAGCCAAGGTAGCGCAGTGGTTAAATGCAGCACTGCAGGCTACTGCTAGATCAGCAGGTCAGCGGTTCAAATCTCACCGGCTCAGGGTTGACTCAGCCTTCCATCCTTCCGAGGTGGGTAAAATGAGGACCCAGATTGTTGGGGGCAATATGCTGACTCTCTGTAAACCGCTTAGAGAGGCCTGAAAGGCCTATGAAGCGGTATATAAGTCTACTGCTAAGTCTACTGCTATTGGTCACCTCTGTTTATATTATTATTTACTGTTTTTAATGCTACCTATCACTTGGAGTTTTTATAGTTAGGGGACCTTATCAATGTGGCAACTCAATGAAGAAATAAGTGCACAGAGAGGACCATAGTCCTGATGTACCTTACTCAGTTCAAGGGCTGTGTACAGCTTCCAAGAAACCCATTAGGTTTGGAAACCTGAATTAAATACAGGTGGATTTTACCTATTAAACTTTTCACAATTGAAAACGTGAACTACAAGGTGGCTCGGATGAGACCAAAAGAGCCAGGCAAGAAGGGCTGTGGTGATCGGGGCGAATAGCAGCCAGCGCATCCCGACCCCGCTCTGTTCCTAGAAAGAGAGGGAACGGCGTCGATCCTCTGCGAACGAAGCCAATGGCGAGACGGGCTCCTTCTCAACCACCTCCCGGCTCTTCCTCTCGGAGCGAAGGTCCTTCTTACCTTAATGTTACCGAAGACCTTGCCCGGGCAGGTGTTCAGCCTCGGAGGCTTATAGTCGGTTGCCGGGGCTTTGCTGTTTTCGGATTGAAGCCCCATTATCTGTTCAGACTGCCGAAGCTCCGGCACCTCTTCTCCCTGAGTCCGCGCTGCTCCTCCGTTGCTGGCCGAAGAAACCGCAGCAGCAATCGGATCCCGCGCTTGCTTTGATTCCCCCTTTCCATGAGCCCCTATGGAAAGAGCGGGAGCTGCAGTCCTTATAAGCCTGCCCTACGCTCCGATGTGTGGAGGATACGTGGCTTTCCCCTCCCTCTTTCCTCCTCTACGTAAAAGCGGTCCGGTTCCCGGCGGCTACTCCGGAGGAGCAGGTGGGGGGTTCGAGTTCGGGTCTTTCGGGGGACTTTTGGTAGCCCCTCCCGACCTACCGCTTTGTTTGGCTTTGCTTGCAGAGCGTAGGAAGTTGGACGGACTCTATTCGGGACGTCAGCAAATTCTTCGCCTCCGAGTCCCAACTTCAAATCCGCCGAAAGGAGATACTGAAGGGATCCCGTCGGGGGAGGGCCTCCTGTTCAGTCTGCTGGAAGCGCGCTCACTCTGCGCGCAACCTTTTCTATAGTTTCCGGCTGTTTAGCCAACATAAGCATCTCATATATGCGCCTTGTGTAGCTTAGAGAGGTTTCCTCGTGAACAGAGCCACAGATAAGGCAGCGCACGGCCTGCGGGGGAGACGGGGGGGGGGGGGCTGAAAGCGCGCGTTACTGTCCAAGAAGCCCCCTCACATTCCGCACGTTTTCCCCTCCCCCCCTCAATGCCTCGGTTGGTAAAGATTTCAGTCTGCGACCTGTGACTCGTTGGGCTTTGTTTGCAAACGGCCCGGCAGGGGCACTCTCGCTGCTTGGAGATTTACGCAAAAGTATTGATTGAAGCCGCTTTTGCGCAACGCCTCCAACTAGAAGACACACAAAAAAAGAGAAGTGTCAAAATCACAAGAGCCGCGTGGCTTTCGGAGGTTCCCAGTCCCTGCCGAGGAAGGTGACCTGCGTATTCTTACAAACCGTAGAAAATGTCTCGCAATATTTCCCTTTGGCACAGATTTCATGGCTTTTGCAACAACCGAGTGTTATTTATTCGTTCATTTGGATTTAGAAATTTTTAAATGCTGTTTAATATTTAAGGGACACATGATACGTATAGATAGTGTAAAATACCTTTTTTCATTGTTTTTTTTAAATTTATCATGGCTTTTTCTTTTTTACGTGTCTTGTTTTTTTATTTTGTGGGATATTTTTGTAAAATTTGTACACGTTTTTAGAACGTAACAGTACAACAGCTAATAAAGACAGAAAGCCTTTTGTGCTTTACTAAAATATGGAACCCATTCTCTAAGATAATGCAATTTGAATCTAGTTTGTTGAATTTACAGGGCAGATTAATTTATCTGACTCTAGATAGTGTTTTTCAGGCAGGAGGGGGAATTCTGCGAATTGCAGTCCACATATTTTAGAGTTGCAGAGGTTGACAAACACAGTACCTGATAAGTATATATCTGAATGATATGTAGTTATCATTCAATTAAATATTAGCAACCTTTCCCTCAGCATGGCTGGGATCTAGGCTTATGCTGTAGACCAGTGTTTCTCAACCTTGGCTACTTGAAGATGTCTGGACTTCAACTCCCAGAATTCCCCAGCCAGCATTCGCTGGCTGGGGAATTCTGGGAGTTGAAGTCCAGACATCTTCAAGTGGCCAAGGTTGAGAAACACTGCTGTAGACCAAGGCCTTATTTCAGCTGAATGAGATAATGGGAAGGACTGATTTATTTCGGACACAAAAGCTACAAATTTCCAAACAACCAAAAACAAATTTCTTTTTATACTATTTTAAACTTTTAGGAAGTTGAACTGAGTTAAGACTAAAGTATTGTGAGCTAAGTACATCCACATGCACCTCCTAGCATTTTATCATAATTTCCGTTGTGCTGCTTTCTATTCACTGTAGTCACATCCACTTTTCATAGTCTTAGTAAGCGCATTCTGTTCTCCAGGTCATCCTTTACCAAGAGGAATTCTACGAAACATAGAATAGAACAGAACAAAATTCTTTATTGGCCTAATGTGATTGGACACACAAGGAATTTGGCTCCAGTGCATAAGGTCTCAGTGTACATACAGGTAACAAGTGATAAATCATCAAATATTTTACAATTGTTGGCAACCTTAAATGTAAACAGGTTATCAAATGTGCTGTCAGGCCTGAAGACCTGGAAGCCATCTTTTACATTGGACCTTCAGGTCTGACATGTACACTACCAAATTGGCTGTGCCAACTGAACTCAAGCATGGTTTTTGCTTATTTGGCCTAAGAGGCGCTGAAGGTAATGTCAAGGTGGGATTTGCAAGCAAGCAAGCAAACAAAAAGGAATTCGGTTCAACCTTTTTCTTTTTTTCTGGTACTATAGGGATACACCTATTTGATTCTAGCCTTTTAAGTTTTTATCTTCTATTACTTAATAGAAAACAGCACCATCATCTTAAAAATTAAGTTTTGCTGGTGAACATCATTTTTGAAATGTGCACTGTGGACATGATGTCCCTGTCTTATGTTTTAGTGATTCAGTTGTAATTTCTTTAAGTCAGTCACCGAGAATCAGCGTGCAAGTTTAATAAACAAATAACAACAGAACCTATTATTATTTCTTCTTTGAAATAGAGCACCACCAATGGAAATTCAGAGTAGGATCCAAAGTAATAAATTTTCCTTAATGAAACCAAGAAGCAAATTAGTTCTAACTCAGCAGAAGTTAATGAGAACTAACTACTTTTAAATCATCCTATAATTGCTTCTCTGCTTCTTTTTCTCCAATTCCCCCCTCTGTTGACTCTCCCAGTCTGGTAATAAAACACAATTGAAACTGTCTCCCATTCAAATCCATTCCTTATCCTGGATAGGACTGAGAAATAGTTATGTCACACACAGTGCTCTGTGTGCTTCTTCATTTTTTAAAAAAAAAATCCATCCTTTCAATCTTTCAAAAGGCTGAAATGTTATTCTCAAGGAAGATGATGAAATGATACAAGTCACGTTGTCTTCATCAGGAAGATGCAAGCAAGCCAGAATTTTCAGCAGTGACAAGGCTACCACACTCATGGCTTCAGTTAAACCTGCAGAACAATCCTTGTCCATCTCCTTGTGCTGCTGCTGAACTGGAAGTTCCTCAACAACATTATGGGAACACTAATGCTAAGGAGAGTTTCCACAGTGTTTTCAAGCTGGTTGTGACGGTGTAGTTGAATGAAAACATACACACACACCCTAAATGAAAAGAAGCACACAGATTCATTTGGCATTACATTTATGGTATACTTCACCATGATTTATTAAATAATCTGTTCATATACACCTTCAACCAACATCAATGGTTTATTTATTTATTCCATTTTACTTTGCACAATCCCAGCAATTTTAGGTGGTTCACTTACAAAATCAGGGGAAATAACATTGATATAATAAAAACAAACAATGTAACAAAAGATGACACAAGCGGGACAACAACCAAAGAAACCCATATTATCCAGGAAGGGGCTTTGATCACCCTCACCAAATGCCTGGGCTAAGAGCCACAATAGCTGAGCTTACATATTGTAACACTTATTATGGCTTACTGTCCAATTGAACAAATCGTGAGTCTTGCGAATTGCAAGAGATAAAAAGCAAGAACTGCTGCTTGGATCTGATTATGTTCCTATACCCTTTTCCTCTGCCATCAGTATTTTAACTGGGAAGCTATTCTTGTAAACCGTACCAGATACTTTTCCAAAAACTAGATCTAGGTATGTGGGCTGTAATAATCTGGATGTGTGGTCACCTAAAGAGGTATGGAAAGTTCTAATTCTCTGCTCCGTATGAACAGTCAAAATCTACCTTACTAAATCCCTTATTTCATGATATCTGTGTAAAGTCTTTTCAGAAATTTGATTTGCATATCCTGCTTCAGCTAATTTTCTCTTGAATTCTAAAAATGTGTTGACTTCTTTTGCAACCCAAGCAGGTTTCTGTTTCATATGCATTTGGTAATTAATTGCTAGTGTAAGAACTTTTTACAAGTATCATGGGTAAGTCAGGAATTCACTATCCTATCCCTGTGTCTTTGTTCCAACTGACCATTTTGGTATTTTTTTTCTCTATGCATATAATTCTATTATTCATATCATTTCTGTAGGCTTTAAGGCTTGTTTGTATATTACTTCTGACTTTGAAGATATTAGCTGTTCCATTCAGTTTTCTGTCAGGATATCAAAATGTAATCAGTCTTAAGCTATTAGGACTGAATATCAATAATAACACCAATAGGCCAGCATGAATTACCATACCTTAAAAAATTTACTTCTTTGATCTCATTCACAAATATGTAATGATTAGTCAATCTATTTTTATTTTGTAATAAGCCAGAAAATAAAACAATAAAATCACAATTAATTAGGATGAAAAATAAAAAAAAATTCTTCTAAAATGTTTTAAGATGATATTCTGCCATAATGTACAAACTATAGAACAGTACTGTGCTTCGCTATTGTTAAATAAAATCATAGTAATAACTTAAAATAAAACAAGTCAGAATGACCAGGATGTTTACTGAAGAATAAAGATGATTCCTGCTGAGTATTTGTGAAAAGGAGGAAATACAATATATTGAGTTCCATCGTTCAATTATTCCTCTGACATAGGGACACAATCTTTGTTGAAAAGTGATATTTCAGTATTTCCCTTCAATAACAGCTTCTGGGAGGATATTGAATCTAGCCAAGGGTAAAACCCTTCTAAATTTCAGAATTGTTATGCAACTAATGTACCTGACTGCTTGGAGAAGGTATGCAGAGTAAGTACTGTAGCTCAAGGTATTTCTAGGTAGAATTGATAAATGTTCTTCCTTCTCTAAATCAGTGGCCTGTTGTTTGAGATCAGCTAGTTTGTTATCGTAGCCCACCAGAGTAATAGCTGACCATGAAAAGCCATAGGGTTGCAGCTTGGAACGTATTGCCTGGCACAAGGAAAACTGAAAGCTATAATTAAAGAGGTCAAGCTGTCTGGGGAAAAAAAGTAGAGTTTAAGACAATGAGAGAAAATGAAAATCGAGGAAGAAGTTTCTGTTTTAAGTACACTTCACAGCAATGCACCACTTGTAGAATGTAGCAAAATGCTTTAAAAATAGATTTCAAAAACTTGGGATTTCAACTCTTTGAAGAGAAATAATGATTTGTAGGGGCCCCAAACTGCAATGAACCGAGTTAACCTTCCAGTTTTGCAGGCCAGAGCATGCAAGACAAGAATTTTGTTGGGAAGTCCCAGAGTGTCCCATAGAAACCATGAAGGTTTTGCATGCTTCATACTATCATTATATAATTTGTATCAGTTATATGATGCAAATGGCATAAAATTCATAATTTGTATCACTTGTGCAAGAGTAAAATCACTTTTTCCTCTTCCTTGGGATGTTCATGGAGAAACCTAATAGATTCAAATTATGGCATTTCTGTGCCATAATTGGACTTACCTTCTGCTGGAATTCAGGAAACACCTATTTTCTTTTTTAAAAAAATATTTGATTTTTCAATTAACAACAACTGTCTAAAATAGAAAAACAGACAAATAAAGAATGAAAAAGAAAGAAGAGCAAAGCAAAAGAAATGCAAAAAAGTGACTTCTGGCTGTCTTTATAGTAGATGTAAGTATAAATTCACATTAAACTCTTATTTTACAACATAACTTTCATTTTTCTGTTATCTAGCATTTTTCTAATCATCAAATCCATACGTCATAATTTTATTTTTTTCTATTTCATCCCAAAAATCCAAAAAGGGTTTACATTCAACATTAACATTAGTCAGGCTTCTTTAATCAAAGTTATCAAAAACACATATAACATGAAAGTGCACCCAGGCCTCGTGCTCTGTAGAGAACACTCCAGCTTTGCATACAGTATACCAGACGCTGTTTTAGGACCCCTTTCCAGACACCATACCAGTGGTGGGTTGCAGGCGGTACGTCCCAGTATGGGCGTACAGGAGCCAGCCCGGAGCACTGGATACCGTTCCGGTACGGTGCTCTGGAGGGCCCACCCACCTGCCCGAGCTCCTTACCTGTATTTTAAAGCTTCTGCGCTTCCGCGCATGTGCATGGTGCATACAGTGCCTGCGTGATGCTCCACGGAAAAGCTGAAGCATGTGTGCGTGTGCTGCATGCATCCATGAAGATGCCACCGGCCCCATTCCAACAGTATATTCCAACGGTTGGAATGGGATTTGAAACCCACCACTGTACCTTACCTAAGTTTTTTGAGACTGAAGGATACCAATACAATGCACACATGTTGACATTGAAATCCTATTAGATTCAGCAGTGTACACATGGTTTGAATTTCAGCTTTGAAAGTCAGGGTAAGACACACATTCATTGCCCCCATACAGCATAAAGGTGGTCTACCTGGAATGAGGTTTTTTAAAAATTATTTAATATAAATAATTTCTTGGGCAATAACTGGAATAATGGGTTTTTTTTTGCAAAAATGTAATTTTTATATGTTATAAAATAAAAAAACTTGATGAAAAAAGTCTTTTTGATAGCATTTAAATATCTAATTCAGCAATCTCAAGATGGGATGCTGTTAATAAGATATTTCTGCTTCTTAAAAACAACATACAACTTTCATTAAGAAGCTCCTAACCCTCATGGTTTTGAATTTACATATAGTGGTATGCATGCAATGCTATTTGAAATGTCAGTAAACAACATTATTGCCAATAGATTATAAAGCCTTTTGAGTAGAAAATTGTCAAACCTGTTCTATGCAAAGCACCATTTTTTTAATTGGTTCAATATAAATTAATGATGGCAATAAAATAGTCAGTATTTCAATGTACTTGTTGCCCATGCTATAACTGGAAAAAATAACACTGTGGAACATGAGAGGAAAATATGTAGAAGAGCTACAGTATAACTTTTAGAACTGCCTTTCTTGTTCTTGCATAAACATGTACACTCAAATATACTCAATAGGGTATGTTCCAGGTTCCTTCTATTAATTAATGTCATCTTATTGGACTATGGAGTCATGCCTGCTCAATGGGTTATCCTGTTAACCTTTTGCAAGATATTGAAGTCATGGTTGTTTCCCCAGGCATTTGGATCAAGGGATGGAGGAGGTCTCCTGCTATGAATGGTGAGTGGGGTTAACTTCTTAGCCTTGGGTGCTGCGAATTATGTTTGATGAGTTTATCTATTTAATCTTGTAAGTCACTCAAAGTCACTTGTGTAGATCATATAAATAAATAAAGATATTTTCTCCCCTCTTCTATATTACTGCTTAGTTTTGTATATGTATGCACAAAATTGTAGACATGTTTTCTCATGAGAAAAATGGTCTGAGCACAGCCTTCTATGCACTTATGCACAATAATAAAGTAAAGGTAAAGGTTCCCTTCGCACAAATGTGCTAGTCATTCCCAACTCTAGGGGACGGTGCTCATCTCTGTTTCAGAGCCAGCACTGTCCAAAGACATTTCCGTGGTCATGTGGCCGGCATGACTAAATGCCAGAGGTGCACAGAACGCTGTTACAGTCCCACCAAAGTTTGTTCCTATTTCTCTACTTGCATTTTTTAGATACTTTCGAACTGCTAGGTTGGAAGAAGCTGGGACAAGTAATGGGAGCTCACTCCATTACGCAGAGCTAGTATTCGAACTGCTGAGCTTCCGCCCTTTTGATCAACAAGCTCAGCATCTTAGCCACTGAACCACCACGTCCCAATAATAATAATAATAGCCATGGCATTTTTAAGTCTTTTGAGTGTCAGATGACAAGCTCCATTTCCTCAAGGGCTGGGCCTTCTGGATGCCAGTATACACATCTAACCTTCCACTTTTGATAGCTAGGCCTGCCATGTACAGAATTTATAGTTAAGGATGATTGATTGACTCTCTTTTGTGTAACTATAGCACACAGTCTTAATTGGCCAATCTGTTAGTTGCCAGCTCCCTTAACTTCCGGCTAATGTGATGAAAGGTTAATAGGCTTTAAGTTCCTCTTTGCCATTTTCTACTGTTTACTTATTTTATTTATTTATTTTGAGCCAGTATGGTGACAGCATCACGCTACAAACCCCAAAGTGAGTTCTAGCCCTACCTTAGTCAGATGCACATACATTCACACACAAATAGGGTTTCTTGCCTAGGCAGGGGGTTGGACTAGAAGACCTCCAAGATCCCTTCCAACTCTGCTATTGTATTATTGTATAATTCATTTTTGAAGGGTATGACATTAATCAATATCAGTCCTTTTGGTTTTGTTTTTTATTTAATCTTCTTAATGTTAATCATTTTGTATTATCAACCACAACTGAGACCACAATTTCCATTGCTAAGCAAGGTGGTTGTTATGTGAGTTGCACCTTATTTTACAACCATTTTTGCCATGGTTGTTAAATGAATCAGTGCAGTTGTTTAAGGAGTTGTTTAATGAAACACTGCAGTTATTAAGTGAATCTGTTTTTCCTGTTGCCAGAACATCACAAGCATCTGGTTGGGAACATCGCATGTGGCAATCACACAGTTCTTAAATCACCTTGATAAAAGGAATAGGATATAAAAGTAAGAAATAAATAATGAACACTTTGGTATTATTTTGTGTTAGATTGTTGCCCTCTACATGATTTTACCGGCTAAATAAGTAGCATTTAGGAGACATCGCTGGCATTATCCGAGTCTTCACTGTAGGGGAAAGAGGAGAAGGTCTGATATTTTTATGCTATGTTTGTTTGTATTATCAAAAGTTATTCCACTTAGGGTGAGCAAATACTGACTACATGGGCTATTCGGTTGAAATGATAGCAACCTACAGACGAGCAAACTCTGAGTAGAGAATTGCTCTCTTATTCTCCTTTCTTTCATTTCATTTTGTGTGCATCAGGGATGGGATGTATGGTTTCTTAAGTGAAACAGGTTCTGGTATGATGCAAATTTTTAGTTTAAAATATTAACACAAGGTGCAGTACAAACACGTCAAATTATACCGTAATACATCACAAGCTGGAGTAGATGATCTTCATGCTTTAAAAAGAATATCCTTTGATGATAGGCATTCATACTATTATTATACATAGATGAGCCCGACCATATCACTCTATATATTTTTTTCATTACTGTACTAAAGTTTCTATAGACCAAATGTAAATCTGAAACTGGCATCAGTTAGGAACCATTTCAGCAAAATAGCAAGGTAATGTCCCTAGAGGTACAATCAATTTCCAAATGTTGCTGAATAGCAACTACAATATTCAGCATTTAAAAAAGAGCTTGCATTGTGTGCATAGGAGTGAGTTTGTGAGAGAGGAAGGTCTTCATTATATTTTCCAAAAATGCCTTCCTTTTTAAGATCTTAGTTTCTATGTAGTCATTTTTAATTTTTTAAAAAACTCCATTGTATGTGGGTTTCTTTTTATTATGATGATGTGACATCAAATTGTTTTTGACTCCCAGTGACCACAAACATCTGTCTGTGGTATTAGGTCACAGAAACAACACAGCAAACTGATTAATTGTAGCTATACAATGATAAGTTGTGCCAACAGGGTACCTAGCAGCAAAATTAAATGAGTTTAATCATATAACTCTCCACCTTTTACAATGCTGTAGGAACCGCTGGTTTTTGTGATGTTAAAGATTCTATCAAAAGCATCTTTATTCCTATATATGCTGGTAGCACTCTGACTAGAAGGACAGCATCTTACAACACTAAGATAAAGATGAGAAAATATAAGATAGGAAAGGGAAGAAAGTACCCTGCAACAAATACCAGATTTATTGGACATTGGTAAAAAGCCCTCTGGTAAAAAATGCAAAGAAAAGAAAGAGTATCTGGAAATTTATAAGATATTAAACTATTTGCAGTTTATAGGTTATCTTATTCTGAATGGCACATAGAATAAAAATATCAAAATTACAGCAGTAAAAAATGCAATAGCATTAGAACTTAAAGAATGAAATAAAACAGGGGGCCCCAACCTGTGGGCCTGGCCTACTAGTGGGCTGTGAGGGCTTTGCAAACGGGCCGCGAAACAGCTGGCGAGAGCACATGCACAAATGCATCTTCACATGCACAAGGAGCCAGTGATGGGAGAAAAAAAGAGAAGATTCTCAGGATCCCAGCTCACAGACACTGACCTCTAAATCTGGGGAGTGTCAACACTTCAAACCTAATTAATCTGAAACATATTTAGAGAGCTAGACTCTTAGAAAATCATTAGGGAACAATTTGCTCATACGTGCGTCAGTTCAGACAATATGCTTAACAAGATCAATTATCCACCTACTTGATATGTAGGAAGTTAAAACCCCTTTGCTAGAAAACTGAAATATCCTGGGAAGTATTGAAAAGGCAGAATATTATATTTCCCTGGATCAGAAATTGAAAAACATGTTTTTAGGCAGGAAACAGACTCACTCTTAATAGCCCCCACTTTCCTTAATGGGCCATTAAAATGCCCAAGCCCTTCTTTCTACATAATGAAGAATTTTCCCCGTTCAGCTCCAGGGTGATGGGATTAAGGCATGATAGTATTAACCATTTACCCCACTCACCACATGGCATCTGGAAACTCAAACTTGGACTCAAAGACAGCCTAGAGAGTTGCCCTTGTATGGCCCCATGGGAGTCTGAGAACGAATCAGAATATATTTTCTTACACAGGAACAGGAAACAGAGAGGTGGGGCTGAATAGAGAGTATAAAGCCAGGAACTTTCAGCCCTTCTCTCTCTTCTTCTTCACCCAACATCTGAGCATGTGATTACCCTTTTCCCCAGGACCTCAAGCCATGTGGTCCTGTCCACCATTAAACCATCTTTCCAAGTAGCCTCCATCTCTCCAGTGTCTTTTTCCCCACTTGGAGCTGAACCCAGAAGGACATTTCTGCAAACAGATAGTTTGAGCTTTGATTACAGATTGTTGGCTACAAGGGCTTAGTATTTTGTAAGAACTCAAACCATTTGTTTAGTTTATGATTTACTAAAAAGATCTCTTTTGCAAATACAATGGTTTGCCAACTTTCTTCAGGAAATGCCCGAGGTTCCATGAATCTCTATGCCATGAGAGCCCTGGCAGAGTATCATGGCATCTCTAGTCCTCCACCTCACACACATCCTGCCCCCAAACAGGTAGAAAGCAATAATGTTGGATTGGTTTTTATATTCTTGGAAGAATAAGCATGCAAAAACAGGACAGTTGATTGGAGTTTGGCATTCTTATAACTGATTGAGAGCAATTCTTGGCTGTGCCAAAGGGGAGTTTTAAATGTTCTACTCTGAATTGCAGTGGATTAGCAACAGACCTAGGCAGATGCTTAGTTTGGGCCATGGCAGGGCCTGATTGCCCAATCACTTGTTTTCTCCTTTCCCCATCTAAACCAGACTTGCAGTTCTCTAGAAGCGAGTAGGCAATAGGTTGCCAGAAAGGCCACCCTTGTAATCCAAGACAGATCTGACTGAGAAAACCAAAGTTCCTCCTGCCTTTTCTGGAAAGGCTGGGAAAAGACCTTACCTGAAACTTCAAAGATCCTCTTTTATCCAATGTGCATAATATGGGAAGGGGAAGGTTTTGATCAGGGGTGCGATTCAGCCAGTTTGGACCGGTTCGGGCAAACTGGATGCTAATTTTGCATCTGGTTCGCTGAACCAGTTCTTGCAAGGACTGGCTGGCTCTGTCCATCTGTCCAGCACCTCCCAGGTTGGTTGGTGGCTGGTTAATCATGCAGGGCCCACGCGGAGAGTCTGGGAGGGCAAAAAAACAGGACTTTGGGAAGTTCCAGAAGTCCGGAAACAGGCCGATTTAGGATCTCTGGAGCCTAACATACGCTAGGCCTGTTTTTTGCCCTCCCAGAGACTGAGGGAAAGTCTCCAAAGCCTGGGACGGCAAACAAAACAGCCCTAGTGTAAGTTCCGGAGTCCAAAAATGGGCCTATTTCTGGCTTCTGGAGGGCCTCTGAAGTTCCAGGTGAGGCCGTTTTCACCCTCTCCCAGAGCCTGGGAAGGGTGAGCCCCCCCCCCCCCGCCATGGTGCAGGAGGCCAAGTAGGCCATGCCACCATGGCTACGCCCATCCAGCAGCCAGGCAGAGAGCTGGTTACTAACATTTTTGAATCCCACCGCTGGTTTTGATAGATATTAGTTTATTTAAGATGTAAAAATCTGCATGAAAAATGAACCATATTAATAAAATTCTGTTCAATTTGAGCATATTTTAAATAAGAAGACTAAGGTCAGGTAACATTCTATTTAGGTATCTCTTCTTTTGAGATGTTGGTTCAGTGATTCAGTGCTGCACACATGTGTTTTTATGCAGGAGACATTCTCATCTGTTGTAAGTCAACTGTTAACAAGAAAAACGAAAGCTTCAAGCACCGGCAGTGGAACCTTGAAAAAAAGTTTGGTGCCCTCCAGGCAATCTAGATTTCTGTTCTCATAACTTAAAGTGAGCATAGACAATTATACATCAAATCTGAAAAGAAGCAATTTAGAATAAACTCTGTAGCTTCCCAGCTAGATGATCTGTTTTTAACCTGTTAAATCATTAATATACCAGTAAAGCTTCTATGTTGTTCATAATCATTCTATTATCAATGTGGAAAGAATAAAAACCAGATCAATGATCTGAGCATAAAAAACAATTCATTACACTCTGTGTTTATTTGGTCTACCATACTTGTAAATCTTTTGCATTTTTATTATTTATTATCAAAGGCTTCTTCCTTTTTGGGCGATAACTTTTCATTCTAAGATCTCAGCTCCATATAGCATCTTAGTCATCATCGCCTTGGAATATTTTAAGTGCAAGGATTACCTCCTTCATTTCTATGGTGACCATGATACCATTTTTAGCCCAATTATTAGTTGGATAAGATGCTTATTGATATCTATCCCCACAAGACATTAAAGAATACCATAGGGTATTTAACACAATTAGCTAAACTTTATTATTGGCTAAATGGTAACAAGTTCTGGGGACTAGTGATTGTTTCAAAAATTTCATGGAAAAACTGAGTTTGAGGACAGATTCATAAGAAATGAGAAGAAATGGGAGAATGAAAATTATTGAGGTAGATGTTAAGAAATAGTTTTGAGATGAACGGACAAATGAAGAATCTAGGAACTTGGATCACTGTAAAGTAGTCCTTGACTTATGACCACAATTGACATGAGCAAAAATTTATGTTGCTAAGAAAGACAGTTGTTAAGTAGGTATTTTTAAAACCTTTCTGGCCACAATTGTTAAGTGAATTACAGCAATTGTTAAGTTAGTAATGTGTTTGCTAAGTGAATCTGATTTCCCCATTGACTTTGCTTACCAGAAGGTCCCAAAAGGTGATCACATGACCCTGGGACAATGCAATCGTCATAAATACATGCCAGTGGCCAAGCATCTGAATTTTGATCATGTGACCCTGGGGATGCTGCAGTGTATGGAAAATGGTGATAAGTAACTTTTTTTCAGTGCTATTGTAACTTTGAATGGTCACAAAATGAATTATTATAAGTTGAGGACTTATCTTATTTTCTGCAGTAGATTAAAGAGAGACCTGTTTGTATTGCTATTTTTTTATGTTGTGTATCTCCCACGTTTAACAGTTTTCTCTGAGCAGCTCTAACAACACCAGATCTTGTTCTTCACCCTCCAAAGCTGAGGCTTTTGTAAAATTAAATCCCCACTAGTACCGTGTTTCTCTGAAAATAAGACCCAATCAAAAAATAAATCCTAGCAGGATTTTTCAGGATGCTTATAATATAAGCCCTACCCCCCAAAATAAGCCCCAGTTAAGATAATCAGTCAGATGGATGCATTTAGTAACTTATTTTCCCCAAAATAATTTTCCTAACCGGAAAATAAGGTCTAATGTGCTTTTGGAAGCAAAAATTAATATAAGACCCAGTCTTATTTTCGGGGAAACACTGGTATATACTGAAAGACTGGTTTTAAGGCTGTTCATCTGCTTCCAATCATCCAATGGATTTGATGTTCTGATTCCATTCCCTTCTTTGACCTGATCTCTCTTTCTGAATTACTCGTGACCTTTAAGGGTCATTTCTGGATATGCACAACATATGTTAAACAACCAAAGGTTATAAACTGTTAAGTGCACAAGCTGACCCTGTCCCTGGAAAGAAAATATTTCCTGTTTCTGAAGCAGAAAAGTTACTGGGCTTCCCCACCCCACTTACATGGGAGCTCATGCTGTCATTGCATACTGGCAGTAGCAATTTTATGGTCATTTTTTATGAGGCTATTAGTGCATTTTTGGAAACAAATATTACAAATGCTCCTTCCTGCTATTCTTTTTGTTTTAAGCATATTGTTGTTTTATTGAAATAAATCATCCATATACTTAGTACTAACAAGAGTTCTTCCAACTCTGAATAAAGCCAAGTTTATTCCCCCTCCCTCAGATTTAGGATGAAGTCATGTACACCATGATGGCTGGAGAATTTCGGGAGCTAAATTCCGTCCATATTAAAGTTGCCAAGGTTGAAAAAATAAACTGATGCTGACCCTTCAGAGAGCCGGGAAGATGTAATAGATATCAGCCTTGTGGAATTTTGTATTGTTTTATTTAATTTAAATGTCAAGCGTGGGAAATCAGGAGATCCAGGCAGCTCAAATGAATGTAAGGGTTTATTGTAAACATAAGCTCACTGCAAGAAACTAAACTACTAACTGTCAAAGAAAATTGGTCACAGATAAAAGTCAATGGGATTCAAAGTGGTCTGGACTTACATTTCTTGTTGATGCAAAGGACTTGAGCAGTGGTGAAATTCAATTTTTTTAACTATCAGTTCTGTGGATGTGTCTTGGTGGGCATGGCAGGGGAGCGATATTGCAAAATCTCCATTCCACCCCACTCTGGGGCCAGCCAGAGATGGTATTTGCCAGTTCTCTGAACTACTCAAAATTTCTGCTACCGGTTCTCCGGAACCTGTCAGAACGTGCTGAATTTCACCCCTGGACTTGAGACTGAGGACATGTTTGACCCCCTCCTTCATGATCAGCCTGGTCATTGCACACATTAAAATGGCTATGACTTGCCTTTCTTTTCACAAAATTGAAAACTGACAATGAGCAAAACTATACAATTAATAAAAAAACATCCATCAAAAAAACAAATAAACCTAGACATGAGGAAAAAACAGATATATGAGTTAAAAATGTAAGCAAAATAAAACAAAGGATAATGTTGGACACCTCAGAACTGGTGGGCATATCTGTTTTTTTATTTTATTTAAGAAAACAGATAATATATTCTCTCTTCCTATACCTTCACAAAGGATTGCTGATCCCAAACTCCTCCTCTCTCTTCCCCTTCAATCTCTTCCCCATCTCTTCTATATAGTTTTAGTAACTGCAACCCCTGGTGTAGGAAGACTGCAACTAATTGCTTCTTGTAATTGATTATCAGCGTTTCATTGTTGTGGAATACTTTAGTCCTGTACCTCTATAACAGACTATTTCAATTTAGTCACATTTGTTTGTCTGTCTGTATATTTATTTATTTGATCATATTTATTACCTGCCCTAATCTTAAAAGATTCTCCGCAGTAAATAAAAGGAACTATAGTAAATTTAGAAATTACAATGAAGAAATATTGAAAACAACAACACAAAACCTCCTTGAAATTTCTCTTTTAGCATGAACTATTCATCTGAATTATTGCCACAACATTTCTGTGGGGTCCAGATTAGTAAATACTCCAAAATATTGAAACATTTGTGCTTTTTTCATCCATTCCTTCATGTTTGGTATCAGTAACTTGGTGCATAATCTTCTCTTATGGTTCAAACTCATAGAGAGAAAAATCATTGAGGCAAATGCTGGACCAATTGACAGTCAAAAGAATTTTGTTTTTTTACTTGGTGTGATATGCACATTGAGATCTATGAATATTGTAGCTTATTAGCTTTATATACATGTAATATATAACGTGAATGAGATTCATGGTTTGCTTCTGTATTACTTCTGATACATTTTTGTGGCTTCTTGATCATTATAAGAAAGGCACAGAACTAAAAGCTAGAAACTGCTAAAAAAGAATGAGGCATGGCCATAAACACCATGATTACTTTGTCCATTGGAAAAACTTGCTTGTTTCTGGTGTGTTCAACTAATTTTTAACATGAGCCAGATCACTCTGGTTTCTTTCAGAGGAACAGCATAATAAAAATAATAAAACGAAAATACCTCATTATGGAGTGTCAAATTCAAGGCCCTGGGGCCAGATTCACCCATGGGGTGCTTAGATCTGACCCACGGGACTACCCTAGAAACAGCAAGGACTAGCCAGTGAAATTTTCTGCCAGTGGAAAAGGAGCTCTGAGGGCCATGTGTGGCCCTCCCAGGCTCCATTTTCAGCCGCAACGGTCTCCTGCCACCTTCTGCCAGTGAAAATGGAGCTCCGTTTTCACTGGCAGAGGGTGGCAGAAGACCGTTGCAGCTGAAAATGGAGCTCTGGAGCCCGTTTTCGCTGGCAGAGTGCTTCGGCCACCACAGACACCTTCGACACAAGTGACGTCAAGTTAGTCACACCTACCCCACCCCCGAGGTCAAACACAACCCTGATGGAGCCTTCAATGAAATCGAGTTTGACACCCTTGACAACCAGAGAATCCTCAGTATCATTCTTTGGGTAAGGAATAATCAGAGAAACATAGATTATAGAAAAGATAAACGCCAATGCAATAGATAGGATATTTTAGGATTGAATAAACAGAAATAAAGTATGCCTACTGGCTTTATTTAAAGAAATAAAATAAACTAGCAGTAGAACTTAGACTTGTATACCACTTCACAGTGCTTTATAGCCCTCTCTAAGCCGTTTACAGAGTCAACTTATTACCCCCCAACAATTTGAGTCCTTATTTTACCCACCTCGGAAAAATGGAAGGCTGAATCAATCTTGAGATTTGAACTGCCAAATTGCAGGCAACCGGCAGGCAGCAGAAGTAGCCTGCAGTACTGCATTTTAATCACTGCACCACCGTGGCTCATGAACTAAATGAATAGTTTATATTATTTCACGTATGTATTTATTGGCATGCTCATTGTGGAGGCCTTCACTTAGCATTTGAATGGCATGTCAAGATATCTATTCCAGAGAATGATAGAATCAGGACTAAGAAGAAAATTTCAATTCAAATCGAGATTGTTCACTTGCTTATTTAATACATTTACTGTGATTGTTCGTTATGTTTTTAATAATTTTCTCTTACAGTCACATTAAAAATTCCACTGAGTATGGGAATTCTCGGAAGCAGTATAAATTGAAACAGCAGTGGCTGGGGATCATGGGAAGAGGGAGTTGTTTTGTGATGATATCCTATTTATGCTCCTGGTAGATTCTGTTGTCAGAAATGGGATGCTGAACAATTCAGGGTTTGATCCTCCCTTATCTTCTTTGAATTACTCTGAATTTCCAGAGCTCTTGTTACATAATGTTTTTCTGAGGAACAAGAAAAAGCAGAAGTGAATTCCAAAATGCTTCTTTCTGCGTCATGACAAGTTTCTAAAGCATCAGCTAAGTATCAAATAGCTGACAGATTGGAAGCTAGACAATTATCTCTGGCAGTTCTCTTGCCCTGTATCCATTTTGCAGTGGTGATGCTGGTCGCACGTGTGTGTGTGTGTGTGTGTGTGTGTGTGTGTGTGTGTGTGTTAGCTTAGCAGTCTTTCTCAATAGATTATGTTCTGAGCTCTTATTTATCACTTGCCACAGGAAGCCAGCTAAAACAATCATGTGAAAGATAATATTCTGAAGAATTTTCGAATGATCTGTGACAGGATATTTTCTGCATTTCTGCAATGTTTGAGTTTTCAAAATAAATGCTTTTTATCTCATTCCTCTGCATAGAGAGACAAGGGCAGTAGCACGTCATTTCATACACTATTTTAATATATGTTTTTACCAATTGTTATATGTTAATGTTTAGCTGTGTTTTTTGTTGCATATTGTTTGTGTTTTTCAAACAGGCCCATATGAATATTTTAAATAAAATGGGTTATAAAGAAATGCTTATTGATTTCAAAAGAGCATTTGATTTAGTATTAGTGAAAAGCTGATTAGAAAAACTGCATAGTTGTTAGGAAACATTGGGATGGCATGAAAGACCAGATTTCAGCTCCCTGAAGCCCCACATTCAAGGATTTGTGAATGAATCTGAATCTTCATTGTGTTCCTTGTTTCTGGATTAGATTTTCCTAGCCTGTAGCCTTTCAGATGATCTCAAGAAGTCCTCAATTTACAAACATTCATTTAGTGACCGTTCAATGTAACAACAGCACTGCAAAAAGTGACTTACAACCGTTTCTCACATTTCGGACTGTTGCAGCAAACCCAGGGTCATGTGATCAAAATTCAGATGCTTGGCAACTGACTCATATTTATGACAGATTGCAGTGTCCAGGAGTCATGTGATCCTCTTTTGCAATCTTCCGACAAAGTCAATGGGGAAGCCAGATTCACTTAACAACTGTCTTACTAACTTAACAACTGCAATTAATCACTTAACAACCATAGCATGAAAGGTCGTAGAATGGGACAAAACTCACTTTACAAATTATCTCACTGAGCAATAGAAATTTCGGGTTCAATTGTGGTCAGAAATCTAGGAGTACCTGTTCAACAAGCCTCATCTCAGCACTGCTGAGTGTAAACTAGAGAGGATCAAACCACAAAGCACAGTTTCCAGACATTCTAGAATCACACTGCTGAAATTTGACAAGAAAAGCACTTTCTTTCTTTTTTATCTTGTTTAGAAAATATATAGGACAAACCTATTATCATTGGATGCTGTATTTTATGTAGCCCTTTAATAATCCTAACCAGAAAACATCTAACATTTGCAATGCCCTTCTCTACTACAGTTTTGAAGAGCCCAGCACTTAAAGGTGAAAGGGCATCCCACAATGGCAAGAGGATTGCTCACATTTGCCACAATGATTTGGTAGTTTTAAGTGCCCTTTAGCTACAAAAAAGGGTGACCTGCAGAGCATAAGAGCGCCACCCAGTGATCAGGAGGTGTCCTTTTGTGAATAATAGCAGGTTATCAACTCATCAAGCTCCTATCACTACCTAATCAATGGGCTGAAAGAGCACATCACTGGTAACATACTATAGCACTAGAAAATTGATGTATGTGTGAGAAAGAAAGAAATAAGAGGGGTGTGTGTGTGTGAGCGAGTACATGCGTGCAGATGCACAAGGTAATATGGAACATAGAAATGCAATCTTGGATTCCTATTTAGCATCTTGCTTCAGCATCAGAGCTTAAAATGTTACCCATTCAGTTCATGTAATAGGCTAGACTAAACTGGATATGTCTCACAACAGCTGAAAATTTCAGTGTTTCTCTCAAGTGGTTTGCTGAGAGGGAATTGAATTGAAGATACAAATGTTTGCAACATAGCAACAGAAGAATATATTCTTTTAGAATATATTTGGCTATCAGAGAAATATAGAGAGGAGTATTTTGATGAACAAGCATGGCGTCCTGTGATTAAAATGAGTTAAAAATCACTAGAAAGTTTATCTTCTACCTGTGTGGTAGATAATCTGCTTCAGTCTAAATTCTTTATGGGTGGGGTGGGGAAAGAGGGTTGCGTTACTGAAATAACATTTGATTGCTTTTTCCCTTCATTCTTTCCTTTAATAAATATATCTAGTTGCATCAGCATTTTTTTATAGTTCTTGCATTCCAAACACTCCTTATCTTTGGTCTTTGAATTTTTTTTCATTTGTCAATACCTTTTGTGAAGTATACAGCATCAAAGAGTAGGGGAAATATTTTGGAGAAAGTGTGCTCAGAACAGAATGCAATAACATTTTTTTTAATGTCTTTCTCACAATATTTCTTACCATGATGATGTTTTAATGCCCACATTTAATATCTGAGCCTGTGATCTAGAGCTATCTGAGAGAGGTACCAGATAATGTTTGTGATCTCAGAGTGTTCTGCAGAAAGGAATCAGAAATATTCTGTATGAAGCATCTGTCTTGGTTAGATCATGTAATTAGCAGGGGACTGAACTACCAGTAGCTGTGCCTTCAGATCTGAGCTTCTGTGAAATCATATGCATGATGTCAGGGACCAAGAACTGGAGAGCACCTCACTCCATTTTAGATTAAGCTACTTTCACCCCTTGGTTCTAGCCTGGCTTTAATATTTATTAACATAAATGAAAATGTTATTTAACACATTTGCCATAACTCCAGGATCACTAAAATGCAATTTTTCCAGTTATTTTTTATAGTTTTATTGTTTGCCAGGTTATTTTAATAATCTTTTCCAGGCTCTCGATGC
Organism: Thamnophis elegans; assembly: GCF_009769535.1. NCBI lineage: Eukaryota > Metazoa > Chordata > Lepidosauria > Squamata > Natricidae > Thamnophis > Thamnophis elegans. The sequence goes on along the minus strand of NC_045550.1, from coordinate 32,238,709 downwards.
TTTTCTCCCATGGTGGTTTCATGTTTCATTCCACAACTTTACAATTATTTGGGTTAATGCTTAAAATACCAAGTGAAATGATCATCAGTGGAAAGTCAACATTGCAACATCCTTCTTAACTACCATAATATAGATTTTCTTGAATCTTTTACAAAATGAAACTAGTTACATTACTGTTTCCTGATGACCATTCATTATTATACATAATGTTCACTTGTCTTCGCTACCAGTTCGCAAATGTGGGTGTGCTCGCATGTGCAGAGAGTCGCGCATGGAACCTTCTCGCATGCACAGAATGTCACGCATTACGTCGGGGCGGGTGAGCGGAGCCTCCAGCAGGCGCCACTACCATTTCGTCAGAACCGGTAAGGACCGGCTACATATCACCTCTGATAATGTTGCATTTTAAATTAGCCTCAAGAGTTGGATTCCTTGAACATTTTCAACAACTAAATAAGGAATTTAAAAAAGAAATAAATATCTTAAAATATTGCAATCTTTCTCTTATATTTTATGAGCTGTTTGAGTTTGATAACTTTTGAATTTATTGATTTTTTCCCTGTTAATGATTTTTGTATCCATGTAATGCTGTTTAATTGGATTTGTGGTTCTTCAGTGTAGAGACATTTTGTGATTCTCTTTCTAAATAATTTTGGCTACTATTGAAGTCCAAATCATAGGGTGTTGCCCTTATTGTAATTGAAACATATTTATGCTGCCCAAGAAAGTATACTCTGCCTATTTACATGTTTAAAGATGTAAAAGAAAATTATAATTAAATCATGAGAGTTATGATTACCTAGCACAAGCCCATTATTATCATGGACACTATTAATTTCTACTATATTCAAGGGGGTGTAGGTTGAAATCCAATACCAAAAGGCTAGGGGATTCCAACTTGGAGTCAAAATCAAGGAGCCCAACAAGGGACCTAACTGGGAAATAAGGCAGGCAGCACACCAAAGGGATAATTAGTTTGTTTCAATGGAAAGATCTATGATTATTCCTCCTCCTCCTCCTCCTCCTCCTCCTCCTCCTCCTCCTCCTCCTCCTCCTCCTCCTCCTCCTCCTCCTCCTCCTCCTCTTCCTCCTCTTCTTTTTTAAATAAATTCTTTTTATTGCCATGGTAGGTGGACAGTGATTAATTGAACAGTGCAAGTAGAGATACTGATCAGGTCTGGTCTAGAATATTCTAGTTTTAACCCAGATTTATGGATTAGGATTTTTAAAAAATTTCTTTAAACATTTATAGGGCTTACATTATAGTTTTCCTCTAGTATAAATTCTACAATATACAATATTTACAGCACTGCTGATTTTTGATGTTGCACTGCTGAAATTGAATTATATGGTTGGTAGCTGTGAGAAAAAGAATTAAAGACTTCTTATAATTTCAATTTTTAGAGTACATAGTATGATTCCACAATAGATAGAGATACATCTGTTAGATACAAAAGGGTCCATATGTTTGATATCAGTTTCAGTTTAGTGACCTCTATTCTGTCTGTCAAAAGATGGGATTTATATTAGATATAAATCTGTTTAAAGCTTGGTTAATTTTAATAATTTGCTAAAAATCTTACCAGGACAGGGATTTAAATAATACATTGACTCAATATTTACAACTTCTATAACTCCTAAATGTATGAACCTCAAAATTCTAAAATGTTCATTAGTGTAATGACCATGCTAGCAGAGAATTCTGGAAGCTGAAATTTGTGCATGTGGGAGTTGCTAAGGGTGAGTAAGACCTCTAAAAAGTCAATGATTGAAAAAAATCTCATGATTCTGCTGTCTGTTAGCTAAAACGAAGTTCACTATCTATAAAATTGTACATTAAAATACAAAAGACTTTTGATTCCCTATCTTTCATCAGTCCTACTTTTTAAAATAATGATAGCTGACGGCCTATGTCAGAGGTCTTCAACTTGGCACCTTTAGGACTTGTGGACTTCAATTCCCAGAATTCTGGGAGTTGAAGTCCACAAGTCTTAAAGTTGCCAAGTTGGGGACCCCCGACTTATGTGCAAGTAGCTTGATTTATTTTAAGAAAAAAAACCTGAAACAATTTTATTAATAGGGTACATATGAACACAAAAATATTAAAATTAAAAAAGGACTGAATTATATTTAGAAATCCTTGTAGATTTTTTAAAGCACATTCTTTTACTATGGAGTAAAGATTTATGATCAAATTGTATTTCCTTTGTAAAGAATAATACATATTTCTTAATACACCCATTACATAAGAAACCTTTGGTGGAAAAAATGCTGTTCCTGATTTGCTCAGAAAAAAATAATCAGTGTTGTTATCAAAGTTATTGTAAGATATGAATGATTTCAGGAAATATTGTCACATATTTCCCTTTGAGGGAAAACCCATTGCTATGGAAAAAAGGAAGCTGAAAGCAAGATATTTTTTTGTGTTGTTGTTTTTGGTAGCTTTTTTTTTTCAGATGTACTGGATATTTTGTTAGAACATGGAGTATGTAATTGATGATCCTTCACCTAAACACAATTCCTTCTATTTTGGTTCATATAAATCAGTTTTTGTGGATTCCAGTCAGTAGATAGATATGTTCTTCTTTTATTCCTTTTCTAGTTATTTTTTCCAATTTATATTTGTTCATCTTTTATCTACTTTCCCAGGTACATGCAACCTACCCGAGTCTCTGAGAGACAGCTTGCATTGAGACAAAAGTTTGTATTTTTGCTCCCCACAGATCTATTTTTCTTATGATATAATGAAACTAGAAATTAAAAACAGCTAAAAATGCCTTTTTTAATGTAATGGAACCATGGGAAAGAACAATAAAGAATGGGTTATCTAGAAGCCCAGAGGTGAGGACTTGGTTTCTAATGGCAGGATTCTTAGAATTTACAATCATAGGGTTGGACCGGATTTTGGAGGTGTAATCCACCCCCTTGCTTGAGCAGAACATAGCAATTCGCAAATAACGAAAGGAATGAGAAAAGTAGATTTATCCAGTTAATTCTGTTTCTGTTGTTGTTATGTCTGCTGCTAAGAAAGGACTAAAAAGAGTTCAGGTCATGTGCTTTCTTTGGGCAAACCCACAAACCACAGATAAATCCATCCAAGAGAAGATTAAAGGCTGACTTGTCAGTTAAGTTCATTTATACCTACTGCAATTAAGGTTTGTCTTTGTCTGGAAGCATAATAAATATGAATTTGGCTAGGATTATAAACTATACTTTTGGGGGGAAGAAATGTAAGATTTAATGCAATTGTAGGGAAAGTATAATCTATCAAATTCTATGTCCATAGTGTTGTTTAAAGTAATTAAAAACCAGTAACGGCAAATCACTTACTATAAAAATGCTGCTAACTATTGAATGATCTCAAATGTTTATTTATTAGTATTTCTTTGCTATTTTACTTTTTAGTATCCTGAAAATATTTCATGCTTCTTAATATGAATTTATCCAGTCCTTATTAATTTATAACTCTGATACCCACACTACTACTCCATATAGTGAATTTTGTAACAATGCATGCATATACCTTTCCCAAATTGCACCACATAGATAGGTTGCACTATAATCTTACTATTCCCAAGCAACAAACCAAAGATGGCTGAAACAATGAAAACCAATGGGACATTGGTTGTCTAAAACACAAATAAAGCCTACGTAACTAAACTAGGGCTCATGGTTTTTGCCCTTCCCATGCTCTGGAGGCCCTCTGAAGACTGGAAACTTGCCCATTTCCGGCTTTTCCAAACTTCTGGTAGACCCATTTTTTGCCCTCCCCAAGTTTCCGCACGGGCCAAAATTGGCCACATGGGGACCCCTGGGAGGGACGGAACAGAGTGGGATTTGGGGCTTCTTCGAACTGCACAGAATTTTAGCTAGAGGCTCTCCCAAACCCCTGCGAACCCCCAGCGGCCCACCCATGAAATTGCTAAGGTACAATGGGATTTTCAATAGAAAAATATGTTTAGCATTAACATAACTGTCAGGAAAAAAACTAGTATACTGTAATATGTTTTACCATTGGTCTATCACTCCAATATTGCCTTTATGACTTTCTCTCCCACCCCCCACCCCCGTTTTACAGGCTCTTAATCTTGGAAGATGTATTCTCAGATTGATCAGGTTATAATAGGAATCGGAATCTGCCTTGAACAAACAAAGCCTTAAAGTCTTACTCCTTAAAGTCTCACTCTAATCAACACAGGCAGACCTGGTACACTCACAAGTGGCGCCAAAAAGACAATAAAACAGACTATTTTGTGCTTCCCTTTAAATGTCTAAGGGGGGGGAAACATGACTCAATCCAAAGTACTTTGCACAATCTAAGATGCCATTTTCCACAGCAGCTTTTCCTGTTACTTGACCCCTTAATTTCATACCCGTTTAATTTGTTTCCAAAGACCGGCATTGATGGGAATCCCGCTCCTAAAAGCTTTTCCCTGCCTGTCTCCCCATCTTCCCTTCAGTATCATTTCTTAACTGAAAGCATTAATAGTCACTCAGCTGTTGGGTTCAATGGAAACAGACAGCAGCCCTCACCTTCCTGGAGGTGAACTCTTCCTGACACCTCCTCTCAATAATCGTTCTTGAACAGAAGAATTCTGAAAGTAATCATTTCCCACTGCATGATTGCCAATTTTTAAAAAAGCCCTAATAATAGCTAATTACAGCAAGGCGGCACTCTGGAAACTATTTGTCAATTCTTTTAGAAAATGGTAAATTGAGACAGCAAATATTTATCAAAGAAAGGAAGAGGGAGCCCTCACCATTGCTCCCTGATGGAACTTCAGTTACACAGAATAAAACAAACCTTATTTCACAGCCAGTATATTAGGGAAAAAAAAGGGACGAAGCCTAATGACCATTTTAGTTCAGCGCTCCTTCCAGTAGTCTAGAAGTGAACCTGTCAGCAGAAATAACTTTTTATCCTTTCTTAAGTAACTGGTTTTGTAATATGAGGCCTGAAGAAGGGTTCTGAAGCCATTGAAAAATTGATTATTCTTTTGATTGTTTTAGATTAATTTCAATAATAATGATACTCAAATATCATTATTATCAAGGGTTGAGGGGAGGATCTTCAAAAATATGATGCCTTTTTGTTGTGTATTTAATTAATTTAATAGCTTGAAATAATTATACTCTAGCCTTCAGAAATTATGAACAGCTGGGATCTTTTTCACTGCATGTAGGCCTCTTTAAATTTCCCATTACAGCTAAACTTAATTTGGGAAGGAAAAAAGCACTGCCTTACTAAAAAGCATTGTGTGCATTAGCACACTTCTTTCCAAAGATATTTTCATGTCTCAGAGGCATTATTAAAAATTAAAATGGCTGATGGCTGCCATTTCATTTAGTGTTTCATTTAGAATCACAATATGCTGAAGAAAATTAGCATGATCCTCGGGGTCGAAAGGGTGTGGCATCCTCATCAGTTTATCTTCTGATGAATAAGAATCTACATATATTCCCACCCTCGGTTGAAAAGTTTAGGAGGCTGATATGAACAGAGGACCATGACTAAAAGCAGAATCTCACTGAACAGGAGCTACAGGAGATTGGGGGCAGGATAAGTTTATTGGCTACTTGGAAATATTATGATTATTATGATGACTGATAAGGAAAATCAATCAAAGCTGCAAATGGATATTCAGCTCAATTCAGCAGGCCTCCCTTTATGCTCTTACCCACCTGAGAAATGAACTCCCAAAGGAGCTTTATCAGATACATATGGCATACTGGCAGTGTGAAGGAGCTTCTGTAAGATTGAATTTACTAGTACTAGATAAAATAGCAACTCATGGATCTATAGATTCAACTCATGATTTGAAAGTGTTATAAGATAAAATCTTGAGTGGATGAGTGAACATGCATGAGAGTCACTGCATATTTTCCCCACAAAACAAGGGAGCTTATATTTGTAAATAAAACCATATTACAACAAAATAGAAAAATATAAAGCCCAGATAATAATAAAGGAACAGAATTATATAGCACTGAGTAAATAACCTTAAAGGCAATGCAGCAGCAGATGTCAGGATATTTGATCCAGAACCAAAAGAAGAGAATTAGAAACAAAATACAAATTGTGTCAAACTCACCTCATACTAAACATTTCTCAAAAAAAGCTAGAGCTTAAACTGGGAATTGGACAGCCAATGCATATTTAATTAATCAATTAATCATCTAAAAATGTTAGATGTTGCAACATAGCTTACCTTTACTTGAACTTACCTCAAGGTTAGGATGCTATGATTCTAATAAGTCCTGCTGGACTTCGGTAGGTACGGAATCTAAAAAAGATTCTTGTTATGTTGAAAACAGTCCAAAATCCATATAGCTTTTTAATGATTTGTTTTATTTGTATCCAGTTTTATTCCAGGAACTCAAGATAATGTGCACAGCACTTCTGCCTATGATATCTCTCCAGAACAACCATCCTGTGAAGCTGGTTTGAGAGATAGTGATTGCTCTGAAGTTAGCCAATGAGTTTAGAATAAACTTAAGCAGGTCAACCAGCATTCAGCACCCAGAGGAGCACAGATGAACTCTAAGATTAACATTAGACCAACAATCATATAAACAATACTCCAGTCAAAAAAATTGCCAAATAAACCAACATAAGTAGTCCAACCACAGAACCTCTAAAACAGTGGTGGGTTCCAGATCCCGTTCCAACCATACTGGTTGGAACGGGACCAATGGCGTCCACATGGATGCATGCAGTGTGTGCGCACATGCACGCAGTGCACATATGCGTCTTAGCACCTCCGCGATGCTCCAGCTATCAGCAGAATGTCGCACAGGCGCTGTACGTGCCATATGCATGCGCGGAAGCACTGAAGACTTAAAAGACCGGTAAAGAGCTCAGGTGGAGGGCCCCTCTGGAGCATACCGGAACGGTATCCGGTGCTCCGGGCAGGCTCTGGTACGCCCGTACTGGGGCATACTGCCTGCAACCCACCACTGCTCTAAAACCACCCCCACCAACACTGACAGGGCAAGACATTGGAATTTAAACTGAGAGCAAATCCCACTCCTTACTGATGATGTTACCTAGTTTGGGTAATGACACATCTGCAAGAAAACAACTAAGCTCACAGAGCACCAAAAGTCCCTCATTTAAACCCTGGGCTACAAATATTCCCCTTTATTAAGCAGGTATCCTATGTCATTCCAATGCACTCATCATCACTTTTACATTCAACAACTTTATAAATCCTCTATAGGGATGAACTGATAACCTTTACTATAGTTACTGATTTGAATTTTATGTATTTAGAAGAAAATACAATTAAGAATATTGAAAAAAAGAAATATGTAAGAGTAAAATGAGCTAAACCACAATATAATTGTGAACATTCCAATGTTCATAAAAGTATGTCTATAAATAATTACTGAATTACTGGGTTGCTGAAACAGTAAAATACAAAAATACTAGTGTGTAAAAAATATCAAATTAATAACCTACCAATCAAATAACTAGCAAAATACTACCCATTTCAAGCTAATGTTAAGATTCATTATATTGCTTCATATAATAATGCAACAACATAACATTTCAAAAGCAATTTAGAATGAAGTAAAGGGGAAGACCACAGATTTTTATCTTTCTACAGATTGTGCTCTTCATTACGACAGGGCTGTACCCAGCAAGCTGCCAAACAAAATTTTCCTATTTGCCAAACAGTTTTATCTGAAAGCAGAACATTTATGTAAAACTTGTCCCCAAGTTTTATTTATAATAGGAAGGTTATGATGGAACTATGAATGTACTTTAAATCACGGCAGTACAAGTAAACATGGCCCAATGTTTCTAGGGACACCTTCCCCACATGGCTGAGTAATATTTTCTTATATCTGTTCTTAAGAATTCCTGAAATGAAGACGTTAAAATGTATAAAGGTACATTTGGCTTCCTATCATAGGAAGTGAGGAATTAACTTGGGTTTTAAGAATCTGGATGCCCAGACTTTATAATTAGCAGGAGTCAGAAAAGGAAACAGAATGTAAAGCTAATCTATTATAATATTTTATTGATCAGCCATTAGGCCATATCAGAATATAAAACATAAAACACAGAACAGTAATAAAATGGTAGAATTCCGACAGAAGATAATGAGATGAATTAAAAGGAGATACAAAAGACTGAATATAGCCTGCAAAGAAAACAGAATCGGGACTTTTGGAAGAATGGGGAATTCTGTCCAATGAAGCTAAGCAGTAGAACCAATTTTGGAAAAGGTATAAAATGTGTGGAAATGTGGCTGTGATGAGATAGAGCAAATGGCAAGAAATCTATTGAGGGACAAGGAGCAAACCTGGTGACTTTGCTTGATGCTGACAAGCTTGACCAAGACAGACTAGTTTAATGTCTAGTTTAATGAAAACTATTGGTTTTCTAGTTCAATGGAAAGAAGGACTCTGTGTGTGTGTGTGTGTGTGTGACATGATAGCAATGTTATAATATCTAAGGGGCTACCACAAAGAAAAAAGGGTCAGCCCAGGGGGGGAATTCAGTAGGTTCTTACAGGTTCTGGAGAACCAGTAGCGGAAAATTTGAGTAGTTTGGAGAGTCGGCAAATACCACCTCTGGCTGGCCCCAGAGATTTTGCAATATCCTTCTCCTAGGAGTGGGGTGGGAATGGAAATTTTGCAATATCCTTCCCCTGCCAGTAGCGGAAAATTTGAGTAGTTTGGAGAGTCAGCAAATACCACCTCTGGCTGGCCCCAGAGATTTTGCAATATTCTTCTCCCAGGAGTGGGGTGGGAATGGAAATTTTGCAATATCCTTCCCCAAGCCACGCCCACAGAACCAGTAGTAAAAAAAATTGAATTTCACCACTGGGTCATCCTATTCTCCAAAGCACCTGAAGGCACAACAAAAAGCAATGGATGGAAACTAATTAAGGAGAGGACCAACTTAGAACTAAGGAGAAATTTCCTGACAGAACAAGTTAGTGTGCTCTAACACTGGAGGTTTTTAAAGAAGAGGTTGGACAACCGTTTATCGGAAATGGTATAGGGTTTTCCTGATTGAGCAGGGGATTGGACTAGAAGTCCTCCCAAGTGCCTTCCAACCTGGAAGAAATGACTAAGAAAAAAAAAGAAAGTTTTTTATCCTAATAAAAAGCTTGAGGACATAAAGAAGAGTCAATTTAAAATTGAAACAGAGAGATTATTGGACAGTAAGAGGAAAAAAGGCTTTAAAGTGAGGTTCAGAAAACTGAAGAATATAATAGGGGGATAAATGGTAAACATTATATATATAGGAGAGTCAGAATTATTTCTAAGTAAGAGATAGAAGGAAAATGAAGTTTTTTTCTCCCTGCTGAGTGCTTTGCTGGTGTGCATGTCTGCAATTTCAAGGGATGTGAATTGCCTCCATCTATGTTCCATGGATGAAGGAAAACACTCATATGGTAAGGTCACTGTGGAAAGATCTGAAGCCAAGAGAGTGGAGACTAGCCAGTGTTTTGCTTGAGGTGAGCAGATGATTTGAATTTACAAGCCAGGACCAGGAAAGAGGAAGAATAAGAAACTGCAAGTTTCCAGAAATGAAATTCTTCTTTAGGATTCTGAGATTCAAACACCTTTGAGTTTTCTTGTAGTTATTAAAGTTAACCTTGTTATTTGTGAAAACCTGATTGTGTATTTATATGTTGATATACATATATACATGTAGTAACATAAAACATTTTTCAAACTTTAATCCCATGCAAATAGCAGTAAAGCTATTAATCTGCATCTTGCTGGATTTAGGGAAGGAAGGAGACATCCTTTAGAACCACCTTCTAGTTGGAAATATAGCATCAAGCTTGCCTGGTTTAAGTGTTTAGTTTTGGAATTAGATAAGGAAGTAGTAGGGATCCTTTGGCTGTTGTCTTCCTCTATGAGACAATTTCTTGAGTTCAGGACTACTGACCACCCAGTGGTGGGTTTCAAATTTTTTTAGAACCTCTTCTGTAGGTGTGGCCTGCCCTGTGGGAGTGGCTTGCCAGCCATGGGACTGAATGGGAGTGGCTTGGCAGTCATGTGACTGGGTGGGCATGGCCAACTCACTTAACAACGCTCTTGCTTAGCAACCAAAATGTTTTCTCAGAAACTCTGGCATTTGAAGCATGCAAGCACGCAAGTTACTTTGTCAAGTTACAAGACCCTTGCACCCCTAACCCTTTTGAAAAAAAACCCAGGGTGTTCAAACTTGACAGCTTTAAGACTTGTGGACTTCAACTCCGAGAATTCCTTCTCCAGTCATGTTGGCTCAGGAACTCTGGCACTGAAGTATGCAAGTCTTAAAGCTGTCAAGTTACAAGACCCTTGCACCCCTAACCCTTTAGAAAAAAACCCCCAAGAATGTTCAAACTTGACAGCTTTAAGATTTTAAGGTTTAGATAGGACTCTTAGAGGTGGGCGGGGTGATTGGTGAGCCAGCCAATCAGTGAGAGGCGGGTGGAACAAGCGTGGTGCAGACGGGTGGGGGTAGGGAGCTGGAACCGGTTCTAAACGGCATAGAAGAGGTTAGAACTGGCAGGAACCCACCCCTGTGACCACCCTGAAAAAAGGCAGAACTAGCCAAAGAGCCACGTGATCATAACTGAAGGTCTATGAATCAACACCTCTGTTTCCTTAATGATAATTTGTATTAAATCCTGAAACATTATTCCTTCTACACTGAGCTTCCAGGAAGGACGATAAAGATCTACCACAGTCCTTGTGATGAGATGTTTGCTTAATCATAAGGAAAATATCTCATCCAGGATGTAATTTCAATTTTTATTAGACCTACCTCCAAGTGGAGTTCTAAATGTGGAATACCAAATGCCCCTTGAAATCCTTTCATTAGAAATTTGGATTGAATCATCTTAGATAAAGGTATCAGATTTCCTATAATTGTATAAAGGAAGTGCAGTAGGAGTTTGACTGCATTAAGCTTAATGGCATTTGAACAATATCAGGCTCACCTTGAGTAAAGAGTAAATAAATTGCCACAAGCCTTTTGGATTGTATATAAAAATTGCTTTCCAATTATCAAATGAGTGGAAAAACACTCAAAGGTAGTTAAAACAAACCACCTACATAAATTTCTGCATATTAATGGACCAGGTCAACATTTTAGATCTTATTGAAAATACCATGAACTTGTTTGTACTGCATTTTCACAGTATTTGCTTCTCTCTAAAGAAGAGTGATAGATTGAAACATCTGCTTTATCCTATCACTGATAGTGATAGTATCACTGTCTCATCTGCATATAGAAACATGACCACCTACCTGGGGTATATAGTGTAATAACATGACAGCATACCTGCTCATCTGCCATATTTTGCAGATGAAATTCTGTTTTAATTAAATGATTGATCATGGAACTGATACAGGAATTAAATAACAATGGGACAACAATAGCAATAGTGCTTAGTCTTATATGCTGCTTCACAGTCCTTTGCAGTCCTCTCTAAGAAATTTAAAGAGTCAGCATATTGCCTCCAGCAATCTGGGTCCTCGTTAATAATAGAGTGTTGTTTAATTCTCTTCTGATAGGGAGTATTGCACTGCAATGTCCACCAGTTTCAAGTTTGGGTAAAGAAGGAGATTGGATTCCCTTCTGAGAAATCATAAATCAGCCATGGATAAGTGGGAAGGCAAAACATACATCGTATTTGGGATTTAGCAGATAAGGTCAAGATGCTGATGAAAACTATGCATCCAACCAGAATTGTGAAGTCAAGAAAACATTTTAAAATGGCTACTTGAAATGCTCAAGCTAGTTCCAGGTCAGACATAACAAAATATGTCTGTTTATGGTCCATTTCAATATGAAATTTTATTTCTAGCATTGTCAGAATTATGCCTCATAGGATCTGAAAATGCCCATGTCCACATACCAGAAAGTGGCAATTGGATGCTCTTATCTTGGTCTGGAGGTGAGAAATACCTACCAAAATGTTGGCTTTGCTATAGATTACATTGCCAAGTATTGTGAATTTCCTATTAAATAGTCATTTAAATTAATAGTTCCATTGCTTGCTTGAACAATAAAAATGCGCATAACTGCAGTTTATGTTCCTGAAAAGAAATACAGATAAGGCAAAAGGTAAGTTCTACGAACATATACAAATAATTTTGGATACATTGCTATGGAGAAAATTGTTTCTGATAACTGGTAACCGAAATTCCCATGTTGTTAAAAATCTGCAAGATGGAAATTTGTCCTGGACAAATTTAGTGCTGGAAAGCTGAACAACAATGGCCTGTGCTTGCTATCATATGCAGCAGCAAATGAGATAACAGTTGGAAACAGCTTATTTCATTATCCACTGAAACAATACATAAAACAAACTCACCCAGTGGAAAAGATATGTAAGTCCTTAATTATGTCCTAACAAACACAGTTTTTAAACATCACTCATGGATGCCTGGTCAGTGAGAGGCACCAACTGTGGCTCTAATCATCCCATGTACAGTTCTTCCTACAACTCCAATTGAAACAAATTGCTTGTAATTAGCCACCCCCAAATGTTATGACTGGGTAAAGCTACACAATCCTACTTGCCAGCAAAAATTGCAACAGCTGCTTACCAACCATTTTGCCATCCTTAAACATCTGCAAGATGTAAGTGATCAAGCACTGTTGTCATGCCCCAATATACAGAACAACTATAATTCTTATTAATAAAGAATGTGCCAAAGAAACTTGTTCTATCACAAGATAGTAAACTTAACTATGATTTTCAGAGGAATATTTAGCAGTAATTAACAAACAAAAACAGTGCACATTCAAAAATGTGACATAGTACCAGCAACTTAATAAATGTGTACCTGTTTCAAAACAGAAGAGAATGCCTATTGGGATAATAGAAAAAGAAGAATTTGAAAAAAAGCCACACATTGCCAAGAATATTGCAGCCTTTCCTCATATTATGTAGTAAATTTCAATATTCATATAATTTCAATATTCAAATGACAAGATCAGAAAACCAGAAGGCAGTTTTGTATGCTGTGGAACTGCATAACTGAATCCTTAGCAAAAGTATTTGCTACTTTTTAAAAGTTACCCTATTCAGGGAGATACTTCAGTAGAATCACCAAGATGAACATTTCAAGACTATAAGTCCATATTCTCAAAGATAAAAGTGACTATTTATTAGTTACAAAGAAGGAAAGCTGCTGGAACAAATGAATTCATTGCAGAAGTATTCAAATTTGAAGATCATGTGGTTTTTTTTGTTCCAATACTTTAAATGAAAGCCACAAAACACTAAATCCATTGAAATAAACAATAAGTTACAATTTTCAGAAATGAGGCAATCAAGAATGCAAGAATTACCATGGGATTAGCTTATTTTCAATTGCAGGCAAGATATTTGTGAAACTAATCAATAAAGGCTTCAAAAGCAACTACTATATCCTATGAATAAGCTGGTTTCCTGAAAGCAAATGCTGTGATCAAATATTTGTACTAAATAATTGTTCAAAAACACAATAAGTGTGGAAAGAGCCTTATTGTTGCATTTGTTGACATTGAAATGGCACGTAGTAGTATCCATCAGCCAACATTGCGGAACAAATGCCTGGTAAAATAATAGCCTTCTTCAGTTACATAAGAAATCATAAAGTAATATCCATTCATTAATGTCAAAATATCCAAAGACTTCCCTGTATGTGTTAATATAAGACCACAGAGAATATCTTTTCCTGTTCAATACTGTGATCATTGCAGTCATGTTGAAAATCTTGATTGGTATGGCGTCAAATTTGGACAAGATGCTAGATCTAATGTTAGCTGTTGAGAGCATGGTTTTTACAGAAAATGAAAAAGAAGATTTTGAAATCTTACTCACTATAAAAACTGTTAATTATCCATACAGTAGCTTTATTATCAATATTGACAGTACTAAGGTATCTGCAAATATTGGCTCTCAGGAAATCTTCTAAGTTTATTGAGTTAAAACTTGCATAATTTAAAGAGCAAAAGAACTGTAATGGCCAATATCAACAAGGCTAGATTGCCTCACACTTCAGAGTCCTTGCATGATGGCTCTGGAAAAAAGCAGCATAAAACATTGCTACTGACAGGTGCATCTATCAGTCGATAATACTATGTACCAATACTGTTATATAATGCAAAATATTGAACTTTGCTTCAAAATTATTTGAGAAAGCTCAAAATATTCTAAATATATTGTCTGTCCTAATATTAGGGATGTTAATGTATAAAAAACACAAAATCAAAACATGAAAGATAGATGCTGCAAACAGCTTATTATAGCGTGTGAAATTCAAATACATTGAATGTAAAAGTTTGGACACATTTGCACCGTGATGATTTTCTTTTCAACTGCTTTGAAAAATCACACTCTGTAAGTTGGAAAGTACAGCAATTGGTTTCAAAGAAAACTTGACTAAAGTATGTGGGAAAAGTTCTAATAAACTTAGATTTAAGATGATAGAAGTTAAAAACCATAGCAAACAAAAATGGAAGATAATACTGTGAGTGGACTCCAGAGGTGGTATTCAGCAGGTTCTGACCAGTTCTGGAGAACCGGTAGTGGAAATTTTGAGTAGTTCAGAGAACCGATAAATACTACCTCTGACTGCCCCCGCCCCCATCTATTCTCTGCTTCCCGAGTCCCAGCTGATCGAGAGGAAATTGGAGTTTTGCAGTAATCTTCCCCTGGATGGGGAGGGAATGAAGATTTTACAGTATCCTTCCCTTGCCACACCCACCAAATCATGCCCACTAAGCCACGCCACATCAGGCCCATCAAGCCACGCACACAGAACCAGTAGTAAAAAAAATTGAATCCAACCACTGGTGGACTCATAGTATTTAGAGCGACATATTGGCTGTAACAATGTTGTACTTAACAGTTGTGATTTTACAACTTTAAGATTGAGATAAATAGGGATCAAATTATATCGCTGACCTACCCTATTATATCTTAAAGATTGTATTTTCTCTTTTTGGAGAAAAGAGTTGGAATAATTATTATATCTTTTAAGCTTTTTCCATTACTTTGTTTTGGAGATGTGATCATATGTCTTCTTAAAATCAATAAATGCAATAGAGGAGGCAGACAATAATTTTGACATCTATTTCTCCATCAAATAATGAAATGAAAATTCCTGCTATTTTGTACTTTTGGAACTTAAATCTATGCAAGAGTTGAAACAGGATGGAATAGGAATGAATTGGTTTTCATATGTGCAAATACAATCTAGATATGATAAAGATAGTGAAACAGAAGGTTTCTATGATAAAATGACTGAATTAGACAAAATTTTGACAGGTACTGATGAAAAAGTAATTTAAAAACTATATGGACACTTACTAGAGGTTAAGTTAAAGGAAGAACAAGTTAAAGAATCTATGATAGCTTGGGGGAAAAACTTTGGACATGGGATTGAACTAGAGAAATGACAGAAATTGTGGTCTCAAAATTATAAAATGACAATGTCAACAGCATTCAAGGAAAATTTGTATAAGACGTTTTACAGGTGGCACCAACCCCCAACAAGAATAGCAAGAATGTCCAAGAACAAGTCGGAAAAGTGTTGGAAATTTTTGCATCTTGGAGCGAAGGGAAGGGACGCGACAAGCGGGTATGCAACAGCAACCTTTATTGAGAACAGAGTGACTACGATTCAACGTGGCGTGGTTCGCGCCAAACATTTATACCCCCGGGTTTGAACGAGGAGCCAATGGGGCGTCGAGTAGTTCGACCAATCGGGGCGAGGATTGAACCGGCTCCGCCCGGGAACCAATCAGAAAGGGAGTCCTTTATCCCCGCGCTTGTATTTCCCGCGCTAGTATTCAACACCCCTCCCCCCTAGTCAAAGAGTCCCTTTAGGAAGGGCAAACATAGTCTTGTAAGTAGGTGGGACGGCGACGTTCTCGTCCCGACCTTCGTAGCTCCCCGGCGGTTGTCGATGGGGGGGGAACCGCCGGTGGAGGTGTGCCTGTGGCGGGGCGGTGGATCTGCGACGCGGCCTCGTGAGATGGCGCTGGCCCCGGGCCCCGTGTCCAATGTCCATTTGTCCGGGGTGGCGTCTCCGTGGCAACAGGAGTGTCCGACAGTGGCTCCGCGCAGTCTGGTTGGGGTGTAGGTTCAGAGTCTCGATAAGGGCTTCGAGGAAGGGAGTAGCCGGGTGAGGCGCGTCTGTCCGAAAGGTTCGTATCGGCTTGTCCCCCGTTCCCCGGGTAGAGGCGGTCCGTTTGGGGGAAGGTCATCGAGGGTGGCCCGTGCTGAGAGTGGGTGTCTGAGATGCTCGGGCCGTCTGTTTCCGTGGGGAGGCGTTGCCTTAACTGGTCCACGTGGCGCCTCCATTGTGTTCCGTCGGCCAGACCGACCCTGAAGGAACAGGGGCCGGTCAGAGCTGTGATGGTTGCGGGAACCCACCGTGGATCCCCCGAAAAGGAGCGGGCCCATACAGGATCCCCTAACTTAAACGCGTGGGAAGGGAGGGCCCCCAGGTTGCTCGGCAGATCCCCTGCGTAAAGTGGATGGAGCCTGTCTAGGGAGGTTCGCAATCTCCTACCCATCAAGAGCTCCGCGGGGCTTTTATTAGTCGTTGGGCAGGGTATGGAGTGCTGGCTCAAGAGGTAAGCTGCCACTCTTTCTTGCCAGTCGCCCTGGTCCATGCGGCCTAAGGCTTCTTTGGCCGAGCGAACTGCGCGCTCCGCCCGGCCGTTACTAGCTGGGTGATAAGGGGCTGTGGCTGCGTGCCTGATTCCTTGTTCTGCCAGGAATTCTTGGAACGTGGTGGAGGTAAACTGGGGCCCATTATCTGAGACTATCACATCCGGTAACCCATGGGTGGCGAACATCTTACGAAGGGCCCTCACTGTACTCTCTGCTGTGGTGGAGGTCATGATTACCAGCTCCACCCACTTGGAGTAAGCATCGACTACTATCATGAAGTTTCGGCCGTGGAAGGGGCTGGCGAAGTCAATGTGTAAACGGGACCATGGGCCTCTAGGGATTTCCCACTCCCGGGGTGCGGCTGTGGGGGGATTCGGCCTAGAGTTTTGGCAGATCCTGCAGCGGCCTACGTAGTCTGCAATTTCCGAATCTAGCAAGGGCCACCACACATAGCTACGGGCTAAGGCTTTCATTCGCGCTATGCCTGGGTGGTTTTTGTGGAGTGCGGGCAGGATTCGTGCCCGCAGGGCTGTGGGGATCACTACCCTATCCCCCCAGACAAGACAACCCCCGTGTATGGCGAGTTCTGCTTGTCGTGCTTTAAATGGTCGGAATCCTTCCGCTACCTTTTCCGTGGGCCAACCCCTCAAGACCCATGAAGCTACTTGGGATAGGACGGGGTCAGCCTTGGTGCAAGCTGCGACGTCCGCGGCAGAGACGGGGAGGTCGGATTCGGCGATGGACAAAATAGAGAGAGCGGGCACGTGGGCAGTGTCCGTCTCTGGCAAGGGGCAGCGGCTCAGGGCGTCTGCGTGCCCTAGCTGCTTACCCGGACGGTATAACAGCGTATACGAATACGCCGTTAGGAACTCCGTCCAGCGTGTCATGCGGGGAGACAAAATGGGGGGGGTTGGCTTGTCGCCTGCCAGTAGCCCCAGGAGTGGCTTGTGATCCGTGACAAGGGTGAAATTCCTACCATAGAGGTAGTCATGGAACCGCTTAATGCCGGATACTGCAGCCAGGGCTTCTTTATCGATTTGGCTGTAGTTCCGCTCCGTGGAGGAGAGTGTCCGGGAATAGAAGGCTATGGGGGCCTCTGAGCCGTTCGGGAGGGCATGGCTCAGGACCGCCCCTATGCCATAGGGAGAGGCGTCGCAAGTCAGAACTAGGGGCATCCTATCGCTATATTGAATTAGTACTGCCGATGAGGTCAAAATGTCTTTTATAGCCGCGAACGCGTGCGCTTCACGGCTACCCCATTGCCAGGCCGCTGACCGGTCAAGCAGTCGGTGTAGCGGCTCAGCTAGCGACGCCTTGTGGGGAATAAACGGGGCGTAGAAATTTAAAAGCCCCAGGAACGCCTGCAATTCCGCTCTAGAGGTGGGTGCAGGTGCGTTTTTGATGGCGGCAACTTTGGAAGGAGTGGGGTGGATGCCTTGGGCATCAATGAGGAACCCCAAGAATTCTACTTTGGGAACAGCAATTTCGCATTTGCTGCGCTTTAGTTTCAGTCCTGCCTCCCTAAAACGTGTGAGGACCTCCCGCAGTATTTTCAGGAGTTCCGAGTGGCTGGGGGCTGCGACCAGGACGTCATCGAAGTAGGGCACGACGCCTGGGAGCCCGTGGAGCAACCGCTCCATGAGGCTCTGGAAAATCCCCGGGGCAACCGAAACGCCGAATTGGAGGCGGCGGCAGCGGAAGGCCCCGCGGTGGGTGACGATGGTCTGGGCTGTAGCCGCATCGTCGTCTACGGGAAGCTGCTGGTAGGCCTGTGCCATATCTAGCTTGGCGAAAATGCGGCCTTGCCCTAAGGAGTGGAGTAGGTGTTGCACTACGGGGACCGGATATGGATTTGCCTGCAGGGCCAAATTGATGGTCGACTTATAGTCGGCACATATTCTCACCGATCCGTCGGGTTTGACCGGGAGGACTATGGGGGTTTCCCAACGGGCGTGATCTACGGGCTCGATTACCCCTTGCTCTATGAGCTTATCAAGTTCAGCGTCTACCTTTGCTCTCAATGCGAAGGGGACCCTGCGTGCCTTCAGCCTAATGGGAGCGACCTGGGGATCGAGGCAGAGGGAAATGGGGGTGCCCTTATAACAGCCCAATTTCCCATCGAACACATCTGCGAACTCGTCTAGAACGCTATCTACGGTGAGGGGAACTACCCTGTGCACCCCCTCTATGGTGAGGCCCAAGGCGGGAAACCAATCCAACCCCAGAAGGGCGGGCAGATCGTTCCTGACGATTAGAACTGGGAGTTTCCCCTTAAAATCTCCGTATTCCACTCGGATGTGGAATATTCCTGCCGTGGGAATCCCATTTCCCTGATAGTCTAGGAGGGAGACCCCGACGGGGCGCAATTTGCTCTGGGGAACCCCGGGACAAAGGCGGGAAAACAGGGCCCAAGATAGGAGAGAACGGGAAGACCCGGAGTCCACCTCCATTCTACAAAGCTGACCTTCGAGTCGGACGGCGGTGCTGATTTTGCGATCGCCGGCGGGAACGTGGGAAGCCTGGTAGACCACGCAGTCGGCGCTGGAGGGCTGGTAGGTTGAGTGGCAGTCCTCAGCTCGCCTCGCAGGACGTGGCTGTTGGCGGCGTTGCGGTGCCTGGCGCTGGTCGCTGGGCTGCATGAACGATGGGGCTGGCACGAGAGCCCGGCAGACCCTGGCGAGGTGTCCTTCTCCTCGTCAGCGGCGGCAGACGGCAGAACGGAACGGGCAGGATGCGCGGCTGTGGCGGCCGCCGCATCCGCGGCAAGGTGCGTTTGAGACTGGCTGAGCTGGCGTCGGTGGTTGCTGGTGTGGCTTCCGCTTCGGCTGCGTCCTCATTTGTCCGACGGTTTCCTCCTCCTCGTCTTCCGCAGGAGAGAGGTCGTCGACGAGGTTCGTCTGGGTGGAAGGCCCCGCGGCGGTTTGTGCGGGGGTTTTCAGCTGGAGGCGTTCGATGTCGGCCGTGGATTGTTCGGAGAGCTCCGCTGCTCGCGCGGTCTCCACGGCTTGCACCAAGGTGATTTTGTGGTTCCGGAGCATGCGGCTGCGCAAATGTGCGTCGCGGACCCCGCATACAAACTGCTCTACGAGGTTCTCCTCCAGGTCTGCAAAATCGCACTGGGCGGCCACGGTGCGCAAAGCCTCTAGGAACTGGCTGATGGATTCGTTGGGCTTCTGCACTCGGCGGCGGAAGGTGAAGCGGCGTGCGATCAGAGAGGGTGAGGGAGCGTAGTGGTTCCTCAGCCTGGACATCAGCTCGTCCCACCCAAGTTTGTAGGCTGGCCTCGGGGCGGCCAGGGCTCTCGCAGAGGCGAACATGGAAGGCTCACAGCAAGACAAGAAGAAACTGCATTTCTCCTCGTCGGTCTGTGCCTGGTTCCTCGATGCGATTAGGTAGCACTCGAAACGCTCCATGAAGCCGTCCCATGATTCTCCGGCAGATCCGAATGGCGCGAAAGGAGGAAGCGCTGATGCCATCGTGGTGTGGAGCCAGAGAGGGGGAGGAAGAGGGCGGAGGAATTTTTTTGCGTTCGCTGCCGGAGTTCTCAGCCTGAGATAGCGTTCGTGCTGATTCAGACGCGGTGGCAGCTGACTCGTTCTCCTCCGTGGTCGCGGGAATCGGCATCCCACCTTCGTCGCCAGTTTTGCATCTTGGAGCGAAGGGAAGGGACGCGACAAGCGGGTATGCAACAGCAACCTTTATTGAGAACAGAGTGACTACGATTCAACGTGGCGTGGTTCGCGCCAAACATTTATACCCCCGGGTTTGAACGAGGAGCCAATGGGGCGTCGAGTAGTTCGACCAATCGGGGCGAGGATTGAACCGGCTCCGCCCGGGAACCAATCAGAAAGGGAGTCCTTTATCCCCGCGCTTGTATTTCCCGCGCTAGTATTCAACAGAAATGTCATCAGACACCAGGTTCATATTACGATATGTGGTGGACTTGCATAGAAGCTAAAAGGTACTGGACTAAAATCCACAGGTGGTTGGAGAAAATGATACAAAAACACATAGACTTTAAACTAGAGATTTTTTTTATTGGAAATCATACCAGAAACATATAACAAAGATCTGAAATATTTGATTGTAAATGTTTTAA